>NC_091190.1:26707088-27024588 GCF_040958095.1 Procambarus clarkii | reverse complement strand
ACTGGAAGGTAGTTGTGCTTTCTGGGTTCGAGTCCCACTGGTGGATGTTGTCCAAAGATTGTTTATCTTCACTTGTGGTTTATGCAAGTATAGGCTTATAAGCTGGACACGAGTTCTCTCACATTGACAGTGGCTTGACGAAAAATGCAGACTGACCCCTCACTCATCTGGTGCCTTCGGGAGGTAGAGATGTTTGAGATATATATCTCGAACTATCTACTTCTTTTGTAAGGTCTGATGGCGTAGTGGGTTAAAGCATACTAGTTATGCCAGCTACTGGAAGGTAGTTGTGCTTTCTGGGTTCGAGTCCCACTGGTGGGTGTTGTCCAAAGATTGTTTATCTTCACTTGTGGTTTATGCAAGTATAGGCTTATAAGCTGGACACGAGTTCTCTCACATTGACAGTGGCTTGACGAAAAATGCAGACTGACCCCTCACTCATCTGGTGCCTTCGGGAGGTAGAGATGTTTGAGATATATATCTCGAACTATCTACTTCTTTTGTAAGGTCTGATGGCGTAGTGGGTTAAAGCATACTAGTTATGCCAGCTACTGGAAGGTAGTTGTGCTTTCTGGGTTCGAGTCCCACTGGTGGGTGTTGTCCAAAGATTGTTTATCTTCACTTGTGGTTTATGCAAGTATAGGCTTATAAGCTGGACACGAGTTCTCTCACATTGACAGTGGCTTGACGAAAAATGCAGACTGACCCCTCACTCATCTGGTGCCTTCGGGAGGTAGAGATGTTTGAGATATATATCTCGAACTATCTACTTCTTTTGTAAGGTCTGATGGCGTAGTGGGTTAAAGCATACTAGTTATGCCAGCTACTGGAAGGTAGTTGTGCTTTCTGGGTTCGAGTCCCACTGGTGGGTGTTGTCCAAAGATTGTTTATCTTCACTTGTGGTTTATGCAAGTATAGGCTTATAAGCTGGACACGAGTTCTCTCACATTGACAGTGGCTTGACGAAAAATGCAGACTGACCCCTCACTCATCTGGTGCCTTCGGGAGGTAGAGATGTTTGAGATATATATCTCGAACTATCTACTTCTTTTGTAAGGTCTGATGGCGTAGTGGGTTAAAGCATACTAGTTATGCCAGCTACTGGAAGGTAGTTGTGCTTTCTGGGTTCGAGTCCCACTGGTGGGTGTTGTCCAAAGATTGTTTATCTTCACTTGTGGTTTATGCAAGTATAGGCTTATAAGCTGGACACGAGTTCTCTCACATTGACAGTGGCTTGACGAAAAATGCAGACTGACCCCTCACTCATCTGGTGCCTTCGGGAGGTAGAGATGTTTGAGATATATATCTCGAACTATCTACTTCTTTTGTAAGGTCTGATGGCGTAGTGGGTTAAAGCATACTAGTTATGCCAGCTACTGGAAGGTAGTTGTGCTTTCTGGGTTCGAGTCCCACTGGTGGGTGTTGTCCAAAGATTGTTTATCTTCACTTGTGGTTTATGCAAGTATAGGCTTATAAGCTGGACACGAGTTCTCTCACATTGACAGTGGCTTGACGAAAAATGCAGACTGACCCCTCACTCATCTGGTGCCTTCGGGAGGTAGAGATGTTTGAGATATATATCTCGAACTATCTACTTCTTTTGTAAGGTCTGATGGCGTAGTGGGTTAAAGCATACTAGTTATGCCAGCTACTGGAAGGTAGTTGTGCTTTCTGGGTTCGAGTCCCACTGGTGGGTGTTGTCCAAAGATTATATATATATATATATATATATATATATATATATATATATATATATATATATATATATATATATATATGTCGTACCTAGTAGCCAGAACACACTTTTTGGCCTAATATGCAAGGCCCGATTTGCCTAATATGCCAAGTTTTCCTGAATTAATATATTTTCTCTAATTTTTTTCTTATGAAATGATAAAGCTACCCATTTCATTATGTATGACGTCAATTTTTTTTTATTGGAGTTAAAATTAACGTAGATATATGACCGAACCTAACCAACCCTACCTAACCTAACCTAACCTATCTTTATAGGTTAGGTTAGGTTAGGTTGCCGAAAAAGTTAGGTTAGGTTAGGTTAGGTAAGTTAGGTAGTCGAAAAACAATTATTTCATGAAAACTTGGCTTATTAGGCAAATTGGGCCTTGTATAGTAGGCTGAGAAGTGCGTTCTGGCTACTAGGTACGACATATATATATATATATATATATATATTACACACACACACATATACAGTACTGTATTTACTCAATTTAATAACTTTTTATTTACCGTTCTGCTGGTTTCAACGACCGGTTTTGGAGACAGGTATGTGGAGCCTCAAATACCGGTCTGGTGGTTGATAAAACCGTAGGTCAGAATTGGGTTTGTTTTGGCATCTGCGCGCCCTCACATGGTAAGTGGCCACTGACCTCAATCTACCAGTCGAAAATCAAATCTTAATTTTTTTTAAATGATACAGTTTAATGAAGCAAATTTGAAATTATTATTAATAAAATATTTGGAAACAATTATTATTAACCCTTGTGTTGCTAAGGGCTATTTGAGCTTTGTCACCCATAGGTTCATAACAAAACAAAAAAATTAAATTTTCTTCTTAACCCTTAAACTGCGCAACGCGCCTGCAGGCTCACGTCTGGTTTGCGCAACGCGCCTCCGGGTATTTGTATTTTTCACGTTCCATTCAAAACTCCCGCGGCTACATGGGGTTCACATCAGCTTCCTCAGGGCTCTTGTAAACAGACGCCATCTTTAAAAAAAATCGTGGTCCACATTCCCGGGTGTGGGAGCCTCAGTAGTGTGTGAGCAACCAAGGCTGGCGCTCGCAGCATGAGCGCACAGCACTGCTGTTCAACATGTGACCACAGCATCGCCTAATAATGTCAAAATATATATATATAACTTGTATTATTTAGCTATGATAGTGTTATATTAGAGCCTGAGTGTGATAATGACTGGGTACAATGTTCAAATATCAGTGATTCAATGCTGTTCACGATGTTCACAGCGCTAGCCACAGCACCACAGCATTATTTCGTTCATCTAGGAATCTTCAAATGATTTCTTAGGTTCCTTTTCAAAATAAACGTGTGGTCAATTATTCATTTACAGGAATTAGTGACCAGGATTGTGATAATAGCAGGATTGTGGTTATAATTAGCGTTGTGCGTAGTATTGTGGAAGGAGGAATTTTGATGAGGGAGGGAGGGCGAGAATTGAGGTAGCCTCATTGCGTGTGTGTGGCTGCCACTCTTGTTTTGCCCACCATACTAGCTTAGTGGTTCGCTATGAGCAACACATATGTACATGGGTATATATAGTGTGTGTATATAGTGTAAGAACAGCAACAGGAGAATGTTGAGAGGAGCTATTTTGGTGAGGGAGGTGACGTAATCGTAGCATCGTCTGCTGTGTGATTTTTCATGCAGTGTATGGTGACGACTGTACTGTTTGGACACAATACCGGCTTACTTGCATAGTTCTGGTAAATAAAACATGTAGATAGGTATATAGAACATGTGTAATAAGAACTATAGCAATATGGTGGGAGGAGCAATGTTGGCGAGTAAGATGTTGGAGTGAGGGAGATTGGCTGGGTGTGGCTGCTCTCACTCGAGGTGTTCTGAATGTGTTCATGGCCAAATGCTCCTATTGGCCCATACGAGGCAGCTCCTATTGGCCCATATGCGGCAGCTGCTATTGGCCCATACGAGGCAGCTGCTATTGGGTCATACGAGGCAGCTGCTATTGGCCCATACGAGGCAGCTGCTATTGGCCCATACGAGGCAGCTGCTATTGGCCCATACGAGGCAGCTGCTATTGGCCCATACGAGGCAGCTGCTATTGGCCCATACGAGGCAGCTGCTATTGGCCCATACGAGGCAGCTCCTATTGGCCCATACGAGGCAGCTCCTATTGGCCCATATGCGGCAGCTCCTATTGGCCCATATGCGGCAGCTGCTATTGGCCCATACGAGGCAGCTGCTATTGGCCCATACGGGGCAGCTGCTATTAGCCCATACGGGGCAGCTGCTATTGGCCCATACGAAGCAGCTGCTATTGGCCCATACGAGGCAGCTGCTATTGGCCCATACGAGGCAGCTGCTATTGGCCCATACGAGGCAGCTGCTATTGGCCCATACGAGGCAGCTGCTATTGGCCCATACGAAGCAGCTGCTACGCGATGTTCTGAATGTGTTGATGGTAAATGTATATAGTGTGTGACAGTGTATAGTGAGTACATATGTTGTAAATATACATAAATGAACATGAAACATTGGTGTGAATAACTGTATGATGGGAGGGGCAAAGTTGGCGAATACAATGTTGGAGAAGTGAGGGAGGGCTGGCTGGGTGTGGCAGCTCTCACTCGTGGTGTTCTGAATGTATTGATGGTGAATGTATATAGTGTGTGACAGTGTAGTGTGTAAATAGATTGTATATATATACACAAATTAGCATGATACATAGTAAATATGTGCTGCATATGTGTACACAAGTTTCATGCACGTAACACAGTGTCTACGGACAGTACGGATGTTGTACTGTGATAACATAAGAACATAAGAACATAAGAACAAAGGTAACTGCAGAAGGCCTATTGGCCCATACGAGGCTGCTCCTATTCTATAACCACCCAATCCCACTCATATACTTGTCCAACCCGTGCTTGAAACAATCGAGGGACCCCACCTCCACAATGTTACGCGGCAATTGGTTCCACAAATCAACCGGCGTTGATTTGTGGAACCAATACACTATAACATCACCGGCGTTGCGCCGGTGATGTTATAGTGTACGTGTTCATTATACATTGGATTGACACATAAAAACAATGAAAATGAATTTGGAAAGGTGCGCAAAAAATGAACGAAAATATATTCGCGGCAACTCGCACACCCCGCCCCGAGCGCCCCACCGCCCCAGAGAGCTTATGGCACGGGCGCACGGGGAATGATGACGTCACGCCCCAACTTCCGGACCCCATAGCAGCCAAAGTAAGCACAATTTCGACTTTTTTTTACATACCCATACTGAGGGAAGGGTTTTTGACACTTTAAAAAGAAAAGAGAATTTTTTCCAGATAATTTATTTCCTGCGCACTGCGGGGGTGTCACATTTGGAGGCAACGCAGTTAAGGGGTTAACGTGATAATTTGTGTTCCAAGATCACGGGAAAAATAAAAACAAATTGTGGCATATTTTGGCCGCAATAGGTCAGGGAAGTCTGGCAAAAAAGAGGCGCTGACTCAGCAAGTGTCGGGGAAGTTCCGCTTCGCCCCAGCTGTCAGGTGGGGGTTGCCAGAAAGATATACAGAGCACCACTTGGTTTCCGAACTTTAGTTATCCGAAGTTTCCAGTTTCCCGATTGGGGTTTGGTGAATCATGCTACCCGAACAAAGTTCGGGTAGGATGGGGTCCGCCAAGCGTTGCGCCGGCCGGTGGTGGTGGGTGGGAGATGGTCCAGTTTGGCCACTGTGACTTCACAGAATCACGGCCAATTATTCCTATTACAGTATTTTGAATTGTCATGAGGCTGGAATGTTCATTCTGTGCTTTTGTTTTACATATCTGCACAATCAAGAAACATCTGTGCACCATGTCGGCTCCAAATGCACGCATTGCGTCAGTGATGGCTGACTGGTGGGTGGATGGATGGGAGAGCTTAGGTGGGAGGCAGCATGAGAGAGAGGGGGAGAATTAGTGAGAAAGGGAGGGAGAGATGCTAGGAGGGAGGGGGTGGTAGGGAGAGATGCTAGGAGGTAGGCAGGAAGGGAGGGAAGTAGTGAGGGAGGATGGGAGAATTAGGGAGGGAGGGAAAGGCAGGCTGGTTGGCTGGCAGGCAGGTAGGCAGGCAGGCAGGCAGGCAGGCAGGCAGGCAGGCAGGCAGGCAGGCAGGCAGGCAGGCCGGCAGGCAGGCAGGCAGGCAGGCAGGCAGGCAGGCTGGCTGGTAAGCAGGAAGGCTGGCTGGTAAGCAGGAAGGCTGGCTGGCAAGCAGGAAGGCTGGCTGGCAAGCAGGAAGGCTGGCTGGCAAGCAGGAAGGCTGGCTGGCAAGCAGGAAGGCTGGCTGTCTAGCTGGCTGGCAGGCAGGAAGGCTGGCTGGCAGGCAGGAAGGCTGGCTGTCTGGCTGGCTGGCAGAGAAGGAGGCACACAGGCAGGCTGGTAAGGAGGCAAGCAGGCTTGCAGGCAGGCTTGCTGGCTGGCAGGCAGGCTTGCAGGCTGGCTGGCAGGCCAGCTGGCAGGCTGGCAGGCAGGTTGGCAGGCTGGGAAGGAGGCAAGCTGGCAGGCTGCAGGCAGGCAGGCAGGCAGGCAGGCAGGCAGGCAGGCAGGCAGGCAGGCAGGCAGGCAGGCAGGCAGGCTGGCAGGCAGGCAGGAAGGGATGGATGGGTGTTGAGGTGAACCACGTGACCTTTGAGTGTGTGTGTGTGTATGGGTTAGGGGTTGGAGGGGTGTGTGTTGGCAGTGGGGGAGGGACCGGCTGACTCCGTAAGCCTACCACACTCAACAAACCTGTGGCCCAGATTTGTTTCTTAACCCTTGTGTGGCTCCGGGCTATTAAGCATTTGTCACCCACAGGCGCATACAAAAAAAATATATATATATATATATATTTTCTTCTAAACCTGTTAATTTGTGTTCTCTGATCATGGAAAAATAAAAAAAAATCATAAGTGACATATATTGTCCGCTATAGGGTGGAGAAGTCTGGCAAAAAACAGGAGCTGACTCAGCATGCGTCTCAGACGGTCTGTTCCTCGCCAACTGTCAGGCTGGAGTTGCCACAAAGAGATAATTACCTAATTATTTCAATGTCTCTGATTGATTTTTTCGTAGTTTTTTTTTTGCTGTAATATTATTCAAGTGTGTAGTGTGATATATTTATATAATAAAATGAGTGAATCATCGCTGTACTCAAAAATATGGTGTGCATATTGTTGATTCAATTATTATGTTCATCAAGCAGTGAACAAATACTTTGTCGGTTATTACACTATATACACAGGTTATGTATAAGTATCTGCATGTTTTGTTCACCATAACGAACCACTATTATAAGTCGAAAAGCAACGAGGAGTGACCGCCACACACCAGCCAGCCACTCGCTGCCACTCACTCCCTCAACACCTCACTCGCCCACATTCTCCTCCCACCATACAGTTTTTGCTTTTATTCACTATATACTGACATTATATATAAGTATCTACATTCGTGTTCACCATAACAAACCACTAAGTTGGCATGCTCAGTGGCAGTGCCAGTGGCAGCCATTGGCAGCCCGCCACTGGCTGCTACTTCCTCCCGCCCTCAACTCACCTGACTCGCCCACATTCTCCTCCCACAATACTGTTTTTGCTTTTATTCACTATATACAGACGTTATATGTAAGTATCTGCATGTTTTGTTCACCACAACTGTACAACTAAGTTGATATAGTTAGTTCAAGCACTAAGAGAGGTCGCTACACACAGTCAGGTGGCGGCTGCTTCCCTCACACATTCAAGGTCAGATGCACTAAAATTTCACCCTAACAATACTGTTTGTGGTGTTATTACCCTATATACAGACGTTATATATAAGTATCTACATGTTTGTTTATCATAACTGTTTAACTAAGCTGATATAATGCCCAAAGAGCATAGTGGCCACCCCTACCAACATGACAAATCATGCAGATGTTGCCACAACCATCACCAAAATGGCTTTTCCCCCCACACTCCTTTTGCTGTTATTACACTGTATATACAGGTTATATATAAGTATCTACATTCGTGTTCACCAGAACGAACCACTAAGTTGGTATGCTGAGTGGCAGTGGCAGCCCGCCACTGGCTGCCAATCCCTCCCTCCCTCCCTCACCTCACCTGACTCGCCACCATTCTCCTCCCACCATACTGTTTTTGCTTTTATATACAGACATTATATATAAGTATCTGCATGTTTTGTTTACCATAGCGAACAACTAAGCTGGTATAGTGAGTCCAGACAGTAAAAGGTGGTCACACAGAGTCAGCAGACAATGCTACCTCCCTCCCCATCAAGTTTACTCCTCCCACTACAGCGCTAATTATCACAACAATCTTGCTATTATCAGAATCCTGGTCATTTTTATCACAGTCAGGGGTCTTCTGTAATAATATCATTGCTAAATAATAGCATGCAAATGTATATTATGGCATTTTTAGGCGATGCTGTGGTCACAAGCTGAACAGCAGTGCTGTGAGCTCATGCTGTATGCATCAGGCTTGGTAGCTAACTCAATACTGAGGCTCCTCACACCCGGGAATTTGGCCCACGATTTTTTTTTAATGACGTCTGTTTACAAGAGGCCTGTTGAAGGTGTGGTGAACCCCGTGTATCCGTGGGCCGTTTAAATCTTGGGTAGTACTCCAATACATCATATGATGTAGAGCGCAAGTTACTGCAAGTCACTGAACACATCATACAATGTGTTGCGCAGTTAAAGGGTTAAATGTACATTGTATATATTTTTGGCAGGGAGGCTGGCAAGCAGGCTGGCAGGCAAGCTGGCAGAGAGGGAGGCTGGCAGGCAGGCTGGCAGAGAGGGATGCTGGCAGGCAGGCAGGCTGGCAGAGAGGGATGCTGGCAGGCAGGCAGGCTGGCAGAGAGGGATGCTGGCAGGCAGGCAGGCTGGCAGAGAGGGATGCTGGGAGGCAGGCTGGCAGAGAGAGGCTGGCAGGCAGGCTGGCAGAGAGAGGCTGGCTGGCAGGCAGGCTGGCAGAGAGAGGCTGGCTGGCAGGCAGGCTGGCAGAGAGAGGCTGGCAGGCAGGCTGGCAGGCTGGCAGAGAGGCTGGCAGGCAGGCAGGCTGGCAGGCAGGCAGGCTGGCAGAGGGAGGCTGGCAGGCAGGCTGGCAGAGAGAGGCTGATAGGAAGGCAGGCAGAGAGAGGCTGGCAGGCAGGCAGGCAGGCAGAGAGAGGCTGGCAGGCAGGCTGGCAGAGAGAGGCTGGCAGGCAGGCAGGCAGGCAGGCTGGCAGAGAGGGATGCTGGCAGGCAGGCTGGCAGAGAGGGAAGGAGGTTGGCAGGCAGGGTGGCAGAGAGGGAGGCTGGCAGGCAGGCTGGCAGAGAGGAAAAGAGGTTGGCAGGCAGGGTGGCAGAGGGAGGCTGGCAAGGTGGCAGAGAGGGAGGGAGGCTGGCAAGGTGGCAGAGAGGGAGGTTGGCAGGCAGGGTGGCAGAGAGGGAGGCAGGCTGGCAGGCAGGCTGGTAGAGAGGGAGGGAGGTTGGTAGGCAGGGTGGCAGAAAGGGAGGCTGGCAGGCAGGCTGGCAGAGAGGGAGGCTGGCAGGCAGGCTGGCAGAGAGGGAGGGAGGGAGGCTGGCAGACAGGCTGGCATAGAGGAAGGGAGGGAGGCTGGCAGGGAGGGAGGCTGGCAGGCAGGCTGGCAAAGAGGGAGGGAGGTTGGGAGGCAGGCTGGCAGGCTGGATGGCAGAGAGAGAGGCAGGCAGGCAGGCTGGCAGAGAGGGAGGTAGGCTGGCAAGCTGGCTAGCTGGGAGGGAGGGAGGGAGGGAGGGAGGCAGGCAGGTTGGCAGGCTGGCTGGCAGGCTGGCAGGCTGGCTGGCAGGCTGGCTGGCAGGCTGGCTGGCAGGCTGGCTCGCAGGCAGGCTGGCAGGCTGGCTGGCAGGCTGGCTGGCAGGCAGGCTGGCAGAGAGACACGCAGGCTAGCAGACTAGCTGGCTGGCAGGCTGGCTGGCTGGCTGGCTGGCTGGCTGGCTGGCTGGCTGGCTGGCTGGCTGGCTGGCTGGCTGGCTGGCTGGCTGGCTGGCTGGCAGGCAGATGGACAGGCAGGCAGGCAGGCAGGCAGGCAGGCAGGCAGGCAGGCAGGCAGGAAGGGATGGATGATTGTTGAGGTGAGCCACGTGACTTTTAGAGAGAGTGTATGGTGGGGGTGGAGGGTGGGGGGAGGTGTCGGTGGTGGAGGAGAGACCGGCTGACTCTGGTAAGCCTAACCACCCTCAACCCGCTAGCCAGATTTGTTTCTTAAATGTACATCATATATATTTTTGGTTACAGGTTTTGTTTAGTAATATTATTAGGATAATAAAGTTATAAAAATACTTATTTCATGAATGCTTTATTGTATTAGATGGAGATTCTCTGGCAATCTACTAAGCTAGCCACTTTGGGGGGAGGGAGGGCAGCAGCAGTGAGGGTGTACTCACATAGTTGTTCTCATCTAGTTGTTTTTTCAGATTTAGCTACTCAGAATGAAGTGTCCATGTAGCACGGGCTATGGTGAGCCCGTAGCTCGAGCCCCCTAGTTGTCCTTGCAGAGTTGAGCTCTGGCTCTTTGGTCCTGCCACTCCTGAGGGAGAAGTGGATAAGGACTTCTCTAATTGGTGAGTGCAAACAAAATACTGTCGCATTCATGCTATGAACCTGTCGATTTTTTCCCTTAGATTTATTTTTAAATTTTGTCTCTCCATTTTCCTTCATTTCTCATTTACGAACTTACACGACAACCGACAGGTCTCGTCCCCAAGAGGTTCGGAAACCAAGTGGTGCTCTGTAATTACAATTTTATTTCAATGTCTCTGATTGATTTTTTCTTTGTTTTTTTTTTTTTGCTCTAATATTATTCAATAGTGTGTAGTGTGATATATTTATATAATATATAAAATGTGTGAATCATCTCTGTACTCAAAATTATGGTGTGCACATTATTGATTCAATTATTATGTTCATAAAACATTGAACGAATACTTTGTCGGTTATTACACTATATACACAGGTTATATATAAATATCTACATTTGTGTTCCCTATAGTGAACCACTAATCTTGTATGGTGATGGCAGACAGTAACAGGTGGCCACACACAACTCATGCTCCCTCCCTCACTCCCATCATCACTGGTTCAAGGCAAGATGCACTTACATTCCTCCTTCGAGTATACTGTTGTGGTGTTATTACCCTATATACACACATTATATATAAGTATCTACATGTTTTGTTCACCATAACTGTTCAACTAAGGCAGTATAGGGCCCAAAGAGCATAGTAGCCACCCTTACCCAGCATGACAAGTCATGCAGATGTTGCCACCTCCCTCACCAAAATGGCATCTCTCAACACTCCTTTTGCTGTCATTACACTATATATACACATTATATATAAGTATCTACATTTGTGTTCACCATAAGGAATCACTAAGTTGGTATGCTGAGTCAAACAGCTGCAAGGAGTGACCACCACACACCAGCTAGCCCGCCACTGGCTGCCACTCCCTCCCTCCCTCACCTCACCTGACTCGCAAACCTTCTCTTCCCACCATACTGTTTTTTGTTTTTATTCACTATATACAGACATTATATATAAGTATCTGCATGTTTTGTTCACCACAGTGAACGACTAAGCTGGTATTGGGAGTCCAGACAGTAAAAGGTGGTCACACACAGTCAGCATATAATGCTACCTCCCTCCCCACCAACATTACTCCTCTCACTACAGCGCTAATTATCACAACAATCCGGCTATTATCAGAATCCTGGACATTTTCATTACAGGGGTCTTCTGTAATACTATCATCGCTAAATAATAGCATATACGGTATTTATATATTTTGACATTTTTAGGCAATGCTGTGGTCACAAGCTGAACAGTAGTGCTGTGAGCTCATGCTGTGTGCACCAGCCTTGATAGCTCACTCAGTACTGAGGTCCCAACATCCAGGAATGTTGCCCATGATTAAAAAAATAAATGGCGTCTGTTTACAAGAGCCCTCACCTAACTGTACTCACCTAGTTGTGCTTGCGGGGGTTGAACTCTGGCTCTTTGGTCCCGCCTCTCAACCGTCAATCAACAGGTGTACAGGTTCCTGAGCCTATTGGGCTCTATCATATCTACACTTGAAACTGTTTATGGAGTCAGCCTTTACCACATCACTTCCTAATGCATTCCATTTGTCAACCACTCTGACACTAAAAAAGTTCAAATATCTCTGTGGCTCATTTGGGCACTCAGTTTCCACCTGTGTCCCTTAGTGCGTGTGCCCCTTGTGTTAAATAGCCTGTCTTTATCAATCCTGTCGATTCCCTTGAGAATCTTGAATGTGGTGATCATGTCCCCCCTAACTCTTCTGTCTTCCAACGAAGTGAGGGTTTAATTCCCATAGTCTCTCCTCATAGCTCATACCTCTCAGCTCGGGTACTAGTCCAGTGGCAAACCTTTGAACCTTTTCCAGTTTAGTCTTATGCTTGACTAGATATGGACTCCATGCTGGAGCCGCATACTCCAGGATTGGTCTGACATATGTGGTATATACTGTTCTGAAAGATTCCTTACACAAGTTTCTAAAGGCCGTTCCAACCTGGCATATGCTGCTGATGTTATTCTCTTGATATGAGCTTCAGGGGTCAGCCCTGATGAAGGTGTGGTGAACCCCGTGTATCTGCGGGCCATTTAAATCTTGCATAGTACTTAAACATGTCATATGATGTGATGCACAATATAATTAAGCAAAATTCTTTATTTTGTTATTAACCCTTAGACCGTGCAATATATATATATAGATGATTTGAGTAACATTACCGATACCACGCAATACATTAATAGCTGTTTTATTGTCTAGCGCTTTAATTTAAATGCCCTGTGTGGGATAGGGGCAGCTATAGTGCAGCCACGACCGATAGTTGGCAGACGCCACCTAGAAAAAAAATCATGGCCAACATTCCTGGGTGTGAGAGCCTCAGTACTGAGCGAGCCACCATGGCTGATGCACGCAGCATGAGCTCACAGCACTGCTGTTCAGCTTGTGACCACAGCATCGCCTAAAAATGTCAAAATATATATGTGCTTGCTATTATTTAGTGATGATAGTATTGCAGAAGGCCCTTGACTGTGATAAAACTGACCAGGATTCTGATAATAGCAGGATTGTGGTGATATTTAGCGCTGTGCTCCATGGTGGGAGGAGTAATGCTGAGGTAGGGAGGGTGGTGGCATTGTCTTCTGACTGTGTGGCCACCTTTCATTGACTGGACTTACCATACCAGCTTAGTGGTTTGCTATGGTGAACACAAATGCAGATACTTATATATTATGTGTGTATAGAGTGTAATAACAGCAACAGGAATATGTTGGGAGCTGCCATTTTGGTGAGAGAGGTGCGTCATCTGCATGACTTGTCATGTTGTTTACTGGTGGCCACAATAATCTTTAGGCACCCTACCAGCTTCTTTGTACAGGAATGGTGAATAAAACATGTAGATACTTATATATAATGTGTGTGTGTGTGTATATAGTGTAATAACACCACAAACAGTATTATTAGAGGAGGAATATTAGTGCATCTGGCCTTGAACCAGTGACGGCAGCAGCCACCAGCTGACTGTGTGTGTAATTACCTAAGTGTAGTTACAGGATGAGAGCTACGCTCGTGGTGTCCCGTCTTCCCAGCACTCTTTGTCATATAACGTTTTGAAACTACTGACAGTCTTGGCCTCCACCACCTTCTCCCCTAACTTCTTCCAACCGTCTACCACTCTGTTTGCGAAAGTGAATTTTCTTATATTTCTTCGGCATCTGTGTTTAGCTAGTTTATATCTATGACCTCTTGTTCTTAAAGTTCCAGGTCTCAGGAAATCTTCCCTATCGATTTTATCAATTCCTGTTACTATTTTGTATGTAGTGATCATATCACCTCTTTTTCTTCTGTCTTCTAGTTTTGGCATATTTAATGCCTCTAACCTCTCCTCGTAGCTCTTGCCCTTCAGTTCTGGGAGCCACTTAGTAGCATGTCTTTGCACCTTTTTCAGTTTGTTGATGTGCTTCTTAAGATATGGGCACCATACAACCGCTGCATATTCCAGCTTTGGTCTAATAAAAGTCGTGAACAATTTCTTTAGTATTTCTCCATCCATGTATTTAAAAGCAATTCTAAGGTTAGAAAGTGTAGCATAGGCTCCTCGCACCATGTTCTTAATGTGGTCCTCAGGTGACATTTTTCTATCTAAAACCACCCCTAGATCCTTTTCTTTATCAGAATTCTTTAAAGATTTCTCACATAATTTATAGGTTGTGTGGGGTCTATGTTCTCCAATTCCACATTCCATAACATGGCATTTATTCACATTAAATTCCATTTGCCAAGTGTTGCTCCATATACTTATTTTGTCCAGGTCATCTTGAAGGGCATGACAATCATCTAAGTTTCTTATCTTCCCTATTATCTTAGCATCATCAGCAAACATGTTCATGTAATTGTGTATTCCCACTGGTAGATCGTTTATGTAGACAATGAACATTACCAGTGCAAGAACTGAACCCTGAGGTACTCCACTCGTGACATTCCTCCTATCCGATACCTTGCCTCTGATTATGGCCCTCATTTTTCTGTCAGTTAGGAAATTTTTCATCCATGTTAGTAGCTTACCTGTCACTCCTCCAATATGTTCCAGTTTCCAGAACAACCTCTTATGTGAAACTCTGTCGAAAGCCTTTTTTAGGTCCAGATAGATGCAGTCAACCCAACCATCTCTTTCCTGTAATATCTCTGTTGCTCGATCATAGAAACTGAGTAAATTCGATACACAGGATCTTCCAAATCGAAAACCATACTGTCTGATATTATATCATTTCTCTCCAGGTGTTCTACCCATTTAGTTTTAATTATTTTTTCCAATATTTTGACTATTACACTTGTCAATGATACCGGTCTATAATTAAGGGGGTCTTCCCTGCTTCCACTTTTGTAGATTGGAACTATGTTAGCCTTTTTCCACACATCAGCTACAATTCCTGTATACAGGGATGCCTGAAAAATCAGTTGAAGAGGAATGCTGAGCTCAGGTGCACATTCTCTCAGAACCCATGGTGAAACTCCATCTGGACCAACTGCTTTGTTCTTATTTAGCTCCTTGAGCATTTTTTCCACTTCGTCTCTAGACACCTCTATGTGCTCTATGTTGTTCTCTGGAATTCTTATTGTATCTGGTTCCCTGAAGATTTCATTTTGTACAAACACACTTCGGAACTTTTCGTTTAATGTTTCACACATTTCCTTTTCATTTTCCGTGAATCTATTTCCCATTTTCAACCTCTGAATATTATCCTTTACCTGCAATTTGTTGTTTATGAATTTATAGAATAGACTTGGTATTTTTTACATTTGTCTGCAATCCCTTTTTCAAAATTTCTTTCTGCCTCTCTCCTCACTGCCGTGTAGTTGTTTCTTGCATCTTTGTATCGCTGGTATGTTTGGGGGTTCGGCCTCTTCCTGTATTGATTCCATTTTTGTGTCTTTTGGTCTCTGGCCCTCTCGCACTTTCTGTTGAACCAATCCTGTTTCCTAGTTCTGCTTCTCTGTTTTGGTATAATTTTTTTTGTGCCTTTATCATATATTTCACAAAACCTGACATACATCTCATTCACTTCCTTGCCTAGCAACAAGTCTGTCCAATTATACTCACTAAAAAATTTTCTAAGGTTGCCATAATGTCCTCTCCTAAAGTCAGGTTTTTCATTTGCATCGACCGTCATATTTTCTTCCAGATTATAATGCATTGCATACTTTATTCCCAAAAAGACATGGTCACTTTTACCCAATGGAGGAAGGTACTGAATGTCAAATATTTCTTCCTCCTTCCTGGTAAATATCAAATTTAGCATGGAGGGGACGTCCCCTTCTCTCATCCTCGTAGCTTGTTTAACATGTTGATACAAGAATGTTTCCAGGATGAGGTCTACAAATTTACAGGTCCAGAAATCTTCTGTTTTAGCTTCACATGCTTCCCAGTCTATGGATTTCAAGTTGAAGTCGCCGACTATCAACAGTCGTGAACTATCGTTATCCGCTCTCGCTATGATCTCTCTCATTATTGTTATAAGACCTTCTCGTTTACTATCTAGCTCCTCCTTTGACCATGTGCTGCTTAGCGGTGGACTATATGCATTTATGATCATTAGTTTATCATCCTCATGGCAGATCTCTAGTGCTATTATGTCAACTTCTTGTGGATTGGCAGTCATTATTTCGTTCATCTTTAGGTGTTCTTTCACCAGCACAGCAACGCCACCGCCTTTCCTGATTTTTCTGTCCCGTCTCCAAATTGAGTAGCCCCTTGGGAATATGACCTCATTTAAAATAGCATCTTCAAGTTTTGTCTCCGTGAGTGCAACAATGTCTGGTGTCTGCAGCTGTATTATATCACTTAACTCCAGTATCTTTGATCTTACTCCATCTATGTTGGTGTATGCAATCTTGAGGAACTTGTTCCCCCTCTTCTTATTTTTCACTCCCCCTTTCTCTAATGATTTTGTTGGTTTGCCTTTATGTACCACTTTACTGGCCTGCCTATCCCTATCACTTTGTAGAAAAAAGAATTGATTTCTTCTTCATTCCTGCTCTCCTTTAAACGTTTTGCCTCGACAAGGTTCAGTTTCAGCTTCTCTCTATCTTCTTTTGAAAGATCTCGTCTTAACGACCACACTTTCCCATCCTCATCACTTTGTAATTTTCTAGCATTCCTTAGTACTTCTTCCATCTGTTTGGTACCATTTAGGGTGATCCTCAAAGGTCGATCTTTCCCTTTTACATATCTGCCTATTCTCCTGTAGTCGCAGACATTCTCTATGGTTGTAAGTGTAGCTATGTCTCTTATTGCTTGAACTCACCATACAAGCTTAGATGTACAGTTATGGTGAACAAAACATGTAGATACTTATATTTAATGTCTGTGTATAGTGAATAAAAGCAAAAACAGTATGGTTGGAGGAGTATATTGGTGAGTGAGGGAGTGGTGGTGAGTAGCTGACTGGCTGGTGAGTGAAGGCCTCTCTTCGTTGCTTTTTGACTCACAATACCAACTTAGTGGCTCGTTATGGTGAACAAAACATGCAGATACGTATATACATAACATATGTACATAGTGTAATAACAGCAAAACTATTTGTTTATTGTTTTATGAACATAATAATTGAATCACTAATATGAACACAATAATTTTGAGTACAGCGATGGTTCACACATTTTATTATATAAATATATCACAATACACACTATTGAATAATATTACTGCAAAAAAAAAAATCAATCAGAGACATTGAAATAATTAGGTAATAATATCTTGTGGCAACCCCCGCCTGACAGCTCGGCCTGAACAGACTTCGTCTGGCGACTGCTCTGTCAACGCCTTTTTTTTGCCAGACTTCCTCGCCCTATTGTGGCCAAAATATGCCACCCATGATTTTTTTTTTTTTTTTTTTACCATGATCAGGGAACACAAATGAACACTTTTATAAGACGAAAAAATTTTTTGGATTTTTTCTTTTTTTTTGTGCCTGTGGGTGTTGAAGGCAAAATGGCCCTTAGCGGCCCAAGGGTTAAATACCTTTCATAGTATAAGCACTAGGTATTTTTTTCCCCACAGACATGAATGTACTATGTTGGGCCATGTGTCCTCATTGTTCACTGTGGACTCACACGGATAGCTTCAATTTTGAGGGACATTACTGTCTCAGCACGTTAGCCAGAGATAATCAGATTCAGACAAAAATTGATAAGTTCATGATTTCAACGGTCCGTGAAACATCTTCATCCACAAGCCATGCTGCAGCCACTGGGAATTCAACAGGTTGTGCAGCATCCGCCAGCAACGAATGCTCTACAAGCCCTGCTGCATCTGCTGAAGCAGAATTCCCATCAACAAGTCGTGCAACATCCAGCAGCAATGACTGCTCTACAAGCCATATTGCACCCGCCGATGCTGAATTCCCATCAATAAGTCCTGCAGCATCTGCCAGCAATGAATGCCCTACAAGCCATGCTGCACCCGCCAAATGCTGAATTCCCATCGACAATTCGGCAGCATCCACTAACGATATAAAATATGATTGAAATACATATTAGTGTAAAAAGTGTTGATAGAGTACAGTATTGTAAGTGTTAATAAATAATTAAGCCTTGACAAAAGGATATACTGTAAACAGTGTAAATACAGAAATAAGTTTCAATTGTACAAGTGCGTTACAGCTGTTAGTCAACTTTTTTTTTTTTTATTAAAGTGCAATACATCATATGCGAATTAGTAGTAGGCCTGGCTGTTATGTGAAGTGAATGCCTGTAAATAAGTGTACGTACTGTATGTATACTGAGCAATACAAAATAAGCGCCACAGATGATGATGAAATCTTCACAGCTTCGTAATCTTCAGCTTCATAAAGTCAGTCTATCAAATTTATTACAGTATTACAACATATTAATTGTTTTTTTTCAACAATAGGTACATATTAGTCTCTGCAAATATATATTCTATCATTAGCACAGAAAAGGTGAACTTGCAAGATTTTGTCTCGGCTAGCTCTGGGTTACTGACAAGGTTCGATCACCACTGCATGGCCTGGCGCCCACAGCCTGTGTTGTAACCTTAAAAATAACAAAAATACATTACCTGTATTGTACAGGGTAAGATAAATCACATCTCTAAAATTTTATTGAGAAAACATTAACAATCATTGATTGATAGACACAAAATATTTTGAAATACAAAGGAATTACAGTAACTGATTTTTTCCACCCATCTGGACTTTATCAGACCGTGTTCACACATCAGCCATCCAGCAGCCAACAGCTGGCTTAATTGTCGGCATGGCACTATCTTGGAACGCAATTACACAATAATCTTTATTTCATTTTAGTTATTTAAAACATACCTTACGTGAATGTTACTTGAAATATTACCGACTTCAACAACTTCAGATTTAGCAGAGCTCCGCATTTAACGACCTGGATACAGCCCCTTATGGGTTCTTAACCCCCTGCGCTGCGCACCTGTTTTTGGCAAAAATTCATAATGCATTTGTTAAGGACATATTTATGTTGTTTATGACCTAGCGCATGGTGGCACGGCGATCGTGCCTCAGTTTACCATTGCCTCCCGCCTAGTGACAATCACGCCTGAATTCTTTGTAAAGAATTACAGTTTTTTTGATTTTTGGGTATTTGAACATAAAAGTTGTTATTATATATCTCGCCATGGGTCCCAAGAAAGCCAGTGGTAAGGTTCAAGCCAAGAAAACACAAGTGAGAATGACCATAGAGAAGAAACAAGCGATCATTCGTAAACATGAAAATGGTATGAGGGTTGTTGATGTAGAGTAGAGGATGTCCCTTCCTCATTTATTAAGAAAATGTGTGCAGTATAGGAAGAATTGCAAAGTTTTGCTGAAAAGTGTCACCCAAATCAAGCTGTAGCAGACCATTGTGTTAACCTATTTAAACCTAAAAGTGCGCATCACGTCATATGACGTGCTGGACATTGTTCCAGTCAACTGCGCATCACGTCATATGATGTGTTGGAGTACTATGCAAGATTTAAACAGCCCGCGGATACACGGGGTTCACCACACCTTCATCAGGGATCTTGTAAACAGACGCCATTTTTAAAAAAAATCGTGGGCCAAACTCCCAGGTGTTATTGGCCTCAGTATTGAGTGAGCAACCAAGCCTGACGCACGCAGCATGAGCTCACAGCACTGCTGTTCAGCTTGTGACCACAGCAACGCCTAAAAATGCCAAAGTATACTTGTTCATGCTATTATGTAGCGATGATATTATTACAGAAGACCCCTGACTGTGATAAAACTGACCAGGGTTCTGATAATAGCAGGATTGTGGTGATATTTAGCGCTGTGCGCCATGGAAGGAGGAGTAATGCTGTGGGAGGAAGGGTGGTGGCGATGTCTTTTGACTGTGTGTGGCCACCTTTTATTGACTGCACTCAGCATACCAGTTAAGTGGTTTGCTATGGTGAACACAAATGTAGATACATATATATAACGTGTGTATAGAGGGTATAAACAGCAAGAGAAGGTTTGGAGCCGCCATTTTGGTGAGGGCAGTATCGTCGTCTGCACGACGCCACCGTACAGACGACGGTGTTGTTTACTGGTTACCACGATGGTCTTTGGGCACCATACCAGTTTATTTGTACAAGTATGGTGAATAAAACAGGTAGATATTTATATATAATGTGTGTATATAGCGTAATAACACCACACAGTATTGTTGGAGGAGAAATATTAGTGCGTCTGGCCTTGAGGGCGGCCGCCGATCAGCTGACTGTATGAGTAGCCACATCTTTGTGCCTTTACTCACCATACAAGCTTAGATGTACATTTATGGTGAACAAAACATGTAGATACTTATACATAACGTCTGTATATAGTGAATTATAGCAAAAACATTATTGTGGGAGGAGAATGTGGGTGAGTCAGATGACTGGAGGGAGGGCGGGAGTGGCTGGCTGGTACACGGCGGTCACTCCTCGTTA
The DNA here is from genome assembly GCF_040958095.1 of Procambarus clarkii. Classification (NCBI taxonomy): domain Eukaryota; kingdom Metazoa; phylum Arthropoda; class Malacostraca; order Decapoda; family Cambaridae; genus Procambarus; species Procambarus clarkii. The sequence continues at coordinate 27,004,330 of NC_091190.1, read as the reverse complement.
CTTTTTGACTCATAATACAGGCATACCTCAGTTTAAGAGTTTAATTGGTTCCTGGAGACGCCTCGTATTCCGAAAACTCGCATTCCGAAGCTAATTTCCCCATAAGAAATAAAGGGAAATGAATTAATCCGTTCCTGACTACCCCAAAAACCCACATCAAACTAAATTTTTATACCTAATTCATCTAAATAAACCTACAAAACTATGTTCAAGTTATTACTTACCTTGCTGTTGAATGGCGTATGGAAGATGGTGAGGAGGTGGGAGGAAGAGAGGAGTTACTGTTTGAAAGGGGAATCCCCTTCCATTATCACATCAGGCAGTGAGGACTTCACTGATATGCACACTCTGGCACATTTTGCCTGCATACCACTAGGACTTGCTTGTTTTACTAAGAATTTGTCTAATGACACTTGTTTTCCCTACATTTTAACACTTGTCTGTAGTAAGACATCACATTATCATTTAAAAGGTCAATGCAACGGCCTGCTACAGCTTTATCTGGGTGAGTTTTTTCAACAAAACTTTGCAGTTCTTCCCATACTTCACACATTTTCTTAATCAAGAAGGGACATCCTCTACTGCCTCTACTCACAGCTATTTTCTTAGGATGAACCTTAGCAATGGCTTTCTTGAGACCCATGGCAAGATATATAATGACAACTTTTATGCTCAAATGGCCAAAAAACTGATAAAAAACTGTAAATCCTTGTGAAGAATTCAGGTGGGATAGTCACTGGACACGAGACACTGGTAAACTGAGGCGCGATCGCCATGCCACCACACGCCAGTCGGCCTGTACACGTATCAACAAACTTGCGTTCCGAGGTAACCCTCGCCTTCCGAGACATATTTTCCGAGGAAATCCTGCTCGTCTTCCGAAAAACTCGCATACAGGTACACTCGCATTCCGAGGTACCACTGTAGCTACTTAGTGGTTCGTTATAGTGAACAAAACATGCAGATACTTATATATAACCTGTGCTTATAATGTAATAACCGACAAAGTATTTGTTCACTGATTGATGAACATAATTGAATCAACAATATGCACACCATATTTTTGAGTACAGCAATGATTTACTCATTTTATTATATAAATATATCAAACTACACACTATTGAATAATATTACAGCAAAAAAAGTATGAAAAATCAATCAGAGACATTGAAATAATTCGGTAATTATCTCTTTGTGGCAACTCCGGCCTGACAGCTTGCGAGCAACAGACCGCCTGGGACGCACGCTGAGTCAGCGCCTATAATTTGCCAGACTTCCCCGCCCTATAACGGGCAATATATGCCACTTACGATTTTTTTATTATTTTTCCCGTGATCAGTGAACACAAATTAACAGGTTAGAAAGAATTTTTTTTTTTTTTTTTTCAAAATGACATGCGCCTGTGGGGATGACAGGATATTAAACCCCGAGCATGTTAAGGGTTAATGACAATGGGATGTCTCAATGCAAACAAGTGTTAGAATGTAGGGAAAAACAAGTGTCGCTAGACAGGTTTTTAGTGAGAAAAACAAACAGTAAGGGGATTCCCCTTCCAAACACTAACACCTCTCCTCCTCACCCCCTCCTCACTGTCTTCCATATGCCAACAAGAGTCATCAGTAAAGGTAATAACTTGTACATACTTTAGTACTGAAGATTTCAGTGAATTAGGTATAATATTTACTTTGGAGTTTATTTTTTGGGGAGTGTGGAACGGATTAATTCAATTTACATTATTTCTTATGGGGAAATTTGCTTCAGTTTAACGAATACAGTATTCGGCTTACAAGCCGTCTCTGGGAAAGGATTAAATTTGTAAGCTGTGGTACCACTGTATACACTTTGGTGTTGATGGGACATGTGGCATGGCAAACCACAGGGAAACTATAAAATCAAACAAATACAGGCAAATATAAAGTCAGTACACATTTGTTTCCACAGCATCTGAGATGCCTAGTCCCTGGGGTATAGGTGCCTTAAGCTTTCTCTGAGAATTGGGTTCTTGGCTCATTGACACTACTAGAGACCTGAGAGTGGCCTGTTTCCTGTTTCAGCACCTCAGTGTGGTGGTCCAGTGTGGCATCCTACGTCCTTGGTTCCTGTCTGGAAACTGAGGAGCTCCAAGAGATCCACAACACATAACCTTTCACTGTATTCACCAATGTGTAACTTGTAACATTTAATCTTCAAATAATAAAGAAAAAAAACAGGGGTGGAAGAACAAAAGTATATAGTACCGCATATACAATATACAGTATTTCTGAAACTTACCCAAGTTTTATGACAATTAGCGTTGGCAATGCAGCTGTTGTTTTCAAGTCTTTTGGTCACTAAAGGCTTCGAAGTGTGGAGAGACGTGCTGCAAAAGAAAAGATTGAGAGAGTAAAGGGACTTGAATTCAACTCTCTGAACAATAATAGAAAGTGTTTTATACCCTTATTACCATGTTATCTATATAAATTAAATAAAGAACAAGCATCTGTGAGCTTTAATTAAACTTTCACTGCAGTTTTCACATTTTCAGAGGCAACAAGAGTTTACCTTAACCCTTGGGAGGCGCCTGCAACACCGCTAGGCGCAAGCAAAAAAAAAAAAAAATTTCAATGTCTTTGATTTATTTTTTCTCTTTTTTTTTGTAGTAATATTATTCAATAATGTGTAGTGTGATATATTTCTATAATAAAATGTGTGAACCATCGCTATACTGAAAAGTATGGTGTGCATATTAGTTATTAAATTACTGAATTATTTTCATAAAACAATAAACAAATAGTTTTGCTGTTATTACACTATATACACACACACATTATATATAAGTATCTGCATGTTTTGTTCACCACAACGAAGTTGGTATGGTGTTCAGTTCATACCAACTTCAAAGCCAAAGTTCATACCAAAGTTCACTAAGTTGGTATGGTGAGTCCAAACAACAAGAATGGCTGCCACACACCAGCTAGCTGACACCTTTGCTTAACAATTTACAGACACAATTTAATTTAATATTTAATAACAATCTAGCAGACACAATTTGCTTAAAAACGAAGAGGACAATGGAGCTCTTAGGAGTGAGCTTTGCACTCTAAAAGGGAGTATGCTTCAGCAAGGTAAGATTATTACTGCATTAACAGACAAGGTAACAAATCAGGAGGAGCAAATCAAGGAACTAGTGAAAGAAAATGAGGTGTGAAAAGTGAAGTGTTGTGACTTTGAAGAAATAAACAAGAAAATAGACTCATATGGTGAACAACTCCCAGGTAGCCTGAGAGCTAATATAGAGTTAGGCAAGGATCTCCAACTGGAAACTTCACTGACAACTCACATAGGGGAGGTGAATAAAGATCTAGAAAAGTATAAAGAAGAAATAAAAGTGACATATGCTCAAGTTGTAAAAGAGAAAGAGACTATCAAAGAAGTGTGTTCGGAAGTCAAAACCAAAAATGACCAACAAGAAGCAGAAATTAGGCAAGCAATTAGGAAAGAACTGGTTACCAACAGTAAATTAGTACAAAACACTGCAGATAGAAGTAAGTCCATTATCATTTTTGGATGTTTAGAGAAGGAAATTTCATCTAGGGTGGACCGAGCGGCAGAAGAGATGAAAATCATAGAGAAAATACTAGGTTTAGGAGAAGGCTCAAAGGAAAATGTCAGTGATTTTAGAAGAATAGGAAAATACGAGAAAGACAAGAACCGCCCCTTAAGGGTGACGTTTAATGGAGTGAAAAACATAATGGAAGTGCTTAGAAATGCCAGGAAACTGCAGAGTGATGAGGTTGGCAAACTTTGGTCAATAAGACAAGACCTCTCCAAGGAAGACAGAGAAAAGCTGAAAATGAACCTAATTGAGGCAAAACGTCTAAATGGAGAGAGAAATGAAGAAGGCAGAAATTTTTTTTCTACAAAGTGACAGGGACGGGAAAGCTTGTGAAATGGTACATAAAAACAAAGCAACAAGATCAGTAGTGGAAGGGGGAGTAAAGAGCAAAGGGAAAGGGAACATGTTCCTGAAAATTGTATATACCAACATAGATGGAGTGAGGTCAAAAACTTTGGAGTTGCAAGATATAATCCAGCTTAGGGTCCCAGATATTGTCGCATTATCAGAGACGAAACTTGAAGGAAATAAAATAAATGAAGTAATATTCCCAAGAGGCTATTCAGTTTGGAGACATGACAGGAAAACTAGGAAGGGAGGAGGAGGAGTGGCTGTACTGGTGAAAAAACACCTGAAGGTAAGAGAGTTAATATTTGAAAACCCTCGAGATATTGACATAATGGCATTGCAGATCTAGAATCAGGATGATAAGCTGATAATTTTAAATGCCTACAGCCCACCAGCAAGCAACACATGGACAAAGGAAGAACTGGATGACAAACGAGAGGGCCTCATAATGGTCATGAGAGATATTATTGTACAAGCAGATAAGGATAAATCATGACTGTTGATACTGGGGGACTTCAACTTTAAAGCAATAGACTGGGAGGCCTATGAAGCAAGAACGGAGGACTTTTGGACATGCAGATTTGTGAACCTCATTCTGGAGACATTCTTGTATCAACATACAAAGCAGGCCACAAGAATGAGGGAAGGAGATGTACCGTCAGTACTGGATCTAGTATTCACCAGGAAAGAAGAAGAGATATTTGACATCCAGTACCTTCCTCCCTTGGGAAAGAGTGATCACGTCCTGTTAGACATTGATTATGCTTTAAGATATCATCTAGAAGAAAATGGGGACATTGAAACAGTTGATAAACTCGATTTAAGGAGAGGTCACTATGGGGAACTTCAAATTTTTTTTAATGAGTGTAATTGGACAGACTTGTTGCTAGGCAGGGAAGTAAATGAAATGCATGCCAAATTTTTAAAAATATACGAGGAAGGCACACAAACATTCATACCAAAACAGAGAGGCAGGGCCAGAAAACAGGATTGGTTCAACCGAAATTGTGAGAGGGGCCAGAGACCAAAAGACACAAAAATGGAATCAGTATAGGAAGAGGCCAAACCCCCAAACATACCAGCGATACAAAGATGCGAGAAATAACTATACGGCAGTAAGGAGAGGGGCAGAAAGAAATTTTGAAAAAGGGATAGCGGATAAATGTAAAACAGAACCGGGCCTATTCTACAAATTCATAAACAACAAATTGCAGGTAAAGGAAAATATCCAGAGGTTGAAAATGGGAAACAGATTCACAGAAAATGAAAAGGAAATGTGTGAAACATTAAATGAAAAGTTCCAAAGTGTGTTTGTACAAAATGAAATCTTCAGAGAACCAGACACAATAAGAATTCCAGAGAACAACATAGAGCGGATAGAGGTGTCTAGAGATGAAGTGGAAAATATGCTAAAGGAGCTCAGAAAGAACAAAGCAGCTGGCCCAGATGGAGTTTCACCATGGGTTCTGAGAGAACGTGCATCTGAGCTCAGCATTCCACTTCACCTGATCTTTCAGGCAACCCTGTGTACAGGAATCGTAGCAGACATATGGAAACAGGCTAACATAGTTCCAATCTACAAAAGTGGAAGCAGGGAAGACCCCCTCAATTATAGACCTGTATCATTGACAAGTGTAATAGTGAGAATATTGGAAAAACTAATCAAAACTAAATGGGTAGAACACCTGGAGAGAAATGATATAATATCAGACAGACAGTATGGTTTTTGATCTGGAAGATCCTGTGTATTGAATTTACTCAGTTTCTATGATCGAGCCACAGAGATATTACAGGAACGAGATGGTTGGGTTGACTGCATCTATCTGGACCTAAAAAAGACTTTCGACTGAGTTCCACATAAGAGGTTGTTCTGGAAACTGGAAAATATTGGAGGGGTGACAGGTAAGCTTTTAACATGGATGAAAAATTTTCTGACTGATAGAAAAATGAGGGCAGTAATCAGAGGCAATGTATCGGACTGGAGAAATGTCACAAGTGGAGTACCACAGGGCTCAGGTCTTGCACCAGTGATGTTTATTGTCTACATAAATAATCTACCAGTTGGTATACAGAATTATATGAACATGTTTGCTGATGATGCTAAGATAATAGGAAGGATAAAATAAGTATAACAAAATAACCTGGACAAAATAAGTATATGGAGCACCACTTGGCACATGGAATTTAATGTTAATAAATGCCATGTTATGGAATGTGGAATAGGAGAACATAGACCCCACACAACCTATATATTATGTGAGAAATCTTTAAAGAATTCTGATAAAGAAAGAGATCTAGGGGTGGTTCTAGATAGAAAACTATCACCTGAGGACCACATAAAGAATATTGTGCGAGGAGCCTATGCCACGCTTTCTAACTTCAGAATTGCTTTTAAATACATGGATGGCGATATACTAAAGAAATTGTTCACGACTTTTGCTAGGCCAAAGCTATAATATGCAGCAGTTGTGTGGTGCCCATATCTTAAGAAGCACATCAACAAACTGGAAAAGGTGCAAAGACATGCTACTAAGTGGCTCCCAGAACTGAAGGGCAAGAGCTACGAGGAGAGGTTAGAGGCATTAAATATGCCAAAACTAGAAGACAGAAGAAAAACAGGTGATATGATCACTACATACAAAATAGTAACAGGAATTGATAAAATCGATAGGGAAGATTTCCTGAGACCTGGAACTTTAAGAACAAGAGATCATAGATTTAAACTAACTAAACACAGATGCCGAAGAAATATAAGAAAATTCACTTTCGCAAACAGAGTGGTAGACGGTTGGAACAAGTTAGGTGAGAAGGTGGTGGAGGCCAAGACCGTCAGTAGTTTCAAAGCGTTATATGACAAAGAGTGCTGGGAAGACGGGACACCACGAGCGTAGCTCTCATCCTGTAACTACACTTAGGTAATTACCATTTCAAAGCGTTATATGACAGAGTGCTGGGGAGGCGGGACACCACGAGTGTAGCTCTCATCCTGTAACTACACTTAGGTAATTACCATCTCTCTCCCTCCTTCACCAACACCTCACTCACCAACATTTCTCCTCCCACCATATTGTTTTTGCTCTTATTACACTATATACAGATTATATATATAAACAAATCCACAAGGGCCGTGACGAGGGTTCTACTCAACCAGAAGTAAGGGCAGTAGAACTTCTGGTTGCAATTCTTTTACCATGTCGTAGCGCTGTTGATTAAGGCAGCGTCAGAGGTGCTCTCGGACGTAGGTTCGAACCCTCGTCACGGCCCTTGTGGATTTGCTCATTTGATGTATCACACTATTGTGATTTCTGTGTAATTACCTAAGTGTAGTTACAGGATGAGAGCTACGCTTGTGGTGTCCTGTCTCCCCAGCATTCTTTGTCATATAACACCTTGAAATTACTGACGGTTTTGGCCTCCACCACCTTCTCGCCTAACTTGTTTCAATCGTCTACCACTCTGTTTACAAAAGTGAATTTTCTTATATTTCTCTGGCAACTTTGTTTCGTGAGTTTAAGTCTATGACCTCTTGTCCTTGAAGTTCCGGATCTCAGGAATTCTTCCCTATCAATTTTATCGATTCCTGTTATTATTTTGTATGTAGTGATCATATCACCTCTTTTTTCTTCTATCTCCTAGTTTTTGCATATTTAATGCCTCTAACCTCTCCTCGTAGCTCTTGTCCTTCAGTTCTGGGAGCCACTTAGTGGCATGTTGTTGCACCTTTTCCAGTTTGTTGATGTGCTTCTTAAGATATGGGCACCATCCAACTGCTGCATATTCCAGCTTTGGTCTAACAACAGTCTTGAAGTACATAGGTTACAATTCACACAAAAGCTACCAGAAATATATGCAGAGTATGTAAAAACAGCAGCGAACACTGAACACAACCCAGGGACTGAGAGTTTAGAGAGCCACATTGGCAATGTAGAAGGACATTGTGTCGAAGTACACGAAAATGAAGGCAATATTGAAGAGCAAACTGGTAATAGGAGTAAGGAGAGAAACAATGAGAAGGACGAGAACACAAATGAGAAAGACGAAAGCAACAAGGAGAAAGATAAGGGCAATACCGAGAATGAATACGGAAATGAGAAAGTTGGAACAAAAAACACAGAGGTAGCCAAGTCGTGCACGGGTACAAACAATAAGAATACAAGCACAGATGAAAATATTTGCAGGTATTATGCAAAAGGACAGTGCAGATATGGGACCAGAGGCACGGAATGTACTTTCATGCACCCACGGAAATGCCGAAACATGTTAGGGAAAGGCAGCTGTCGTTTTGGAACAGATTGTAGATATTTCCACCCTAAGTTATGCAAACTCTCAGTGAATGAGAGGAAATACTATGAACTCCATTGCCCTGATTTCCATGTGAGAGGTACACAGCACTATATGAGAGAGGAAGTTCAATATAATAGCCCGGGAAATTTTTTAGAGGCAAGCAGAACCAGAGGGAGGAACAGACAGGCAGAAACGTTGCAGGATGTTACGACCCTGGGTTCCTTAGTTGGAAACCAGAGGTCAAATTGAGCTCTAAATAATTACTTTACATTAATGGATAGAAGGCTGATGCGCTTTTGTTCCTAGCTTCCTTGCCAGACGTAAGACGAATCTTGTTTCTCACAGAGCATTCAGACTCTTGAGCTTGTTGTTGATTAATTATGAGTGAACTAGTTATCAACTATTCTTAGAACTAATAAAGTAACCAGTTTTTACATCGGTGAAGATTTGTAATGTTTACAAGCTGCACGATCTGCTGTTGTCTTCCTGGCAACAACTGGAAAGAGCTCAGACTGGAGGCTCCTGCGTTCTTCTCTGTGCGGGTTGTGTGGTGTCAACATCTTCCTGTGGGGCTCTGCCTCGATTCTCCTCCTCCTTCCCCCTTTCTCTTACCTTAAGCTTCTGTAACAGCTAAGATAAGTATCCTCCTATGTAACCGTGCTACTAGCTAGGCTTATGTGTGATTTGTATAGTTATGGTGTAGTATAAGCCAGTGTTTTGGGCTTCCCTAAGTGTTTGTGGTGATAGGGTACCACGTGGGCTTACTACCCCAAGCTGCTTCAAGCTTTCGAGTTCTTTACTAGTAGACTTTACCCTAGCTTGTCCTAATTGTAAAACCTTGTATCCTGCTTATGTGGACCAAGGCTTTTAACGTAAGATAGTGCGGTAAAGTAGTTATTGTTATTGTTGTTAATGTATATGGGGGGTTGTTAAGAGGGGTTAATAAATAAGTTAGTTTTAAAGGAGTAGCCATTCTTCCTGTGTAGGAGATCAATGATCAACCTCTAGGCTGACATTTTCTTGAAGCCACTAAATTAATATTGTTTATATTCTTATTGGGGGCTGGGCCTATCTGATCTCCACTGATTTTTATACCTCCTGATTCTAACTGCTGGCCCCTTCTCTTTAATACAGTGGCACCTCAACATACGATTGCCCCTACTTACGATAATTTCGAGTTACGATATAAATTTAATCGAAATATGCGACTCAACATCCGATATTGTCGTCGACATCCGATATTCGTTGGTACACGTTCGGGTCGACTGAGCGCGTGGTTCCCGGTTACGCGGCTAACTTGCCTCAGTTTACTACAGCTGCCCGCTTAGTGACGATCGCACCTATAAGAAATTTTGCTTTTGTGGTGATTTTTTGCATTTTGAACATTAAAGTAATTATTATCTATCACGCCATGAGTCCCAGGAAAGCCAGTGGTAAGGCTCAACATATGGGATCCCATGTAAGAATGACCATAGAGCAGAAACAAGAGATCATTCGTAAATATGAAGATGGTTTGCGGGTAGGTGAACTGGCTAGGCAGTACAACAAATCTCAGTCAACGATATCCACCATACTAGCTAAGAAAAAGGACATTATGGGTGCTAAAGTGATGCAACATTACAGACAAATGTTAAAATGAATGGAAAAACAAATGTCTCTTGACATTTGTAGTGAGACAAACAAGCACTGAACCACAACCCGGTCCTAGTGGTATTCAGGCAAAACTTAAGAGAGTACCCCAGACAAAATATTACTGCCTGATGTTATAATGGAAGGGGACTCCCCTTCCAAACAGTAACAACTCTCCTCCTCCCCCCCTCATCACCATCTTCCATACGCCATCAAGAGCCATCCATAAAGGTAAGAGTAACTTTGGTACTGAATTGTAGTTGGAAAAACCATTGTATTCAGTATAAACTGTATTTTTATGTTAATGTTTTAGAGGGTGGTGAACGGATTAATTCAAATCCCTTTATTTCTTATGGGAAAAATCGCTTCGACTTCCGATATTTCGACTTACGATCCATCTCTGGGAACGGATTAGCATCGTAAGTCGAGGCCCCATTGTACAATGTATTTTTTTTCAATATATACACTAAAATTCACTTGATATGAACATGTTTTCACACAAATATTAGATATTTAGTAGTCCTGGAGACTGTGATACTGTGCAAAACAGTCGACATAGCACAGAGGGACTGCAAAGGCTTCGCACTATTTTAACACTAATTTACGTTTCTGTGGCCTCATTTTTGTGGTGTTACACACAACGCACCGACGCTGGCCTGCTGCACGCAATCCAGTTGGTGGTAATGTCTTGATTTGGTGTACCAGAAAGGCCTTCCTGTAAGAGAGCCTGGGTGCAGGAGCATGGTGCAATATTGGGTCCCAAATGGGTCTTTGTATGCCAGCGGTGTCTTTGCCAAACTTACCTAGTAATTGTTTCACAACTTGAAAACTAAACGAACAGAAATATGGTTTTCTACCTTTTTTCACAAGACACATGTTGTAACTGTTCAACATTGTTACATCAATAAGGCGGAAAATCATCTTCTTAGTCCACTTCACTGTTTTCCGTACACACACTACAGCACCCACCATCATGTCACATTTATCAACTAAACGCATACAGTGTGTCCTCACTTGAACGAACTATATGGGGCGAAGCCGATTCGTTCCAGTGCGGAATTCGTTCCATCCGTTGGGCCCCAACAACCTTCTTAATTTTTTTTTTTTTTTTTTTACATATGCTAGGACACATTTGTTATACTCAAATTCTGTCAGTTGAAATGTAACCAATCACAGGCAAGTAGACCTCTGACGTCATGCCAGACAGAGGAGCATCAAGCCATGCTCCCAGCAGCCTTAGTTCTCTCTCAGACCCGAGTAAGGTGGACCTCGGTTGGCCAGATATACACCTTGTTGTCTCGGTCAATAAATATATACAGAAGCGACTACTGTGTCTACATTCAACCCGAACAAGGCAAACGAATACATTAGCATTAGGAAACATTGCACCTGACTCATGAAGAGAGTCCTTGCTAGTGCTGGTCCTGTAGGCCTACTGTGAAACCGTACCAAAAACTAGAATTTTAGTTTGTTTCTTCATTGTGCGCTGCTTCATTATAATATTTTTCATGCTCTTTAGGTGTCGATAATAATCTGAGATGCGGAAATCACCATCCCCCCCCCCACCACCATCTCCCATACCCCCCACACCACCCACACCATTCCCCACACCACCCACACCATCCCCCACACCACCCACCACACTCCACACCATCCCCCAACACCACTAACACCATTCACACCCCCCACACCACCCCCATACCATCCCCCATACCATCCCCGACACCACCCCCACATCATCCCCCACACACCCCACACCACCCACATCATCCCCCACACACCCCACACCACCCACATCATCCCCCACACCATTCCCCACACCCCACCACACCACCCACACCACACCACCCACACATCACCCACACCACCACCCACCACACTATCCACACCACACCACCCACACCATCCATGGGGTGTATTGAAGCAGCAGGCTTGGAAGCGTCTCATTCAACTCGCCCAAGGAAAAAAAAATAATTGATGGGTTGACAGGTCTCCTCTCACACCTCCAGGACCCCCCCCCCCCCCCTCCCCACCACCCACCCCCAATGACTCGAGAAGCGATACACTGGTACCCGGCCACACACACCACCACAATGCCAAGTCAGCTATTGTTTTCTACAGGAAACAATAAAACATGTTAATGATTAATAATGTATATTAATACACAAAAATTAACATATTTTGGCATAAATATTTTACAGCTAAGATTGAAATTTTTAATAGAGTATGGATGAGAGGTTTGGCAGCCATGCGTGGTCAGCAACCTTTTCCCCTCCGCCAACCTTACTGTTTCCCTACACTCCCTCTCTCTCCACTTCCACCTCCCCTGACAACACCTTTCACCACTGACCCCACCTGCCTCCTTCCACCACCTGCCTCCCCTGACACCTTCCACCACCTGCCTCCCTTGACACCTTCCCCACCTGCCTTCCCTGACACCTTCCACCACCTGCCTCCCTTGACACCTTCCCCACCTGCCTCCCCTGACACCTTCCACCACCTGCCTCCCCTGACACCTTCCACCACCTGTCTCCCCTGACACCTTCCCCACCTGCCTCCAATGACACCTTCCACCACCTGCCTCCCCTGACACCTTCCCCACCTGCCTTCCCTGACACCTTCCACCACCTGCCTCCCCTGACACCTTCCACCACCTGCTTCCCCTGACACCTTCCACCACCTGCTTCCCCTAACACCTTCCACCGCCTGCCTTCCCTGACACCTTCCACCACTGACCCCACCTGCCTTCCCTGACACCTTCCATCACCTGCCTCCCCTGACATCTTCCACCAATGACCCCACCTACCTCCACTGACACCACCTGCCTCCCCTGACATCATTTTATCACCCTTCAACCATTTCCCTCCATCCTTCAACCATTTCCACCACCTGCCTCCCCCTGCCTCCCCTGACACCACCTGTCTCCCCTGACACCACCTGAAATGATGCCAGCCACCTCACCAAGGCCTAACGTTCACACGACCTGTGCTTGTTTTATTGGCCTACTCAAAATTTAATCTAAATTTTGTCAAATAATATTGTTTGTTGTTATAATTAATAAAATATTGTCTGTTTTGAAATTTTATTCATTTTATACGGTACAGTACTGTATTAATACCCAATGTATTACAGGACAGTACGTAGGCTGTTAGAGGGAGGGAGGGAGGGATCCAGGAAACTCCCCCTCCCACCCCCCCAACCCCAGTGGCTCAAGGAGCGATGTTATCTACACCGCAATTGTATTAAAAATTCTGTGAAAAGGAAATGTGTTCAAACTGTTTAAAATATTACTGTATACATATCACAATTTTCACAATTATTATTGCTCCAATATGACATTTTTCTAATAAAAAGGCTATTTTCAGTGTAGATAATGCGATAATTATCATTATATTGACTCGTGGCATCTGATGACGAGAGGAGAGGAGAGTTAGTGGCTGGTCTCTGGTGGTCAGGTGCAGGAAGGATGGGGGGGGCTGGAGGGGGAGCATGGAGGCGCCAGTTACGTGTTGCCTCTACAGCCTCTACTGACACCACGATTACTCCAGCTTCCCTTGACAACTTCTACCACTGACAACCAGCCTCTACTGATACCACTATTACTCCAGCTTCCCTTGACAACTTCTACCACTGACAACCAGCCTCTACTGATACCACTATTACTCCAGCTTCCCTTGACAACTTCTACCACTGACAACTAGCCTCTACTGATACCACTTGCCTCCTGGCAACAACTCTCTCACCAATGCCCCCCTGACACCATTTTATCGCCATTTTTATCAACATTTTCCCCCAAAACAATGGGTAAGGATAATTAAACACTATATAACTGTTTACACTCTGGCGAATCACAGTTGATGACAGCCAGCTCCGACGCCCGGCCTCGGTGACCGCTTGGATGAACATTCCTCGCTTAATCGAACATTTGCATGTTCCACTGAACATTTGGCACCGAATTAAATTTGTTCGGCTCTTTCAGGAATTTGATAGAGCAGGGTTTGATAGACTGAGGAAGCACTGTATTGATGTTGTAGTCCATCACACAATCTGGCTTATATATTATTTGTTTTGTTGTTCTGTTCACCTTGCCACTGTCCACCATTGTACCAGGGTGAATGGTGGTCAACATGTTCACTTCACATCTGTCCTTTCACCGGAGTGAAAGAATTGCACCACTTTTTCTTACCTCGTAATCACCTACTTGCATAGCAGTGTCAAATACAGGCGTTTCTCTTCGTTTTGGCTTTACTGTGCCACACACTCCAGTTCTCTTATCAAACAAGAACCTGGTTAACAAGGCACTGGTATAAGTTATCTGTGTACAATATGTGGCCCCTTGTTCAGATATGTTGCAAGCAGTGCCTTCACCACACTACCTGAGAAGTTATGTGTGTCATTGCCAGGTATGTCCACATTTGTAGCCGAATGCAGTATCATGTGTAACACCATTTCTGATTCACAGTCACAGAGCACAAAGAATTTCAATCCAAATTGGTGGCATTTTGAGGGAATATACTGCTTGAAGGCAGCACGTTCTTTGAAAATCACAGGGATTCATCAATAGCCAGCTTCTGAGCTGGTACGTAGTAATCTCTGGACTTTCCAATCAGGTCATTTAGCACATGCCTCACCTTCCAAAGCCTATCATCCTGTCTCTCGTCTGCATTATTTGCAAAATGAAGACACCGTAGAAGTAACAGAAATCGGTCTCGAGACATATATTTCGCGAACAATGGTGTTGGAACAGTGTTGTCTTTGCTCCAATAATGTGATATTACGTGTTTCACACAATGTTTCATCAACATACATATGGCGAAAAACACACACAATTCACCTACAGTCGTCTCTTTCCAACGCTGTAATCAGGACAATTCTGATACTTCCTCACCTTCAGTGAGATCAACTGCAAGTCTGTTCGTTTTGTGAACAATATGTTCCATGAGTGGCTCATCAAAATATGCAGCGAAAAAGTCCATTTCACTCATTTCGTCACCCGTATCAGGGAAAACATTTGTAATTCCCACATCTCTAATGTATTTTTAATGTTACGACACAGGCTGTGGCAGCCATGCCATAACAATGGCGATCGAGCCTTGTCACTGAGAGCTAGCCAAGACGAAATATTTTGAGCTCACCTTTTCTCTGCTGACGATAGAATATACATTTGCAGAGACTAATATGTAGCTTTTGTTGAAAAAAAACAATTAATATCTTGTAATACTATAATAAAATTGGTAAATTGACTTACTTTTAATGTTACGACACAGGCTGTGGCGGCCATGCCATAACAATGGCGATCGAGCCTTGTCACTGAGAGCTAGCCAAGACAAAATATTTTGAGCTCACCTTTTCTCTGCTGACGATAGAATATACATTTGCAGAGACTAATATGTAGCTTTTGTTGAAAAAAAAACAATTAATATCTTGTAATACTATAATAAAATTGGTAAATTGACTTACTTTTAATGAAGCTGAAGATTACGAAGCTGTGATGATTACGTCATCCTCTGCAGCGCTTGTTTTATATTGTTTATATTGTATACAGGGTACATACTGCATGTACAGTACACTTATTTTCAGGCACTCACTTCACACAACAGCTAGCCTTACTACTAATTCACATGAGTTCTAATTCTACTTCACTATTGACAATTATGTTGAATGTTAAACTCTGCTGCTGCTCGTGCATGAGAATATCCTTTATCAAGTTTCTTAATTAACTCCAGCTTCTGTGCAACCGTCAGGCGCTTCCTTTGGGTAACTTTTGGCATTTTGTAAATTAAAAAGATCACAATTACAGTACAGTAATATCCTTCACAATTGAAGCTAGTGGCGCGAGTTCACGGTAAACAATGGGAACACATGGCCCGGCGGAGTACATACTAGGTCCGTGGGAAAAAAAATACCTAGTGCCTATACATACTATAAAAGGTATTTAATAAGAAAACAAAGACTTTTGCTTAATAAAAACTGTTTCAAAATATTTTATTAATAATAATTTACAATTTTCTTCATTAAAGTGAATCATTTTAAAAGAAAATTAAGATGTAATATATGACTCTGGACGATCCAGGTCGGTGGCGGCCTGGTCGCCATGTGAGGGGACGCTGATGCCACAACAAACCCAATACAGACCGTCGGTAATATCGACCGCAGACCGGTATAGCAGGCTCCAGATACTGGGCTCCCAAACCGGTCGTTAATACCGGCAGATCGGTATAAAAGAGGCCGTTAAATTGAGTGGATACTGTATTGTCAAAGGCAGGAATTTGTGGAACAAAATCTTACCCATCACTCCACACAAATAAACCTGCTGTCTTCCGATAGGTAACAGCTGCACCACGGCAAGGAATCCGTGGACCAGGAGCTGAGGCAGGTCTAGCAACAGTAGGGGCAGGAAGAGACAATGAGGGAAAAGTATTTGAAGATGAGTGGATTTGTTCCTCATAGTCGCCATACTGTTGCATGCGGCGGCTGCTGATGCAACGAAACTTTGACTGGCACTATTCTTTGCTACTCTTCGCTATATAAAACTGTTCTTTGATTCTGAATCACTAAAACCAGAGAATGATTCACCTGCTTCAGACTCGTCAATCATATCATAATCTGGCAATGTAACACATGAACCATGTGCTTGGGCGCGAAGTGGTGTTGAGTGGTGATGAGTAGTGGGTGACTCTCGGGGTATCCTCACCCTTGTGGCACCAACATGTTCACTCTCACTATCCATTGTTTCAATATCCTCAGGCTGTGTATAGTCCTCATCTATATCTGAGTCATCAATATCAGGTTCATCAACGTCATTGAGTAAGTAAGTAATTATCAAAAGAAGGCACCAAACCGGGAAGGCTATGTAGCACCATCAAGTACGCAAAATAATCAGAGGGCGCTAAATATCACCAAGGATGCCAATACGAGAACAAAAACGCATAAGGCGAACGATATCAAAAGTATCCGAGTCACCAAGAATTCTATCGAGGGACAGGTGACCGCGAGGGGCGGTCGGAAAGCAAGACACACGCTCGTCCTGGAAGTCAAAACATTCAAGAAGGACATGCACGACCGTAAGAGGGACAATGCAACTAGGACAATAAGGAGCAGGGCGGCGCTCCATCAAGTGACCATGGGTTAAGCGAGTATGGCCAATACGCAACCTCGCCAGAGCTGTTTCCCACCGCCGGTTACGGTGGAAGGAGGACGGCCACGAGGAAACACAACATTTAAGAGTACGGAGCTTGTTACCAGTAACAGACAACCAAGAAGCCTGCCAACGGGAAAGGACTGAGGAATGGATAACCGGGTAAAAGTCGGAATACGGAATGCCCTTGCGAGAGATGGGACAAGAGCGGACAGCTTCCTTGGCAGCAGCATCCGCACGCTCATTTAAAGACACACCAATATGGCTGGGAACCCAACAAAACTCAACCGACTTAAATTTACTGTGAACGAGAAACAGCCAATGCTGGATCTCGACAACTACTGGATGAACCGGATTAAAGGACCCGAGAGCCATGAGGGCACTACGAGAGTCAACAACAACCACAAAGGAAGACTGACAACGAGAAAGCAGGAGACGAAGAGCATAGAGAATAGCATAAAGTTCCGCTGTAAAGATGCTAGTCTCCGGAGGCAAGCGACACATATAAGTGCGATCAGGAAAAACAACAGAGTAGCCAACACCGTCCGCTGACTTAGACCCATCGGTGAAGACAGAAACGGAGCGGGAGTGAGAAGAAAAGTGCTCGAGGAAAAGGCGTTTTAGAACCGTAGGAGGGGTAAAAGCTTTAGTGATACGGGTCAAGGATGTACAAAACCGCGGAAGAGGGACCCTCCACGGGGGAAAAGAAGGAACAACACGAGGAGAAACATCAGAAATACGAACGGAAAGAGAATCCTGTAGGCGAGATAACCGGACAGAAAGAGGGTGGTGAAGAGGAACAGGAACCGCAGGAGGGGTAAAAGTTAAAGCACGACAGAGGCGAGAGGAAGGATGTTGCAAGGACCGCGCAAGATAGCGAAGACAGTAGCGATCACGGCGGTCCTGGAGAGACAGGAAGCCAGTGTCAACATACAAGCTAAGGATGGGAGTCGAACGAAAGGCACCAGAACTGAGACGCAACCCAGTATGGTGCAAAGCATCAAGACGGCGAAGAGTAGAAGGAGAAGCAGACGAGTAAGCAGGGCAACCATAATCGAGCTTAGACAGGACGAGAGAGGAATGTAAAGCAAGGAGAGTGCGCCTATCTGCCCCCCAAGAAGTATGGGACAAGACCCGAAGGAGGGTAAGGGCCTTAGAGCACTCAACACGGAGGTAAGAGATATGGGGAGACCAAGACAAACGAGTGTCAAGGAATAACCCCAAAAGCTTCGCGGAATCTTTGTATTCAAGGGGATGACCATAAAGTGACAAAGAGGGACGAAGAACAACCCGTTTCCGCGTAAAAGTCATGGCACAAGTCTTAGAAGTAGAGAACTTGAAGCCATGACCTGTGGCCCAAGACGACACGGCATCAATGGCAAGTTGAAGCCGGCGTTGAAGGAAAGGCGAATCATCACCCTGACAACAAAGGGTAAGATCATCGACATAGAGAGCGGAGAATACACCAGAAGGAAGAGAGGAAAGAAGACCATTGAGGGCAACCAGAAAAAGAGTAGTGCTCAGAACACTACCCTGGGGCACACCTTCGTATTGCTGAAAAGAGGGAGAGAGAGCGGTACCAAGGCGCACCCGAAAGGAACGACGAGAGAGGAAGCTGCGGAGAAAGAGAGGGAGATGACCACGAAGGCCAAAAGAATGAAGTTGAGATAGGATATGATAACGCCAAGTGGTGTCGTAAGCCTTTTCTAGGTCAAAAAGGACGGCAACAACGGAGGTCTTCGCAGCAAAAGCAGTACGAATATAGACCTCCAAGTTCACCAGGACATCTGTCGTGCTGCGGCACTTGCGGAAACCAAATTGAGAAGGGGAGAGGAGGTGATGGTGTTCCAGGAACCACATCAGACGAACGTTAACCATACGTTCAAAGAGTTTGCAGACACAACTTGTGAGAGCAATAGGGCGAAAGTCCTTAGGGGAAGTACCCAGAGACCCCGGTTTGCGAACAGGGAGGACAACGGCATCGAGCCAGTCCTCAGGGACTGACGATGACTCCCAGATCCGATTATACAGACTCAGTAAATACTGAGACGTGCTCGGAGGGAGATGGCGAAGCATCTCATAATGAATACCATCGGAGCCCGCCGCCGTAGAACCGCAGAGGGCCAGGGCAGAACGAAGTTCAGAGAGAGAGAAGGGATCATTATAGGGAAGCTGAAGATGAGTGCAGAAATCTAAAGGACGAGACTCAAGGACAGGTTTACGAAGAAGGAAAGATTGGGGAAGATGAAGACCAGAGCTAACAGAAGAAAAGTGGGAACCCAGTTCGGAAGCGACCTGCAACGGGTCCGCCACAAGAGTATCATGGAGGTGAAGGACCGGTGAAACATCGGGAACGAACTTACCCGCTATCTTGCGGATACGCTTCCAGATCTGGGCCAGAGGGGTTTCGGACGTAATTGTTGAGACGTAAGATGCCCAACATTCACGTTTAGCCGTACGGATGGCCCTACGGGCCACCGCACTCGCTTTCCGAAAGAAAAGAAAAGAATCGGTCGTCTGCCTACGGCGGTGCTTCTTCCAGGCTGCACGCTTACAGCGGACAGCCCGAGCACAGTCCGCATTCCACCAGGGAACGCACTTCCGTGGACCCCGAGAGGAAGAGCGAGGGATAGAGCGGAGGGCAGCGTCAAAGACAGTGTCATGAAAAAGGAGAAGAGCGCGAGAGAGGGGCAGAAGGGAGAGGTCAGAGAGAGTAGCACTGAGGGAAAATAGGGTCCAGTCCGCCTTAGCAAACTGCCACCTAGGGAAAGAGAGGGAAGGGCGAAAAGAGAAAAAGGAAACAAGGATGGGGAAATGATCACTTCCATGGAGGTCATCAAGAACCTGCCACGTGAAATCTAAGTAAAGAGAAGAAGAGCAGAGAGAAAGATCAAGACAAGAAAGGGTGCGAGTTCGAGAGTCCAAATGAGTGGGCTCACCAGAATTCAGAAGAGACAGGGAAGAAGAGAGGAGAAACGGCTCAAGGAGGCGACCCCGGGTATTCGTCAGAACGTCACCCCAAAGAGAATGACGACAATTGAAGTCACCCAGCAGGAGCACAGGCTCCGGCAAGGAGTTTAGGAGGTGTTTCAAATCAGGAAGAGAGAGCGGGACACTCGGGGGGAGATAAATGGAACAAACTGTGTACCATTTCCCCACAAAGATACGAGCAGCAGAACAATGGAGAGGCGAAGGAAAAAGTAAAGGAACAAAGGGAACATCAGCCCGAATCAAGAGAGCAGAAGAATTAGAAGCCCCAGCAATGGCTGGGGGGGGGGGAGAGAAAGGAATAGCCACGAAAACGACCAGGACGAGCACCAAGCATTGGCTCCTGGAGACAGACACAAAGGGGCGAAAACCGCGAAACCAGAAGTTGGAGTTCGAGGAAATTGGCATAATAACCTCGAACGTTCCATTGAAGAATGGACAACGACGAGAAGAGAAAGGACAAAAACAGAGAACAAGGAAGAAACAAAGGCGAAAGACCAACAGAGCACGTTAAAGAATATCAGGGTCGGGATCAGGGTCAGCAAAGTCAGGGTTAGGGGGCATGGGTAAACTGAGCAAAGACGGAGGGAAGGAAACGGGAGAACAGATCAGAGGTGGGCGGGCAGGGTCCGGAGGAGGAGGAGACAACGGAGAGGAGCAGTCAAGGACAGCAGCAGGAAGAGGGGGAGTAGAAAGAGGGGAGCACACCCCAGCAAGAGCAGCAACCGAAAGGGAAGCAGGGGCCAAAGAAACCTCCATAGCAGGAACAGGGGGCGCAAGCACTGAAACGGGAGGGGAAGGAGCAACAGAGCCAGAAGGAGGAGCTGAGGAAGAAAGCGAAGCCTTCTTACCCGCCGGGGAAGAGGAAGGAGAGGAGCCAGGCTTACGCTTCTGACTTAAAGAGACCGGTGTCCCAGCAACCACGTACCGGGCAACGGATTCCAGTGTCTCAACAGGAGAAGCCGAACGAGAGCACACACGACGGCCGTTAGGAGAGCGATGGACATCCGCCCGCACCGACAGGCGGTGGGGAGAGCCGATAGATGGAGGAAGAGGATGGGAAGGAGGATCGGAGGGGGACGAGGAAGAAGACACAGAAGACACGACAGACCGGGTAGAAGGAAGGGGAACCCCAGACAGAGGACCAGGAGGAGGATCCTTCGGGAGAGAACCCAAAGGGACAGAGGAGGGGGCAGTGGGCGCATCAGGGTCCAAGGCCCGGAAACGGTTGTGAGTCTGAGGAAGGCGGGAAGGACGAGGAGAGGAAGAGCGCAACACGCGAGCATAAGAGATATTAGCATAAGGCGGGAGCCGGCAAACCTGGCGCCTCGCCTCAGGAAAAGATAAACGCTCCCGGTGCTTCAAGTTGAGGACGGCTGCCTCAAGCTTGTAATGGACACACGCACGGGAGAAGGTAGGATGGGCCTCACCGCAGTTGAGGCAACGAGCCTGGGGAGAAGCGCACTCCGACTTAGAGTGACCTTCGCCACCACACAAAGGACAGAGAGAGACAGTCCCGGAGCAGCGGAGGGCACCATGCCCAAACCTCCAGCACTTGTTGCAGAGCCGAGGAGAAGGAATGTACTCCTGGACAGAGCACCTGGCACCAGCAAGAATGACAGAGGGTGGAAGGGTCCTACCATCAAAGGTAATCTTCACAACCCGGAGGGGTTGACGGCGACTACCACGAGGGGGACGAGTAAACGTGTCCACCTGGAGAATAGAATGGCCCTGGGCAGCGAGGATATGTCGAATATCGTCGTGGCAGTCGCGCAGGTCCCGAACACCGGTCGCAACATGGGGCGGGAGCAAAATAGTGCCAACACTGGCATTCAACTGAGCGTTCTTCGAGACCCGAACGGGGGTCTCGCCAAGGCAGGATAAGGCAGCCAAGCGGGAAGCAGCATCCTGAGAAGGAGCAGCAACGACACGTGTACCGAGACGAGTGGGGTTGAAAGTAATGGAGGCATCCACGGAATCAATGAGATGTCGATGGAGGGAGAAATCGTCAGGAGGCGCAGAATCAAGAGGGAGATCAAAATATTTGGCCCATGAAGCGGGACCAAACAAGGCTTGATAGGTAGCAGAACTGGAAGGAATCGAGCGAGGGCGGCCGTGACGAGGACGGCGGTGAGAACCCCCAGAGAGAGAGGGGTTAAAAGGCGCAGTAGTTACAACTAGAGAAGGAGCCGCGCCAGGGGACGAGGTAGTCACCACTGGGGGCTTGGGGCTCGACCCAACCACAGAGGAGGGAGGGGAGCCAGAGGAAGGAGTCAGAGAGGCCAAAGGAGGAGCAAGGTCGGGGCCCAATGCAGCGGAGGCTACAGAGCCCGGTCTTCCAATACGGACCGACTCGGGGGCTTGGTCGCCCACCCCACGAGCCTGAGAAGGTAAACCAGAAGAAGCCGAAGCAGGGGTAATCATCTTGACGAAAGAAGAATTCACTCACGAATGTGCCCCCACACCCACCATGGAGCCACAATTAGAGGCAGGACACCCAACAAGAAGCTATCGCTGATCTTGTCGGGGCCTCCTAGGGGTGCGTCGCGAGTATACGCCCCACAAACGCCACCTTAAGAAACCGACAGTCCGTCGAGATCGGGTTCAGTGACGAAGTGGGGATTGACAATAAAAGGTTCCCCTCGCTTCCGACGTCGGGTACTGCAGTTCTACGGGTGCATGAGTATGCCTCCTCAAGCACCCGGGCGTCAAAATAGAAGAAGTCCAAGGGAAGAACCAGAACGAGCAAAAGGTCGGCAGGAAACGGCAAGCAGATAGGAGAAGAGGGGGGAGAAAAACGAAACAGAAGGAAAAGGAAAAGATGCCCAGCAGAATTGGAGAGGACGGCAGCAGGAGCACAAGGCTAGAAAAGGACAGAGGACTGTCCCAAGGAGCATCACACTCCGGCAGCCGCCCACTAAGCCCCCACACGGCGACAACGAGCTGAGCGGGGAGGGGGTCAACGTCATTGAACAATTCATTAATACTGGTAATTTCGTCTTCGGTCAATGACTGTACGACGCAGTGCGCTGAGCGAGGTCGGACGCTGGGTTGTGATGCGCTCGCCATGGTGTCTGGTCAGTAACTAAGGCCTGTGAGATAAAGGAGGCCTGCACTAGATTTTTTTTCAAGATGCCGTCTGTTTACAATCGTCCACCCCTGGCTACGATATGGGTGACCCTTTTACACTGCGGGACATTTGAATCATGCCTGGCACCCTATGGCGAATACATACACCATGCACACGGTGGGACATGTTACTCCAGGCGTATATATATGCCATGCGCAGTTTAACCCTTTAACTGTGCCACCTCTAAATATGACACCCCCCCAATGCGCAGGAAATAAATTCTCTTGAAAAAATTCTTTTGTTGTTTTAAAGTGTCAAAAACCCTTCCCTCAGTATGGGTATGTAAAAACAAAAATTAAACTTGTATGTACTTTGGCTGCTATGGGGTCCATAAGTTGGGGCATGACGTCATCATTCCCCGTTCGCCCGTGACGTATGCTCCCGGGGCCAGTAGGGTGCCTGGGGCGGGGTGTGCGAGTTGCCGCGAATATATTTTTGTTCATTTTTTGCGCACAGTTCCAAATACATTTTATTTGTTTTTATGTGCTAATCCTATGTATAATGAATACGTACACTATATTATGGCAGTAAAACATTCGTACTGTCCGAGGACACTGTTACGTGCATGACACTTGTGTACACATATGTTGCACATATTTACCATGTATCATGTTAATTTATGTATATATACAATCTATTTACAGACTATACACTGTCACACACTCTATACATTCACCATCAACACACTCAGAACACCTCAAATGTGAGCAGCCACACCCAGCCAGTCTCCCTCACTCCAACATCTTACTCGCCATCATTGCTCCTCCCACCATACTGTTATTGTTTTTATTACACTATTTACACATGTTATATATACCTATCTACATGTTTTATTTACCAGAACTATGCAAGTAAGCCGGTATTGTGTCCAAACAGTACAGTGGCCATCATACACTGCATGACAAATCACACAGCAGACGACGCTACGATTACAACATCACCTCCCTCACCAAAATAGCTCCTCTCAACATACTCCTGGTGCTGTTATTACACTATACACACACACTATATACCCATGTACATGTGTGTTCCCCATGGTGAACCACGAAGCTAGTATGGTGAGCAAAACAAGAGTGGCTGCCACACATTGAGGCTACCTTAATTCTCTCCCTTCTTCCCTCACCAAAATTCCTCCTTCCACAATACTACGCACAACACTAATTATAACCACAATCCTGGTCACTAATTCCTGTAAATGAATAATTGACCACAAGTTTATTTTGAAAAGGAACCTAAAAAGTCGTTTGAAGATTCCTAGATGGACGAAATAATGCTGTGGTGCTGTGGCTAGCGCTGTGAACATCGTGAACAGCATTGAATCACTGATATTTGAACTTTGTACCCAGTCATTATTACACTCAGGCTCTCCTATAATACTATCATGGCTAAATAAAACAGATTATATATATATACAGTGGAACCTCTATTAACGAGTTTAATCTGTTCTGGCACCGTGCTCGTTACCTGGAAAACTCGTCTTAAGAAACAAATTTCCCCATTTAAAATAAAGGAAATAAATTTAATCCGTTCCACTCCCAAAAACATCCATACTTGTATGACTTTTTTTTATGTAAATATAATACTGCACATGTAAATATAAATATTTTGTTGTAGTGTTTTAATATTTACTTTACCTTATGAAGAGTAGTTGCTGGCTGGAAGGAGACGATGGGGAGGTGGGAAGGAGGAGAGGGGTTATGGTGTGGAAGGAGAATCCACCTCTGAGTCAGGCGGACTCTCTCTTCTTGGGAATTTCACCCAAATTTCATTTCAAATGTCACACAAGGATGCGTTAGACCAGCACCAAATAAAAAACTACGTCGATTACACTCGTTGTGTCAACAATATAATAGTCTTACCACGAAGCTACAATACAATGCCGTTTTCTCAAATAGGCAATGTGGTTATTAAAGAAAACGGAAATTTCATGGCAAACATGTATACAATCCCCAAGACGATCGGATAAGAATTGGATTTTATAGAAATATTTGCTCAAATGACGCTTGAGTGCGGTGTTTGGGCGCATTCAAGAGAAAAAAGTGTGTAATGTTCAAGCAACATATACTTGCGAAAGTGATAACACTTTCATAAAGTGTTATCACAAAGTGATAAATTAATTAACCATTTTCACACACCGGGTTGTCACTGCTTTATCAGGGCAGCTTTTCCAAGAATGCGTTCACCTTTTCAAACATTCCATACACTTCCCTGAATTCAGTGGAAGAGGTAGCATCCTCCCTTACCTCCTCATTCCCTTACTAATGGTGTAAATTGTTGATGAGACCTGCCATACTCCCTTGTGAGATCAGTCACACAGACACCACACTCATGCTTTGCTATAATTTCCTTCTTCAAATCCACAGTAATTGTGTCTTTCTTCCTCTTGACAACACTATCTTTAGCAAGCAGCTTCTTTGGAGACATCATGTGTTACAAATTGTAGTCGCAAAACCACTAAAATCCCAAAGAAAAGCTCAAATAAATCCAGAGGGATGCTTGTCGTGTGCGATACAACAACAACACTGGCGTCGGAGGCGTCCGAGAATTTGCGAGAACCCGCGAGATGCTAGGAAACACCATGTGGTTTTGCTCGTTAATAGAGGCGAGCTTGTCAATAGAGACAAATTTGCTGCAAGTGGCTTGCTCGTTACTGGAAAAACTCGTTAATAGAGCCACTCGTTAATCGAGGTTCCACTGTATGTATGTATGTATGTATGTATGTATGTATGTATGTATGTATGTATGTATGTATGTATGTATGTATATATATATATATATTATATATATATATATATATATATATATATATATATATATATATATATATTATATATATATATATATATATATATATATATATATATATATATATATATATATATATATATATATATATATATATTATATATATATATATATATATGCGCGAGCGCCAGCCTTGGTTGCTCACTCACTACTGAGCCTCTGACACCTGGCAATGTGGACCATGATTTTTTTTTAAAGATGGCGTCTCTTTACAAGAGCCCTAAAGAAGCTGATGTGAACCCCATTTAGCCGCGGGTGTTTTGAATGGAACGTGAAAAATAAAAACACCCGGAGGCGCGTTGCGCACCCGAAGCCTGGGCCTGCAGGCACGTTGCGCAGTTAAAGGGTTAAGGGTTAACCCTTTAACAGCGCAAATTGTATATATACAATTTTGTTATAAGTTGCTGAATGGTACACATCGTATATACAGGGGCACCTCGGTTTAAGAGTTTAATTCGTTCCTGGAGACAGTTCGTATTCCGAAAACTCATAATCCAAAGCTAATTTCCCCATAAGAAATAATGGGAAATGAATTAATCAGTTCCCGACTACCCAAAAACCTCACTTCAAACTAAATTTTATACATAATTCATCTAAATAAACCTACAAAACTATGTTCAAGTTAATACTCACCCTTGCTGATGAATGCTGTAGGCATATGGAAGATGGTAAGGAGGGGGGAGGAGGAGAGGTGTTACTGTTTGGAAGGGGAGTCCCCTTCCATTATAACATCAGGCAGTGAGGACCTCTCTGGGGTGCATTCTTTGGCACGTTTTGCCTGCATACCACTAGGTCCTGGTTGTGGCTCACTGCTCGATTTTCGCACAACAAATCTGTTCATGGAACATTGTTTTCCCTTCTTCGCAAGATGTCTCTGTAGTGAGGCATCACATTCTTTTTCTAAATTTTTCTAAATTTCTTAAACCATCCCCTGCTTGCCTTAAAGTCTATCATATCTGCACTCGTTCTAGGGGTTTTCTTTACAAGGTCTTCATGCAATACCCAGGCTTTCTCACAAATGATGGCCTCAAACACTATCACCCGCTAACTCCTTGTTGCGTATCCAAATTAATAATAACTTTTCCACTTCCTCAGGTATTTGTGGTCTTTGTTTCGTGATTTGCCACTTTAGCACTCATAATGCCCTTTTTCTTGCTAAGTATAGTGCATATCGTTGAAGTGGCTTTATTGTACTGCCTACAAAGGTCAACAACACGTTTACCATTTTCAACCCGTTCTCGCACTTTCTTACAGTCAATATTGACTTATTAAATAATTGCATATGTGACATACTAAACATACTAGTTTACCTTGAAAAGCTTCATAGAAAACACCGACCTTACCTAACCTTCTTAGTATGTTAAGATAAGCATCTTATTGCTTCGTAATTACAATTATTACTTAACCTATACCTATAATAGGTTAAGTAATAATTGTAATTACGAAGCAATAAGATGGTTATCTTAACATACTAAGAAGGTTAGGTAAGGTCGGTGCTTTCTATGAAGCTTTTCAAGGTAAACTAGTATGTTTAGTATGTCACATATGCACGTATTTAATAAGTCAATATTGAATATATGAAAGTGTGAGAACGGGTTGCCATTTTCATGTTTCCGAATGATCTCTTGTTTTTCCTCTATTGTCATCCTCACATGCACTTTCTTGTATTGATCCTTACCACTGGCTTTCTTGGGACCCATTGTGAGATATATAATAACAACTTTTATAGTCAAATGGCCAAAAATCCAACAAAACACTGAAAATCCTGGTGAAGAATTCAGGTGGGATAGTCACTGGGTGTGAGGCACTGGTAAACTGAGGAGCGATCGCCATGCCATCCCCCCCCCTCCCTCTCCCAAGACCTGGAAACCATCATTACAGGCCCCGGGGCATAACCCTCATCCATGCCCACCACCCCAGAAGGAAAGGCGGAGTCTAGGGAAAAGGCTTCGAAGAAGGGAGTCTGCTGGGTCAACTCAGAAGCTTTGGCGGGAAAGAGAGGCTCAACTACCTTCGGGCCAGTATCGGAAGGGGCAGTCCCCGATGCCACCCAGCGAGCATAACAAATATTGCCGGAACAACCGTGGACATCTTCAAGAGGAAACTAGATTGTTTCCTCCAAGGAGTGCCAAACCAACCGGGCTGTGGTGGGTATGTGGGCCTGCGGATCACTCGAAGCAACAGCCTAGTGGATCAAACTCTCACAAGTCAAGCTTGACCTTGGGCAGGGCTTGGGGAGTAGAAGAACTCCCAGAACCCCATCAACCAGGTATCAACCCGAGCCAAGTCCTGACCTAGACCCCACCCCTGATGTTTGGGAGACAGCAGCGGGGGGTGGAGGAGGGGAAGAGAAGGACGAACCATGCCCACCTGGAAAGAAAGAAGGGATGTGGACTGAACCAAGCCCAAAGCAACCAATGCCCACAAATCCGAGTTCCTAAAGCCCAAGCAGAGCAGCTCCGTAGCTTCTAAGCGGGAGACCAACCTAGCTTGTTACATCAGAGAGAAACACCCATGCAATGTAGCAGCTGCCTGATCCCATAGAATATCAGATGGGGGATGAGAAAATTGAAGCGCAAGCGGGGATCAAGTCCCACAAGACTCCGGGTCGTAGGTGTCCCCAACCCAACAGGCAGGAGGCAGAACAGATGATCATCACCCTGAGGCAGGGGCGACAAGCAACCTGCAAATTCGAACAAAGCGAGAGGCAGAAGACGTAACCATAGTACAACTGAGTCAACCTAGTACAACCGAGCCTTCAGGGGTTTTCCAGGATCTGTAGGGTGAATGAGCCCTACAGGAAGCCCAAGCACTGGGGCCACCTAAGCCTGTAAACCCTGTCAGTACAGACAATACAACCGCAAGCAGCTGCAGTAAAGCTTCAGGGGCAATAGAGGAGCACCACCACACCTAAGGTGAATCCTAATCAGGTGAAAAGCATAACCCCCTCTGTCAATAAAAGAGAAAGCAAACACTGGCAAATGTGAAAGCAAAAAAAATAACAAAAATCCACAACAGCAAACAAGCAGAGAGAAGCATCATTCCGCCGTTTGAAAGCTGAAAATCAGGATGCACCAGCCCCAATGTGCGCCACCAGCCAACAAACATTTCCCCACCCCAGGGCAAGATGGAAAGCCCAAAGCCCTTGACGCACCCCAAGGGCGAAGACAACCACAAGAGAGGAACTCCTCTAAAGGGGAGTGATTCCCAAATGCTCCAGGGGAAGATAACCCTGACCACACAAGGGCAGTACTTACGAAGCACCTAGGGAAGCTGACCCTAGACACATGCTGTTCCAGTACAGTGGTACCTCTTCTTACGAATGCCCCTCTTTACAAACTTTTTGGTTATGAGCCCGATTTCTTCGAAAAATTTGAATCAGGTTACGAACTTTGCCTCTGGAAACAAATTTTGTTGATATGCGTATGGCCGACCTAGCACATGGTGGTATGGCGATCGCGCCTCAATTTACCAGTGCCTCTCAGCTAGTGACTATCACTCGTGAATTCTTTGTAAAGAAATTTTTTTCTTTGGATTTTTGGCTATTTGAACATAAAATTTGTTGTTATATATCTCGCCATAGGTCCCAAGAAAGCAAGCGGTAAGGTTCAAGCCAAGAAAACACATGTGGGAATGACCATAGAGGAAAAACCAGAGATCATTTGTTGCACTAGCTAGGCAGTACAACAAATCTATGTCAACGATATGCACTGTAAGAAAAAGGACATTATGAGTGCTAAAGTGGCAAAAGGCATATCAACAATCACGAAACAAAGAACACAAACACATGAGGATGTTGAAAAGTTATTATTAATTCACCCAGAGCAAGCTGTAGTAGGCCATTGTGTTACCCTTTTTAATGACTGTGATGTTTCACTTCAGACAAGTGTTACAGCATAGGGAAAAACAAGTGTCACTAGACAGGTTTATAGTGAGAAAAGCAAGCAGTGAGCCACAAGCAAATCCTAGTGGTTTGCAGGCAAAACATACCAGAGAGTGTACCGCCAGAGGGTGTACCCCAGAGCCCAGAGAAGTCATCACTACCTGATATTTAGAAAAATAAAAAAAAAATTGAACAATTTGAAAAAAAAATAAGAAAGGTTCGTTCAGTGTATGTCAGGTAGGCTCCTCCATTTTCTAAAAAAAAAAAAAAAAAAATGAAAAGATAAAAAAAAAAATTGAAAGAACTTAAAAAGAAAAATGTCAAAAAAGGTTTGTTCAATGTAAGGTAGGTTACTCTATTTTCTAAAAAAAAAAAAAAAAAAACAGCGTTGAATGTAATGAAACGCCATTTTCTGGGTGAGACCCAGAGGTTCCCCGGAGCTTTACCAGGCTGATATGCTAATGTCAGACTTTGGCATCAGTCATGTGTATGGAGTTCTAGGGCCTACCGGGGACCACGGCCAGAACCTGGCCCCCCTCAGAGAGGCAAGGGGAGCAATGGCCTATAGAAACCCCCGTGTGGTTGGAAGCATTCTATGTCTGCCATCGACCGGGTCAAGCATCCAGAAAGGTAAGCATTCCAAAACAAACCTCTATTCTGGTGAAAATTGCTACCTAAAGCCGAACTAGTAGATAGAACTCCTCAACAGAAAACAAGCAAACTAGTATGACGTCATACGTCACCGCGCCGCTGTCTGCGCAGCTCCCCCCTCCCTGGGAGGGGGAAGGGGGAGCCCCAGACCTCCCACGCCGGCTATCCACCCATCAGTTCTGAGGCTGGATGTCAAAACACGCGAAAAACCGCCGACCGGAGGGAGGGAGGGTTGCCGGGGAGCCTCCGGGTCTCAGCTAGAAAATGGCGTTTCATTACATTCAACGCTGGTTTTCTGGGGGGAGCCCCGTTGGCTCCCCGGAGCTAACTACCCACAGAGGAAGGTCAAAGGGACGGAACCGGGAGGCGGACACCACGCACCCCCCACGGAAGCGAGACAACCGGCAGCAAATGCCAACCCAAGGCCCCACAGCCCCGAAAAGTCCCGGGAACAACACGAGAACAACGAGCAGCAAGACCCCCGCACGAACACCAAAAATCCATGCCCGAAAGACCGCAAGGACACGTCGCCCAGACAGCAGCGAGAGCAGTGAAGCCACGAACGCCATGGGCATGAGGGAAGAACACAGGCAGCTTAGCCGCAAGAACATGGCTGACAACCCGGGACACCATCACCCGCAAACCGGGAAGAACAGAACCGGATCAACGCAAAACATGCTCCGGACCCAAACGCCGTGGCACGCAAACAACAGCGGAGGGCCGCCACTGAACACAAAATACGACACCCCCCCGGCCCGACCAATGAAGCACCAACAAATCCTGGACCCCTCCAGAATGCAGCAGCCCCACCCCGCGCCAGAAAAGATGGAGACTGCTGCCACCGAACAACCAAAACGCTAAAACCGAAGGAGCAAGAAAACTCAGTGACCCGACCCCCAGAGGCAAATGCCAAAAGGAAAGAGAGACGACGAAAAAACACACTTGAACCGAAGGAGCACTACCAAAGAGGAGAAGACAGAGCACGCTGACCAGAGAGCAGGATGGTGCAAGCGGCGCACGAACAGGCCGGAGGTGAAACGACGCACGAGACAGCTTACTAACGGTGCAAAAGCAACACCAAGACCGAAAGCAAGCCGAAGCGGCTCCGCCAGCGCCGCACGAAAAGAGGCGACAGTATGTGGCAAGACGACGGCCCCCAACCCCCACCAGAAAACCAACCCGAGAGTAAACCAAGCAAACAAGAGTTACCACCTAAGAAGGGACAGGAAAAGGAAGGACCGTCAAAATACCCTATACTGCCGCCAAGAGAAGCACGCAGGTGGGTCACCTACCACGAAGCCACCCGACCACCAACCGGAGGCGAGACCGCGAGGCAGAACATAAGCAGCCCCGACAAGGCCCCTCCGAGCCCAGGAAAAGGCGGAGCCGTGGAAAGATCTCGGGCGCGACCACCAAAACCCAGGCGGCACAAGGAGATGGAACGTCTGCCGAACAGAAAAACTCCCCAAAGCAAGCAAGCCCGCCAGGAGTTCAGAAACGACGGGTCCAACGCGAGACATCGCAAGACCCCAAAAAAAAAAAACCAGCAGGGCAAGCTAGGAAACCAAAGAAGGCGGAAGGGTTGCCGTCAGAACAGTACCCGAACCAAGGGGTACGAACAACTGCAATAGACCGAGACAAAGAAGCACACAACAGGACACAGGCTGAAAAACGCCCAAGAAGCCCAGGAACACACGCAGAACACCCCTGCTGCAGAGGAGGCAGGAAGAAAGAGCAGAAGCACAAAAACCCCAGGAAAACCAGGGGTGGACAATCAGGCAGGGACAGAAAACCCCCATGCACATGAGAGGGCCAAACCAGGTACCCGAAGACCATGAAAAACAACAAGCAAACCCCCATACTCAAACCCCAGGCACAAAACAGCAGCAAAGTGCCACACCACAACCGGACACAGGAACAAGGACATGCCACCGTGAAACACGGTACCAATGCACACGTGCAGTAGCAGCAACAGGCACCACCACAACATGCAACATGTAAATAGCAACTCGCTTCTGCAAAGGCAGAGAACGGAGCAGGCAGACCCCAGACAGGGCCAACGGAGACACGACAAAAACCCAGCAGGCCCAGAAACCCGCACACCAGGCGACCAACGGCGGAGAAACCCCGCTCGATACCTGCTGGATGGGGTACTGGGAGCTCATTTACACCAAGCCCGGCCCGAGGTCAGGCTAGACCGGCCAGAGGGTGGCCCACCAGGCAGCTGCGTGGAGTGGCCCGCAGGCCCACATACCCCCACAACCAGGATGGGCCGGAACTTCTACGCGAAAACAGGCTAGTGCCCCCCGGAAGTCCGCGGACGAACCAGCAAGAAGGCTTATGCTCGCAAGTAGGTCGTGTAACAACCACAGACCTCTGATGGTAATACAGTGATCCCCAATTGTGCCACTAGCACCACTGCACTCCACTGGTACTATCCCGCAAGTTCTACCAGATAGGCGGGACCCAAGAGTCAGATCTCAAACCCTGCAAGCGCAGCCAGGAGCCTTACCAGGTGAGTACAGAACCAACCCTACAACCCCCACACCGCACAACATGAAAAAAGGTGGGTCCCCTGAATGACTCTAGCATGGGTTGGACATGCACATGAGGGGGCCAGGAAGGGTTGAAAAAGGGATAGTCACTGGTGTGTGAACGGTCTCAGTCATACAAAAATATACCTAAATAAAGACAGGTATATAAACAACACCACATCCAGCGCCCGGCAAAAATACGCCAGACCGCAGAAACTCACCAGGCAAACGGTGGCACGAACTTGACACGACTCAACCGTGCCCAGAAGAACCTGGGAGCACCGCAAGGTGAAGACGCCAGAGCCGGACCCGGCCGGACCCGCAGGAGAGCAGGGAGAGGCGAAGGAGGTGGCCCACACCCATGACACAGGGAAAACCGCGGCGTCCTCCCCACAACTGGGAACCAGGACACCCCTGGAGCGAAGGGGCACATACCGCAGCCAGGGAGAAGAGCAAGAGGCGAAGCACTGTAGCAAAAAGGGGGCAAAACACCAGCACTGAAACACCGCCTAGACCAAAACAAACTCCACGGCGCATGCGCATGACACGCTGGCCGAACCGCACAACCCTCTCTGCGGGAAGGCGCCAACCAGGACTACTGCACTAGAAAAGTAGCCAAAAGAGGAAACAGGAACAATAAAACTGGCCAACAAAGCAAAGACAGAGCGAAAAAGGAACCCAACCGGGCCACAAGTAGCCCAACAAAGCAACAAGTAGCCCAACAGGGCTACAAGTAGCCCAACCAGTCAACAAGTAGCCCAACCGGGCCACAAGTAGCCCAACAGGGCCACAAGTAGCCCAAAACGGCGACAAGGACGAGGAGCCGACAGACGTTCCAATAATGCAGGAAGTAGCGAAAAACCTTCCCGAACCCTCGAGAACACAGAAGCCAACACTAGTCCGGAAGGCACACAAAGGCGCAGGCGCACCTGAGATCAGAAGTCACATAGAACCCCAAGAACGGGGAAACATGACGAAAACACCGTCCCAAAAAAGGGTGGGAGGAAACATCCACCCACAGGACGGAACCAACCGACTGAAAGGCCAAGGAACCGAGCCCGGGGAGGGGCCGACGCCCAACAGCATGTACGGCGAGTGGGGAGGAAAGACCCTACTCCGCGTAACCACAAGCCCCGCCTAGAGGGGGATAAAAAAAAACCACGGGGTCCAACGGGGCCATGGCCCCCTAAGTCAGCCTCTCCCTAGGCCCGGGAACCTACACGACAGGCCCCGGGGCCGAGCCGTTCCCCCAAAGCCCTGGCCATACCAGAAAACCGGGACAGCCGTGAAAACACTAAGGAAGGGAGCCCACTGGCAGATTTATACAATACGGCTGGAGGAACAGGCTCAAATGCCCCCGTCACTACCCGGAAGGGGAATTCCCCGAGACTGCCCGAGTCTCAACACCATCAAAAACCCCGCCCCGAACCTACAGACGGTAAAGAACTGGATGTAGGCAGGAAGGGTGATGCAGGGGAAAGACAAGGGGGCGTGGATGGAACCGAAGCAACCAACACCCCCAAGTCCCAAAACGAACCAAAACAGGGCAGCCCCGGGGCTCCCGGGGAGTAAACCACGAGAACGTTGCCACCACCAAGGCTCAAGTGCAACGCCCCTGCTGCCCGCAACCGCTTAGTCAGCACAACTGGGTAACCGAGCCACAATGAACAACCAAACTCGCAGGACTCCGGGTCGAAGGTGTCACCGACCCCACAGGCAGCAGACGGAGGCAAAACAGAGAGTCACCCAGAGACAAAGGGTGAGAGCAACCCTCAAACTTGCTGGAAGCGAGGGGGGACTCTGGGGTCACATCCATCGGACCCGTGCGCCCCTTGGGGTTACCCAGGGTCCCGAGCGTTTACTATAAGAGGACTCGCGCTCAGGTAATCCCAGGCAGGGTACTGCTAACCGGCACCCAAAGCTACCAAACAACTTTCTAAGAGCTGAACCCCCGGGATGTGTACACTCACGGGGACCTAGCAGGGGGTACCACCAGAAAATACTCAGAACACAAGGGACACAAGGGGCAAGAACGAAGGCAGACCCCCCCACCAGGTAGATAAACAAAAAGAAAAAGAAAACCTCACAAGAGGACAGCGTACCCAAGCGGAACAGAGCCGGCCGCCATGATTGGTAAAGACAAGCTGCACAGTACCCTGCACCCCACCAGTGCAAAAACTGCCCCTTACTCTAAGGCGAACAAGGGAGACAGAACACCCGAGCACACAAAGAGCGCCCGAAAACCAACCAGTAAATGGCTTAGCAAGGGCAGGACCCAAGGAACTTGTAGAAGGTGGCCCCAAGCCCCAAGGGCAGTACTTACAGGGCACCTAGGGAAGGGAACCCTAGGCGCATGCAGCCCAAGTACTGGAGAATCACTCCCGGCTCACGCACCACCTAGAAAACAGACACCACACTCTAGGTACAGCGCTGAAACAACCACTGGAGCTGGAGCACATAACCGGTGCCTATAGCATCAGCCGAAGAACTGATGGGTGGATAGCCGGCGTGGGAGGTCTGGGGCTCCCCCCTTCCCCCTCCTGGGGAGGGGGGAGCTGCGCAGACAGCGGGGCGGTGACTTATGACGTCATACTAGTTTGCTTGTTTTCTGTTGAGGAGTTCTATCCACTAGTTCGGCTTTAGGTAGCAATTTTCACCAGAATAGGGGTTTGTTTTGGAATGCTTACCTTTCTGAATGCTTGACCCGGTCGATGGCAGACATAAAATGCTTCCAACCACACGGGGGTTTCTATAGGCCATTGCTCCCCTTGCCTCTCTGAGGGGGGCCAGGTTCTGGCCGTGGTCCCCGGTAGGCCCTAGAACTCCATACACATGACTGATGCCAAAGTCTGACATTAGCATATCAGCCTGGTAAAGCTCCGGGGAGCCGACGGGGCTTCCCCCAGAAAAGGGTTTATTCAGTGTGTTATAATGGAAGGGGACATCCCCTCCCAACCACTTACACCTCTCCTCCTCACCATCTTCCATACACCAACAAGAGTCACAATAAAGGTAAGTAATAACTTGTACATACCTGTACTGTACTTTAGTACTGAAGATTTGGGTGAATTAGGTATAAAATTTACTTTGAAGTTAATTTTTTGGGGAGTGTGGAACGGATTAATTAAATTTACATTATTTCTTATGAGAAAATTCGCTTCGGTTTACGAATTTTCGAGTTACGAATTGTCTCTGGGAACGGATTAAATTCGTAAGCTGAGGTACCACTGTACTTGAAAACTCCTGGCAACATGCACACCGCCATTTATAACACCACCACAAGGGCGAAAACACCAAAGAAAACAGGAACATAGAGCCAAAGTGACAGTGAACACTCTGCATGTTAGCAGTCAAGGAACTAGCTGGTGAACCAGGCCAGCTCCCCTTCCCCCCCACTAGGAGTGGTTGGCGCTAATGAGCAGGGATTAGTTGAGCGAAGTTTTGCTGATTTGTTTTCTTTGTGGGAGAGTTCTTTTGATAATCTGAGGGCGTAAATTGCACTTTCAACCAGGTAGTAGTCTGTTGCCTTCCCTGGTCGATGGCTAGCCTAGCCTAGCCTAGCCTAGCCTAGCCTCA
Organism: Procambarus clarkii; assembly: GCF_040958095.1. Taxonomy (NCBI): domain Eukaryota; kingdom Metazoa; phylum Arthropoda; class Malacostraca; order Decapoda; family Cambaridae; genus Procambarus; species Procambarus clarkii. The sequence goes on along the minus strand of NC_091190.1, from coordinate 26,967,769 downwards.
CCTAACCTCCAGACAACAATATATTTTGGATAAGTCACTCCACAATATTGTCGCTTGGATTGTTGACTTCCTATGACATCACCTACCACTTTGTTTTGTTTAATTTCATTATAAAATTATATTACTTCAGAATTTGTTTTTCATGTCCTACATTCAGCACCAACATTATAGTAAATATATACTGTATTTCTTCTTTACTTATGTAATGCTAGGTAGCTTTGGGTAATTAGATGGATCGGTGAATGGGTACCTGGTTGTTAAATGACTTGGCGGGTTGTATTCCCGGGAAAATTAAGATTAAGGACCTGCTCGAAACGCTGTGTGTGCTAGTGACTTTACAAGAATATAAAAACTCATGTATATAGTTTTTCTTCTTATGCTTACCTGTTACTGAAGTCTGGTTGTTTATTACACCTACCTGGTACTGGTCTGGTAGTTTCTTATATATACCTTTTATTTATTTACTTTATTTATTTATATACTGTATATACAAGACAGAAAAGTGAGTTTATGAGAGTACATAGCATTGATGTTTTTACATTCTTGCAAAACCACTAACACGCATAGCATTTTGGGAAGGTCATTATCCTAAAAGATAATTTTAAGTAGATAATTTGTAGCAAAATTTAAAGAATATTAATAGGTACATTGTAAAAGAAAATGTGAAGAATATTAATACGATTCTTTGCGGCAGGGGATCGTATTCCAGGGACCATAGGATTAAGGACTTGCCCGAAACGCTACGTGTACTAGTGGCTGTACAAGAATGTAACAACTCTTGTATATATATCTCAAAAAAAAAAAAAAAAAAAAGGTAGTTTCTTACATCTACATGGTACTGGGCTGGTAGTTTCTTACATCTACATGGTACTGGGCTGGTAGATTATTACAACTACGTGGTACTGGGCTGGTAGTTTCTTACATCTATGTGGTACTGGGCTGGTAGATTCTTACATCTACGTGGTACTGGGCTGGTAGTTTCTTACACATACGTGGTATTGAAACTTGATAGTTTCTGTTACCAACTAGACTCAGTAGATATCAGTAGCGTTATAGTCTTTAGGGAGAAGGCATAGAACCAGCCCCCTTTGTTGTGATTGTTAAACTCAGCATTCATATTTGCTTTGATTTAATATTTCAGAATGAAAAACAGTGTATAGGCATATAAACAAATTATAGCGATAAATATTTATTGATTATTAATACATCATAAGGTGTGGAATGGTAAACTTTGAATTTCAATTATGAATTGAATGTGAAGTGTAGAGCCATCTTGTCGACCTACGAGCGTATGAATGCTGGAGGGAACGTGACGTCACTAAGTTGACGATTATTTTTTTTTTGAGATATTTATTTTTATTTATTTATTTATTTATATACAAGAAGGTACATTGAGAATGGTCGACTTGAGAATGGTCCAGGACGGACCGAAACGTCGTCGTCCCTTCAATTTCTAGTGTGTGGTCTGGTCAACATACTTCAGCCACGTTATTGTGACTCATCGCCTGCACAAGGTACATTGAGTTTGTGAGAATGCATAGCATAGTACAGTAATTACACTCTTGTAAAGCCACTAGTACGCGCAGCGTTTCGGGCAGGTCCTTAATCTAACAGATAATTTTAAGTAGGTAAATTCTATCAGAATTAATAAAATGATAACAAATACATTGCAAGAAAAAAAAAATGAGATGAGAGAGATTAGTAAGTATATTAAAGCACATTGGTATATTAAAGCTCTGATTGATTACATTGACAGCTTGATTGGCAATTTAAACAAGATTAATAGTTAGTTAGTTTAGTTCATTTATTATGCACCCCATACCCATCTTGTGGGCGGTAGTGGAAAGGGTTACAGAGGCACATAATAGGCTCAGGGACTGAACCCCACAATTCATTTAGCTAAGCAAGTTACAATCTTGATGAGCTAGTTACAAAATTCAATATAAGTCGTCACATCAACAATGGGTTCGAGATCGACCTCAAGTACAGGTTCTAAATTAAGCAACTGACATATGTGGAGAGCTAGTGTCAAAATTTATATGTTTGATGTAGACCTGACCAAATGTAAACTGTGTCAACAAAATTATTCGCACACCCTCCGTCACTATGTGATGGAGTGCGAAAAGATACGTGAATTTAGAGACAATTCTATAACCAATGTTCCAGCGATGTGTCAATATTTCATTCAAAATGATCTGCTACCAGAAATTTTAGCCAAATATCCCCAGTTTGCTAACTGTAGGTAGTAACTAAGTGATTGTAACCTATCCACCGCTTCCCACTGGATGGGGGGCGGTGTGCAGGACAAACATATAAATTGTGACACTAGCTCTCCACATATGTCAGTTGCTTAATTTAGAACCTGTATTTGAGGTCGATCTCGAACCCGGCCATTGTTGATGTGATGACTTATATTGAATTTTGTAACTAGCTCATCAAGATTGTAACTTGCTTAGCTAAATGAATTGTGGGGTTCAGTCCCTGAGCCCATTATGTGCCTCTGTAACCCTTTCCACTACCGCCCACAAGATGGGTATGGGGTGCATAATAAATGAACTAAACTGTCCTGCACACTGCCCCCCATCCAGTGGGCAGCAGTGGATAGCTTACAGTCACTTAGTTACTTCCTACAGTTAGCAAACTGGTGATATTTGACCAAGACTTCTGGCAGCATATCACTTTGAATGAAATATTTACACATCGCTGGAACATTGGTTATAGAATTGTCTCTAAATTCACGTATCTTTTCGCACTCCATCACATAGTGACGGAGGGTGTGCGAATAATTTTGTTGACACAGTTTACATTTGGTCAGGTCTACATCGGCAGATAATGAGAATTCCCAGAGATACTTGTAACCGAGTCTAAGCCGAGCAGTAAAAAAAAAAAAAAAAAAACATGTTTAGGGAGTAACATGTTTAGTAGTAACATCTAGAAGTCTGCTGATTCTATTGGATGATCCATAGATGTGTGGCTCCTCTTGCATGATAGTATGATGATAGATGGAATTACTGGTGTCAATTTCACTTTGCCTCAGATCTACAAGATCTTGTTGAAGTTCTCGGTGTACTGCTGCTCTCAGATTGCTCATTGACAATCCAAGGTTACACTCAACGGCTCCTTTAAAGGCAGATTCTTTGGCTAACTTATCAGCTCTATGATGCATTCGGAGGCCAACATGAGATGGAGGCCACATGAATTGGACTCTGTTACCATCCTTAATAATTTTGTTGTATTTGTGTCTAGCTTTGGACACGAGCATGTTACAGTTATGTCTTAAAGTGTTGAGAGCATTTAAGGATGATAAGGAGTCACTTTTCAATGATGGAAAGTTTCTCGGCCTATTCCTAGACAAGAGACTCAACTTCAGTACCCACATACAACACATAACTAAGAAAGTCTCTAAAACAGTTGGTATACTCTCCAAAAGGAGATATTATGTACCTAACTCTGCTCTCATCTCTCTATATTATGCACTAATCTATCCCTATCTTAATTATGGTATCTGTGCATGGGGTTCAACCACTGCAAACCACCTCAAGCCCATTATCACCCAGCAAAAATCTGCTATCAGAATAATAACAAATTCTGCTTTCAGACAATAGAACATCACTTTTCACAATAGAACATCACATCACAATTACTACATCCTATTTGGAAGCAAATCTACAAATGCAATTCAGCTTCAGATAGACAATGTAAACATTAGTAATAAAAATGATGGAAAGTTTCTTGGCATATTCCTAGACAAGAGACTCAACTTCAGTACCCACATACAACACATAACTAAGAAAGTCTCTAAAACAGTTGGTATACTCTCCAAAATCAGATATTATGTACCTAACTCTGCTCTCATCTCTCTATATTATGCACTAATCTATCCCTATCTCAACTATGGTATCTGTGCATAGGGTTCAACCACTGCAAACCACCTCAAGTCCATCATCACCCAGCAAAAATCTGCTATCAGAATAATATCAAATTCTGCTTTCAGACAACACTCAGCTCCCTTGTTTAACTCCCTAAACTTGCTAAACATAATCTCACTCCATAAATTCTCTTGTGTCAACTACATTTACAAAACCCTGTTCTTAAATGCAAATCCTTGTCTGAAACTCTTCCTGGACAGATGTAAGAGGACCCATTATCACCACACCAGAAATAAATATCTCTTTGATATCCCCAGAGTTAAACTTAATCTGTGTAAACACTCTATGCAAATAAAGGGACCCAGTTTATGGAACTCACTCCCTACTGAATTGAAAAGCTGTCCAACTTTTACATCATTCAAAATCAATACTAAAAAGTACCTAATTTCATCTTCATAGTTTTTCAATTTTTGCCTTAAAATTGCACTGTATCTATTGCTACTCAATCTCCCAACCTTTATGTTCCCAATTTGAACATCTTTACCATTGTGATCATTGCTGTCTTCTTATATGTGCTGCCAATCTGTTTGTATGGTGTTTATAAATCTTGTTTATCTGTACCTTTTGCTACCCAGTCTCCCAATCTTTATGTACCCAATCTGAACATCTTTTCCATTGTGATCATTGCTGTCTTATATGTGCTGTCAATCTGCTGTATGGTGTCTATTAATCTTGTTTTAAATTACTAATCAAGCTGTCAATGTAATCAATCAGAGCTTTAATATAACAATGTGCTTTAATATACTTACTAAGCTCTCTCATCTCATTTTTCTCTTGCAATGTATCTTTATCATTTATCAATTCTGATAGAAATTACCTACTTAAAATTATCTGCTAGATTAAGGACCTGCCCGAAACGCTGCGCGTACTAGTGGCTTTACAAGAATGTAAATACTGTCCTATCCAATGTATTCTCACAAACCCAATGTACCTTCTTGTATATATATAAATAAATAAATAAATAAATAAATAAATAAATAAATAAATACTCAGCCCCCCTTGTTTAACTCCCTAAACATGCTAAACATAATCTCACTCCACAAATTCTCTTGTGTCAACTACATTTGCAAAACCCTGTTCTTAAATGCAAATAATGCTCTGAAACTCTTCCTGGACAGATGTAATAGGACCCATTATCACCACACCAGAAATAAATATCTCTTTGATATCCCCAGAGTCAAACTTAATCTGTGTAAACACTATGCAAATAAAGGGACCCAGTCTATGGAACTCACTCCCTATTGAATTGAAAAGCTGTCCAACTTTTACGTCATTCAAAAACAATGACGCAAAAACAAATTTTAATTTCAATTTCAATTTAATACATTATCATTATAACGGCTATCCATTAATTTTATTTCTGTATAATAATTTATGGTTATTCACTAATCATTATTAGTCACCATAATTAATTCCACTTTAATTATCTATTTATTCGTTATAATGAGGTATTATGCTTCTTCATTTAAGGATTATCAATTATTTAATCATTAATTAGGACTATTATTGTTAATTAATTATTTGTATTTATTAAATAATTAATTATTATTGTTATTATAAAATAAAATAAGTCCCCCACTCTGTGAGCGTTTTCTTCCAACCGCAGAAATAGTCACTGCTTTCACAACAAAGCGGTGAAGTTCTGTGAGGAAGAAAATGTATTACCATGATTTGGTGACTAACCGACTAAGTAGCGCGTGCGCGCATCGAGCGTGGTACTTAAAAGCGCGCCCGCGGACTCGGCAAGTCCATCTGGTCACCACTTGGTCCGGGAGACATCTCTCGTCACGCAGGGTGCAGTCGCGCCTCCACACATTTCCAGTATCAGCTCTTGATACTGGTAATGGCTCAAAAGGGCCACCACTTACGAGCTATTCATGCCCGTGCCACCTTTTGAGTGGCTTCATCTTCATCTTAACACATTCACAAAGGAGACATCTCCCGTCACGCAGGGTGCAGTCGCACCTCCACAGATCTCCAGTATCAGCTCTTGATACTGGTAATGGCTCAAAAGGGCCACCACTTACGGGCTATTCATGCCCGTGCCACCTTTTGGGTGGCTTAATCTTCATCAATCAATCAATCGACTCGGCAACCTCTCATGCTCGCCTCCTCCTCGCCAGATACACTACAAAACGCTCCGCCGCTATCCGTTACACGTGGACTACGATGCCGGTACCTCAGTCGACTACTCGCCTTCGACATAGCCTTCCGGTACCAGACCGAAGACTCGTGCCATCATCCCAGCTCCCCCACAAGAACCAGGTGCTGCATCTTCTGCCAGTGGTGGGCCTTCCCCTGATGTAGAGTGGCCACTTCCTGGTTCTGGGTTAATGTCACCTACTGTGAGACCACCATCCACAGCTGGACCCCACAGTCAACTGGAAGTGGGGGATAAGGAACTGGATCAAAATGAGACAGATCGCAACCTCAGCCTCCCTACCACCTCGCCCTTGGGTAGCTCCACTGTTCAAGCAGTGGTTGCCCTTCGTGACCGGTTGCAGGAACACCAGCAGCAGTCACAGCAGCAAACGGAGCGGCTGCGAGAGCAACTACAACATGAGAAAAAATCCACCAGCGATATTTCGATGATGCTCACGCGTATGAGGGGACTTGTAAGCAATGACTGCCAAACTCCCCCTTCCACCCCTGAACCCTCCAAACATGTGTTCGCTTGCCTATCAGGGGAAACTTCTAGTGATCTTGAAACCTTGTGTAGTGGAGCCCTTCCACGCAGGTTAACTGCCAAAGTTGTGCTAAACTATGTTCAAAACGACTCTAGCTGGAAATGACAGATAAATTGTACTAGACCATTGGATGCAAATGTGTGACATTGGTAAAACTAACTAACTTCCACGCCACCCCCTGTCGCCTGTAAGGGCGGCCCACACGGGGCTCCTGATTGAGTGAAGTTTTCAGTGTTAGCCATAGGCGTTCCAGAGCAGCCGGCCCATCTCCATTATCCTAAGGTACAGTCCTGCCCGTGTTCCCTCCACGCCCGCGTGTGCAGCGCCCTGTTTTAGTTAGGGATGTCCCCAGTGCCCGGCGTGTGCCCAGCGCCTGTCCCCGGTCGCGCGTGTTCCGACGCAGTAGCTAGCTGCTAGATAGTAGTAGTATAAATAGTAGATAGTAGTAGCTAGATAGTAGCTAGATAGAGCCCGTATATACAATACCTAGAGCCACTAATACGCATAGCGTTTCGGGTAAAGTGTGGAAAAAACCACTTAGACTAAAACTTAATAGTAATTGACCTTAAATTATAAATTGTGTTGAACAAAGAAATAAAAAAAGGAGGGGGGGGGACATGGCAGAAAATAGCAATTATACAAGTTGGTCAACAAACAGCATTGTTTAAAAATGCAAGACATGGGTTGACATTTAGGGGTAAGGTAGGCTACATAGAGTTTATTAGGTAGTACTTATTTGACATGATTGGGAAGGTCATTCCACATTCTGGGTTCCTTGATTTGTAGAGCATTTCTAGTTTGATTAAGTCGTACTCTTGGAATATCAAATAGGTATTTGTTTCTGGTGTGGTGACCAACTACTTGGGCAGGACGGTAGAGCGACGGTCTCGCTTCCTGCAGGACGGCGTTCAATCCCCGACCGTCCAAGTGGTTGGGCACCACTCCTTCCCCCCGTCCCATCCCAAATCCTTATCCCTATCCCCTACCAGTGCTATTTAGTCATAATGGCTTAGCGCTTTCCCTGGTAGTTCCCTTCCTTTCTGGTGTGGTACCTATGGGTTCTGTTACAACCTTCTAGGACGCTAGGTCAGGATTGACATTACAGTTCAGAGTTTTAAATATATATAGATTACACATGAGAGGATGTGCAGTGACTTAATATCTAATATGTTCAAAGATTTGAGTAGGGGTACCGAGTGCTGTCTGGGACCAGAGTTGGATATTGTTCTAATAGCAGCTTTGTGTTGAGTAATTAGAGGACGTAAAAGATTTTGGGTAGTAGAGCCCCAAGCACAAATATCATAGTTGAGATAAGGATAGATGAGAGAATAATAGAGCGTCACCTGGGCATGGCGGGGTACATAATATCTGATCTTAGAAAGAATGCCAACAGTTTTAGAAACTTTTTTTTATATATATTTAGAATGTGTCCCTGGAAATTCAACTTGTTATCGATGAAGATAACTACATCTTATTTGGAAGCAAATCACCAAATGCAATTCAGCTTCAGATAGACAATGTTAACATCAGCAATAAAAATGATGGAAAGTTCCTTGGCCTATTCTTTTCAACGAATTGAAAACCTGTCAAACTTGTGCTTTATTCAAAAATAAAACCAAAAAGTACCTAATTTCATCTTCATAGTTTCCTACCTAGTGTTTGAAACTCGCACTGTATCTAATGCTACCTAATTCCCCAAAATGTGTACCTATACCTCAGCCGGTGGCTGAGTGGACAGAACACTGGACGCGTGATCCTGTGGTCCCGGGTTCTATCCCGGGCGTCGGCGAGAAACTATGGGCAGAGTTTCTTTCACTCTGATGCCCTCTGTTACCCAGCAGTAAAATAGGTACCTGGGAGTTAGTCAGCTGTCTCGGGCTGCTTCCTGGGGGGAAGGAAGGCCTGGCCGCAGGGACACTGAAGCCCCGAAATCATCTCAAGACAGATGTCTTACAACTTTACCATTGTAATCATTGCTGTTATCATGTTATACACATGGTTTGCTACATTATATCTTGCAATAATCCTCAAATTATGCTAAAATGTACATGGGGATAACCTTTAAATTTACTTTAATGTACCTGCTTTTTTTCTGTCAAATTTCTTATACTATGTATTTTTTTATACTTTCTTACAGTGCATTTTTATACTTTCTCACAATGTATTTATATACTTTCTTACAATGTACATGTTAACTTTTTTTTAATTTTGCTAGAAATTTTATTCTTAAAATTATATGTTAGATTAAGGATCTGGCGGAAACGCTATGCGTGCTAGTGGCTTTACAAGAATGTAAAACTTCAAGTCTCTGTGCTCTAATAAACCCAATGTATCTTCTTGTAAATAAATAAATAAATAAATAAATGTTTGTAACTCATCTTGTACGTATATTTGTACTTTTACCTGAATAAACATTTGTATACAGAAATACCACATAGATAGAAAAGACGTAAAACAGGCCACCTGGAGATACACAGGAAGACAACATGGGTGTAGGAAGCTTAAGAGGTTTATTTCTCTTAACAAGTCACATCTAAACTCCCACAGAAAACGGAGCTCGTTTCTTCCATGGTACGCGTTCTCTGTCAGGTTTTGAAGGATTTTTTTTTAAGGAGTGTACCAGTTAACTATGAAAGGAATGCGGTCAGTTTTATGTGTGAAGTGCTGTTGTTGTTATTATTATTGTTATTATTATGTTGTTGATTGAAGGGCGACGACGATCGAGGGATCGGATGCGTCACGCTATTATTATTGTTGTATTGGCTTTATATCGAGGGACTCTGGAGAAGTGACTTTGATGTAACAATAAAGCAAACGTCGATTAAACGTCGTTGCTCGGGCATGTGTTGACCAATGTGGTGTGCGTCTTGAGCAGCTACTCTAAACACAAGTTACCCTGCCAAGTTCGTCATGAGCAGGTCTTCTGTACCATAACCAACCTCACCAGGTGTGGACCACAACTAACCACACCAGGTGTGTACCACAATCAACCACACCAGGTGTGTATCACAATCAACCACACCAGGTGTGTACCACAATCAACCACACCAGGTGTGCACCACAATCAACCACACCAGGTGTGTACCACAATCAACCACACCAGGTGTGCACCACAACCAACCTCACCAGGTGTGTACCACAACCAACCACACCAGGTGTGTACCACAACCAACCACACCAGGTGTGTACCACAACAAACCACACCAGGTGTGTATCACAATCAACCACTCTCTCTCTCTCTCTCTCTCTCTCTCTCTCTCTCTCTCTCACTCTCACTCTCACTCTCACTCTCACTCTCACTCTCACTCTCACTCTCACTCTCACTCTCTCTCACTCTCTCTCTCTCTCTCTCTCTCTCTCTCTCTCTCTCTCTCTCTCTCTCTGGTAATTTTAGTTTAGAACTGGACGCTAATTCACGAAACAGTTATGCAAGTACTTCCGAACGTGTACATCTTTCCTCAATCTTTGACGGCTTTATTTACATTTATTAAACAGTTTACAAGCATGAAAACTTCCCAATCAACTGTTGTTATTGTTATAAACAGCCTCCTGGTGTTTCGGAGTTCATTAACTGTTTAATAACTGTAAACAAAGCCGTTAAAGATTCAGAAAACATGGACAGGTTCGTAAGTTCTTGCGTAACTGCTTCGTGAATCTGGCCTGGATATTACCACGCCAATATATGGAACCTCTGGTAGTCGTTAAGGTTCTAGGAGCAGGTTTTCTACTGGCTCTCGTTAGCGGCCTTTAGAACTTAACTTTCCCACAACTAATCTTGGAATTAGTTGTGGTTAAGGTAAAGGTTACCTTATAAAGGTTATAAAGGTTAAGTCTTACTCTTCTAGTTTTCCCTGGACCACCACCCAACAATCGGTTTACAACCAGCTTACCAATGACTGTGGGGCGAACAGCTATAAGGATAATTTTTATATTTCTTTAGTAACAAGGTTTTTGTGCACAGCCGTGTGCTGCTGTATTTTTAGATATGATGGATTACAGAACATAGAGCAGGCGTTCATCTACGGGTTCATCTAATATCCCCATCTCACAGGATGGTTAATCATTAATGGAATCAGAGAAAATCACGAGACGTGAGACTAGTCCATTAGTCTGCAGCAGCAAACTTTGTGCATAGCATATCTTCCAATATCCGTGAATGAATGAAATCACTTGTCCTCTGATAGAAATGGGGAAAACCTTTGACAAGCCGCCACCGACTTCCTGTTCTCATCAAGGCCACTATAGAGTATTAGTGGCCCTCAGGTAAATTCAGGAAAATACACATAGCTCAAAGTATCTCATTCCGTTTGGTATAAAATCATTGATAACAAGGCATTCAATCATTAATTGTTGAAGAGTGTGTGGTAAGTCTTGTTCAGAGAGTTGATAATTGGCGTGCTCTGTGTTGGGAGAGTCGACCTTGCCTGTCGTAAGTCACAATATAAGAGTCTGGGGCCAGATTCACGAAGCAGTTACGCAAGTACTTACGAACGTGTACATCTTTCCTCAATCTTTGACGGCTTTGGTTACATATATTAAACAGTTTACAAGCATTACAACTTCAGAATCAACTGTTGTTATTTTTATAAACAGCCTCCTGGTGCTTCGGAGCTCATTAACTGTTTAATAATTGTAAACAGAGCCGCCAAAGTTTGTGAAAAGATGTTCAGGTTCGTAAGTGCTTGCGTAACTGCTTCGTGAATCTGGCCCCTGGCAACTACTATATCACAGTGTGTGGCGGATGTTGTACGCTGTCCGGGCACGTATAGTTCTCAATTGTAGAGCTGTCATATGACTTCCTGGCAGTGACGGGTGCTCGCTCCTCCTTCTCCCTGCTCCAGCAAGCAATAGCACCACCACCAGCCCTGTGGGAACGTCAGCGCATAACACCTCAGTGTACCAGCTTGTTCTGTTCCTGTTAGCACGCTCCCACCACATGTCCCACTACGTCTCCTCTCACGCTCCCACCACATGTCCCACCATGTCTCCTCTCACGCTCCCTCCACATGTCCCACCACGACTACTCTCACGCTCCCACCACATATCCCACCACGACTACTCTCACGCTCCCACTACATGTCCCACCACGTCTACTCTCACGCTCCCACCACATGTCCCACCACGCATACGTCACAGATGGGTCAGTAGACCAGCAGGGACAAGAAACCGGAACTGCAGTTAAAGCAGGAAAATCTATAAATAGTTGGAGACTCAAATGGGTGTTCGACTTTACAAACAGAGATGCTAGCCATTCAAAAGGCTTTGGAACATGCTCTTGCTGAACACCGGCAACATGTTATCATACATACAGATTCGAGAACTGCCATTGAAACCTTGCAACAAGAACACATACATGATAACATCCATCTGATCACAAATATCATATCATTAATGCAAACAAACGTCAAGCCCGTTGGGTACTTATCAACTGGGTGCCAAGTCATGTGGGAATATTAGGGAATGACATTACAGACAAAGCTGCAAAACTTGCCACTAAGTGAAGAAATAAAGACATTTATATACCACAGAGTTTATCACAGATTAAGAAAGTAATTAGAAATAGAGCAATGCAGATAATGTACGGTGACCACAACACAGCAGTTGCAACATCAGGATCTGAGGGTTGGTACGAAATTCAACCATCTACGAACCACTTATGTTGATGAAAGGGGGCAGTAGAGCGACAGAAGTACACTTACATCGCATCAGGCTTGGATACCCATGTGCATGGGAAATAGGCTTACAGGTTCCGGAAGATGAGAGGAAATGTCAACACTGTGGCAACATAGAGGACACGGCAAACCTCCAATCAGATGTAGATCAGGTATTTCTATGGGCTACAGAAAATAATATGGTGTTTAACGAGGATAAGTTCCAGCTCATGCGCTACGGAAAAATTGAAAATATAAAAACAGAAACCACGTACAAAACTCAGGCAAATCATAACATAGAACGAAAAGGCAATGTAAAGGATCTGGGTGTACTCATGTCGGAGTAAGCCCTGTTGCTTATGCAACAGGGCTTATGCAACTGTTGCATAAGCAACAGGGCTCCATTAAGGAACATATAATCTCTTCCCACAACCAAACCATCGCCAGAGAAATCCTAGTAAACAACACAGAAATCATCGATAGATACAGCGATAGCAGGTGGCTTGACGTTTGCGAGGCACTACACATCAAGAAGTCAACACCAGCAATCAACAGCCAATTATTGCACAACTATATTCTACCCACCTCAAGACTCCGCTCCAATATAGAAGCATCAAGAAATATGGACCAATAGGCTTTCTACAAACACTTCTATTCAATACCCATTGTTTCGTGTTCTGTCTTGTGTTGATGAAATTAATACCCTATTAATGCCACCTCTTGTTCTGTCTTGTGTTGATGAAATTAATACCCTATTAATGCCACCTCTTGTTCTGTCTTGTGTTGATTAATGCCACATCACCCCTTCCACCTCACTCAAATGTAGATATAAAATCGGAGATGCGTAAGTTCTATTCAGTTGTGTATTTGTAAACTAAAGTCTTTGAAAATGTAATAAGTTTTACGAAACGCGCTCGTGTCGCGTCAGACTAGAAATAAAAATGAATTTTGGAGAATTGATTTTTGATTTAATATATATATATATATATATATATATATATATATATATATATATATATATATATATATATATATATATATATATATATATATATATATGTCGTACCTAGTAGCCAGAACGCACTTCTCAGCCTACTATGCAAGACCCGATTTGCCTAATAAGCCAAGATTTCATGAATTAATTGTTTTTCGACTACCTAACCTACCTAACCTAACCTAACCTAACTTTTTCGGCTACCTAACCTAACCTAACCTATAAAGATAGGGTTGGTTAGGTTCGGTCATATATCTACGTTAATTTTAACTCCAATTAAAAAAAATTGACCTCATACATAATGAAATGGGTAGCTTTATCATTTCATAAGAAAAAAATTAGAGAAAATATATTATTTCATGAAAACTTGGCTTATAAGGCAAATCGGGCCTTGCATAGTAGGCCGAGAAGTACGTTCTGGCTACTAGGTACGACATATATATATATATATATATATATATATATATATATACTCGATTATCGCCTATTCTGCAGAACTGCAGATGGTGAGCCCGTCGTGGACTTACCTAGCACAGGAGCGGGGCTGTAACTAGGGTTAAGGTATTTTGTAGGATTAAGTACTATATAGGTTAAGTGTATAATGTTTTGAGCAGATGTTCTTTTGATTTATAAGCATTGTAAATACTCAGTCATGTAACCTGTACTCAGTGACGTCGTTGTTTGTTGTTGTTGTAATAAACGCCATGAGGAGCTCACGGGCGTTTCTTTCCTTTGTTATTTTTTGTTATTAACAAGCTTAGGTGTACACAGCAATGTGCTGGTACGCTATTATATAAGAAAGATTACACAGTGTAGATAAAATAAATAGCTATAAATTCATCTAATATTCCCATCTCACAGGATGGTTACTTATACATGGAATCAGGGGATAAAATACCAGCCTCAATACAAAAAATCATTTGAAAAAACAAATCAACTCTGACTAAACAACAACTTCACGATTTCCACAAGAGCTAAGCACCGAATCATGGATCGAAACATTATATTATAATTACTCTTACCAGTTTCTACAAGACTCCTCTCAAACAATGTCTTTTCTTAAAAAAAAAAAAAAAACTTAGGTATAAACAGCAATGTTCTGCCACCTTGTTCTGTATGAAGAACTACACAGTGCAGATGTTCTGTATGAAGAACTACACAGTGCAGATGTTCTGTATGAAGAACTACACAGTGCAGATGTTCTGTATGAAGAACTACACAGTGCAGATGTTCTGTATGAAGAACTACACAGTGCAGATGTTCTGTATGAAGAACTACACAGTGCAGATCCTAAAGCAGTTACAACCTCGTCCAACATCCCCACCTCACAGGACGGTAGTCGTAATTTATAATATAAATTTTCTCTTCCTACTGAATTATAACAAGCTGTGTCCGTCTGAAGATGAGGTCTCCATGCTTGGATACAATAATACAAGTGCACTAGAAATTTATACAGTTGTATTCTTCTATACCTCCTCCTTCTCATTAAAGTCAAAATTTCGTTTGATTATTCATGTGTAAATATTTCATTCAAAATGATCTGCTACCAGAAATTTTAGCCAAATATCCCCAGTTTGCTAACTGTAGGTAGTAACTGAGTGATTGTAAGCTATCCACCGCTGCCCACTGGATGGTGGGCGGTGTGCAGGACAAACATATCTATTGTGACACTAGCTCTCCACATATGTCAGTTGCTTCATTTAGAAACTGTACTTGTAGTCGATCTCGAACACATTTATGATGTGACGACTTATATTGAATTTTGAAACAAGCTCATCAAGATTGTAACTTGCTTAGCTAAATGAATTGTGGGGTTCAGTCCCTGAGCCCATTATGTGCCTCTGTAACCCTTTCCACTACCACCCACAAGATGGGTATGGGGTGCATAATAAATGAACTACACTAACTTATTCCTAGGGTTTGACTAGCTTCATTAGCTGCAGCTCCCACTTGTTGTGCAGTTATCAGTGAGTGGTGGATTCTGACTCCAAGGTCACTTTTCTTTATGAATCTGTTGCAAGGTATTGTTGTTGATTTGGTAGTCATGTTGTGCATGCCCCACGTGCAAGGTCTTGCATTTTTCGACATTATAAAGCATTCTTCATATAGATCTTTTTGTAAGGCCTTAGTATCATTATCACTTCGTATTTTACCATCTTAGTATCATTTGCAAATAAATTTGATGATGGTGTTTGTAATATTTTCATCTATGTCATTGATGTATATGACAAAAAATGGGCCCAAAAATGGAGCCTTGCTTGCGGTACCCCACTCTACCCCACTCACTACATTTATCCACCGAGATTCATTTCCGTTTAGGACGACACTTTGCTTTGTTTGTTTTAACCATTGTTTTAGCCATTATAGTATTCTACCATTTATTGCATGTGCTTGTACTTTCCTTGCTAGTCTTTCATGTGGTACCTTGTCAAAACGTTTTACCGAAATACATCAAATCAAATCAAATGTTTATTCAGGTAAAAGTACATACATACAAGATGAGTTACAAACATAATGTTGGATTTCTAGATAGAGCTAGTTCATACAATGCCTAAAGCCACTAATACGCACAGCGTTTCGGGCAACATGTTTACTACATCCACTGGGAGTCCTGTGTCTGAAAACTGGTTACCGTTTCCCAAAATGTGAGCACGTGTGTAAAACTGGATATATTTTTAACAAAATCATGTTGTGTTGCATTTAAAGGTGAGATGGTGAATGATGATGTTCACGGTGAGATAGTGAATGATTGCTACCTGTGGACCTCTCCATGTCCTTGCAGATGTGTGAGAGCAAACTGAAGATGGTTGTTTACTGCTGAACTCTTTCTGTTACAACACCCCCCCCCCCCCCCCACCCCCAGGGAGGAAGCACACCCCGCTGGATTGTTCAACCTGTGAATGAACATATACACCATGGTAACATGTTCGACACTTCCCCACACAAACAACAGGAAGAACACGTGGTGGGTTGTTCATCCTGTGAGTGAACACCGCCATAATAAATCAAATCCTCAAAGCCTAAAGCTTTATTCATATATGGTTGTACATATTTATTTGGGAAAGTGTACATAAAATGTACAGTTCATGAATAACATGAGAACAGCAGCATACACCCTTTTATTATCCCACTCACAAACTTTTATCGTAATAAGTTGTACATTTCTTACAATAATGGCTGGACTCAAAGGGTGTATGAGCCAGCCATTATTGTATTGACTTGTGTGAGTTGTTTCAAATAAAGTTTCTGATTCTGATAATGACAATAGGAAGAACACAAATCACCTTGCCGTATAAACAAGGTTATCTTGAGATGATTTCGGGGGTTAGCGTTCCCGCGGCCCGGTCCTCGGCCAGGCCTCCTTTTTGTTACACACCCCCAGGAAGCAACCCGTAGCAGCTGTCTAACTCTCAGGTACCTATTTACTGATAGGTGAATAGGGGGCATCAGGGTGAAGGAAACTCTGCCCATTAGTTTCCGCCTCCACCGGGGGATCGAACCCGGAACCTTAGGACAACGAATCCCAAGCGCTATCCACTCAGCTATCAGGAGGTGGAAGAGTGTGGAAAACATCACTGGATTCGCGCACCAGAGTCGGAAAAGACTGACAGTGTCCATGAGACAGAGACAGTTACAGGCAGAGCTGAACAGGTTAGGTTAGTTTAGTTCATTATTTATGCACCCCATACCCATCTTGTGGGCGGTAGTGAAAAGGGTTACAGTGGCACATAATGGGCTCAGGGACTGAACCTCACAATTCATTTAGCTAAACAAGTTACAATCTTCATGAGCTAGTTACAAAATTCAATGCACATCGACATCATTAATGGGTTCGAGACCGACCACAATACAGTTGCTAAGCAACTGACATGTGGAGAGCTAGTGTCACAATTGATATGTTTGTCCTGCACACCGCCCCTCCCATCCAGTGGGCAGCGGTGGATAGGTTACAATCACTCTTAGTTACTACCTACAGTTAGCAAACTGGTGATAGTGCAGGAGAGTTACATCGCCGTCCTCACACTGGAGACCGAACTTGCAGGCATATACCTTGCCACTGAATTTTTAAAAGATAAAGGCAGTGGACTTATATACTGTGACTCGCAGAGTGCACTCCTGGCATTGAACGCACATAGTAGTGACACCCAGAAAATAGTCAGTGATATTCGAATGAATGTTTTAGCTGCCAAAGAAAACAGATTTGAGATTAAATTCCTATGGATACCATCACATGTTGGCATCTCAAGGCATGACACTGTTGATATGCTTGCTAAGTCAGCCTGCAGAAAACCAGTGGTAGAAATTGATATGGGTGTTTCATTAGCAGTGACAAAGAGAATACTTAAACAAATATCTAATGAAAATCTCACCGACCTAACAAATTCTCAAAGACCTGAAAGTTGTAGCATTAAATATTATGATAGATATCGTGAGGAGACATTCACATATGGGACTAATAGAACAAGAACCCGGCAATGTGATGTTATAGTGGCCAGAATACGCCTGGGATATAGACGTATCTGGCAGCTTTCTCAAAACCCAAATGTCGAGTACACAATGTGTCAACTTTGTGAAAGAGAAAACATGCACTCTCTTGAACATTATATTGTAGAATGTCCCATACTGACTGACTTTCGCCCTCCTGGGCTAAGGTATGCTGAACTCTGTAGTTACTATATGAGTACTGGAACACTTGATGATATATTGGACTTGTATCCAAAATTGACCATGTAATGTATCAATCATACAATGTATGTATGTGATGTAACTATATAACCTGAGCTTGTAAAAGCACCTTCATCACCTTCAGTGATTAAGTGCTTAATTGCACACTAGTTTCTTTATCAGCTACCTCACCCTGTCAGGGTAAATGAGACAAATGTATGTGAATGCATGTGTGTGTGTGTATATATGTATGTGTATGTGTGTGTGTGTATGTATATGTATGGGTATAAAGCATATATGGAAGCTGATCAGAATTACATTTCACCTTTGTGAATGTACATTAATGACACTATGTAAAAGACACATCTAATACTTTATGTAGGGCATACGTAAATCTGTGTATCTATGTATTTACGTATGTAGGTTAGCTTAGCATTTTAAAAGCACCGAATCACCTTCTGTGGTTGAGTGTTCAATAAACCCTTGAACTGTATGTTTAACACTTCTCTAACCCTGTCCATGGAGGACAGAAGAAAATGTATATATGCTGGTTAGCATTGTAAATGTGTGGCCACGTCTGTGGTAGAAAATAATAAAAAAAAAAAAAAAAAACTGGAGACCACGGCAGGTGGCCGGAGTGCTGAGCTCAGCAGCAGCAGGCGCGGGCCCAGGCCAGTATAGTGTACAGTGCAGCAACCCGCCATCCCCACAGTCCAGGACTGTGAACAGTCACGATGGTTAAGCTCACTCCTCTGATAGTGAAGCTCACCCTCTCACGGTGAAGCTCACCCACTGATGGTGAAGCTCACTCTCTGACGGTGAAGTTCACCCTCTGATAGTGACGCTCACACTCTGATATTGAAGCTTACTCACTGACGGTGAAGCTCACTCTCTGATAGTGACGCTCACCCTTTGATGGACAAGCTCACTCTCTGACGGTGAAGCTCACTCTCTGATGGTGAAGCTCACCCTCTGATAGTGAAGCTCATCCTCTGATGGTGAAGCTCACCCTCTGATATTGAAGCTCACTCTCTGACGGTGAAGCTCACCCTCTGATAGTGACGCTCACCCTCTGATGGTGAAGCTCACTCTCTGATGGTGAAGCTCACTCTCTGATGGTGAAGCTCACCCTCTGATAGTGAAGCTCACCCTCTGATAGTGAAGCTCATCCTCTGATGGTGAAGCTCACCCTCTGATGGTGAAGATCACCCTCTGACGGTGAAGCTTATCTTCTGATGGTGAAGCTCACTCTCTGATGGTGAAGCTCACCCTCCGATGGTGAAGCTCACCCTCTGATGGTGAAGCTCACCCCTCTGATAGTGAAGCTCACCCTCTGATGGTGAAGCTCACCCTCTGACGGTGAAGCTCACCCTCTGACGGTGAAGCTCACCCTCTGATGGTGAAGCTCACCCCTCTGATGGTGAAGCTCACCCTCTGACGGTGAAGCTCACCCTCTGATGGTGAAGCTCACTCTGACGTTGAAGCTCACTCTGATGGTGAAGCTCACTCTCTGATGGTGAAGTTCACCATTTTATGGTGAAGATCAATCTCTAATTATAAAACTCATTCACTGGCAATGAAGCTAACCTTTGTTGGTGAAGTTCACCCACTGATGGTGAAGCTCACTCTCTGACGGTGAAACTCACCCTCTGATGGTGAAGCTCACCCTCTGATGGTGAAGCTCACTCTGATGGTGAAGCTCACTCTCTGATGGTAAAGCTCACTCTGATGGTGAAGCTCACTCACTGATGGTGAAGCTCCCTCGGATGGCTATCCCTCTAATGGTGAAGCTCACTCTGATGGTGAATCTCACTCTCTGATGGTGAAGCTCACTCTCTAATGGGGAATCTCAATCTGATGGTGAAACTTACTCTCTGATGGAGAAGCTCACCCTATGATGGTGAAGTTCAATCTCTGATGGAACTCACTCTGATAGTGAAGCTCTCCATAAAATGGTGAAGCTCACCCTCAAATAGTGAAGCTCACTATATGATGGTGAAGCTCTCCCTCTGATGGTGAAGTTCACTCTGATGGTGAACCTGATTCTCAAATGGTGAAGCCCACTCTGATGGTGAAGCTCACTCCCAGATACTGAAGCTCACTCCCAGATAGTGAAGCTCACTTTGATAGTGAAGCTTAACCTCTGAGAGCGAAGCTCACTCTGATGGGTGAAGCTCAATTTCCGATGGTGAAGCTCACCCTTTAATGGTGAAGCTCACTCTGATAGTGAAGCTCTGTTGGAGATCACTCTTTGATGGTGAAGCTCACCATTTGATGGTGAAGATCACTCTCTAATTATAAAGCTCATTCACTGACAGTGAAGCTAACCTTTGATGGTGAAGTTCGTTCACTGATGGTGAAGCTCACCCTCTGATGGTGAAGCTCATTCTGATGTTGAAGCTCACCCACTAATGGTGAAGCTCACCCTCTAATGGTGAAGCTCACCGTCTAATGGTGAAGCTCACTCTCTGGCCAAAACACCAGCTTCCGTTTAGCTGGTATGTTATCCCCACTGACCGCGGTGAACTACTTAAAGCAGCTTTCCCCACAAGACTGAGCGCAAACATTCTTGTATTCACTATACATAATGGGCCGCGAGGGCACCTGCACTCTGCTGTCTTCCAGCCAGCTCTACCACACCAACCCGTTCTCGCAAATTTAATAAGTCAATATTGACTTATTAAATATGTGCATAGGTGACATACTTAACATAATAGATACCCTTAAAAAGATTCATAAAAAACACCGACCTTACCTAACCTTGTTAGTATCTTAAGATAAGCATCTTATTGCTTCGTAATTACAATTATTACCTAACCTATAATAGGTATAGGTTAAGTAATAATTGTAATTACGAAGCAATAAGATGCTTATCTTAAGATACTAACAAGGTTAGGTAAGGTCGGTGTTTTCTATGAATCTTTTTAAGGGTATCTATTATGTTTAGTATATCACCTATGCACGTAGTTAATAAGTCAATATTGACTTTACGAATTTGCGAGAACGGGTTGACCACACACCTCACAGTCAGTCCCTCCTAAGCAACGGGGTACTCGAATATAGCAATCAAATAAAGTTCTTGTAGACAAGTTAATTAGATATTAACATTGGCTTCCATTGTTCACATTAACTTTGTTTAACTGCAGCTTCCACTGTGTGTATTCCTACCCACTCCCCCTTGCCCGCCCCCCCCCCCATCCCCCATGCAGTACAAAGGATCTTTGCATCTTCAGCTGTAACTGCCTTATTATTTCCATTCCTGAGCCGTACCAACAGAGAGCTTTCTGCCTAATTTGTCTTACTTTTTATCATTGTAAGAGGATGGATAGTTGGTTCTAAATCCTCAAAATGAATTACAACAACAACAACAACTCTACTTATAGTGTATGATGTTTAGGATCACTACCAAGAGACGCAACACATCCACTTCCCGTACACAGAAAATCACTCCAACCCCCCCACCTTTCCCACCCAAGAAGATAATTAAGAACAACCCATGATTCGACAAGAGCCAGAGTACAATGCCTTCAACCACATAGACGTCCTGGTCAGAGAGCGCTCCTTCTCCCAAATTATTTACACTAATGGCTCCTTGCACCAGTCTTATGGAGCAGCTGGAATTGTAATTACTGTGACAGCGAGAGATGTGTTCTACTCCTGTTAGTATGGAGTGCGTATAAATAATTGGGACTCTACTCTTCTGACATAATTGTTTGCCATATTCCTTGAACTCAAGCGAGTATGTGAATCCAAACTCGACACGTTAATTTTAAGTGACTCTTTGTCGTCGTCGACTGATTCAGGTCCTCAAGGTATACCTGGGACGTCTAAAACTAAGCACAAACATTATGAAATGATCAATGATGGAGTTAGAGTTTGTCTCATGTGGATTCTTTCCCCATATTGTTCTCCGATAGAACTGATGATTAGCCAAAACATGTGTTCTTAAAGATGAAATTAATTGCCATCTTGGATTGCCTTTAAGCAGCCCGAGGGCAGTAATATATCAAGAACTGCAAGAAAATCTAGTAAACTTGAGGCAAAATGAAATTCCCACCAGTTACTCCATCTATCATCATGTTATTATGCACGAAGAACCACACATCTATGGGTCATTCAATAAAGTTAACAGAATTCTCGTTGGTACTTGCCCAAGGCTCAGGGACGATCACGAGTACCCGTGCGGAGCTTGCATCACCTGTTGATGAAGATATGACTAACTGTGAGCTCTGTCAGCAGAACTATTCACATACTCTGGGGTCACTATGTATTCCAATACGAAAAAATTGCAGAACCCAGCGATAACTGTCATAAATGTTGAAGAAATGTGTAAGTACTTCATGCAATACGGTGTACTACCAAAACTCTTAGCCAAGTATCCAACGTTAGCTTATTGTAGGCGCAGCATGGACATGGCTGTAAAGTTAATGCTCAGTTGGATGGGCATTAACTTTGTGGAGCAGGATTAGCAACTGTGTATATACTTCATTCACTTGCACCATCGGAGCCTCGAACTCACGACCAGCGAAGCGAAAGACAGGAGTTCTACTGACCTGACAGCGAACTTAAGGATTAGTAAGCGACCTGTGGACGATAGTTTGAGGGATCATAGGTCTGAGACCCTAGGGAGTGCTGTGGGCTTCTTGTGTATATATGAAATATAATATATTGTACATATACTGTGAATATAATTACATATACTTAGTGGTTTTTCTTTAGCCGCTCTCTGTGTCCCTGCCAATTCAGTAGCGTGATATGAAGAGTACTGTGCATTTTAATATATGAAATACTTGATATATATGATACGAATATATGTCTTCATATGATACGAACGAACGAACGTCAACAACACCTGTCGGCCCTGCCCTCCCTCCTCTTTTATCAGCTGATCTTGAGCTCTCGGCTACCAACAAATGATGTAGCATCACCCGAAGGCAGCTAAGTACACAGTGACCCAAATGTGATTGAAAAAACCAACAAGACCAACCCGTAATTCTCTCATTTCGACCTCACTAGTGTTGCTCCCTGGAGCTAAGAAGCTGTACCCGACGTTAACTGTTGCCTATCAACGAGTCTTCCCTATTTGTTCCTGCTTACATTTATCCTGCTATCATGCAAAGTAAGACCGGTAAGACCCTTAAGAAAGATAGCACACCTAACAAGAATAACCCTACTAGCTAGGCTAACAACATGATTAGTTCAGCTATCTCCCCCTCGGTGGCCGTCGTGGGGGGTACCGACTCTTCCCCCGTCAACAATAACAAACAATCTCAGCTGGGCGCAGCGCCGTCTCTGACACGGGCCATGCAACTATTAGGTAGCCATATGGACCAACTTAAACGAGCTGCTGCCCCTTGTTCTGACTTCAAGCGCCTTGTTGATAACCCTTGGCTCAAGTTATTAACTCAAGTACATGAAGATCAAATG
Organism: Procambarus clarkii; assembly: GCF_040958095.1. Classification (NCBI taxonomy): domain Eukaryota; kingdom Metazoa; phylum Arthropoda; class Malacostraca; order Decapoda; family Cambaridae; genus Procambarus; species Procambarus clarkii. Next base: position 26,944,416 of record NC_091190.1, on the reverse strand, counting down.
ACAGTAATCAAAGTTGAATTCGAGGCAAAGTTGAGTTCGAGGCTTACTTCTTCTTAAATTACATCATTATGGAGTCAGAGGACACTCCCTACAATACCTCAAATCCTACCTTACTGACAGGCTCCAATATGTTTCTGTGAATAATACAATTTCTCCCACCCTACCCATCAACATTGGTGTTCCCCAGGGCAGCATACTTGGCCCTCTCCTCTTTCTCATCTACATTAATGACCTTCCAAATGCCTCCCAACACCTCAAACCAATTCTATTTGCTGACGACACAACCTTCATTTACTCCAGTCCTGATCCCCTTGCTCTAAATGCCACAGTAAATACTGAGCTAAATAAAGTCCATCTGTGGCTAACTGCCAACAAACTCACCCTTAACATTGACAAAACCTTCTATATTCTGTTTGGCAATAAATCCTCTAATCAAATAAATCTCAAAATAAACAATACCCAAATTTGTAACAAATTAGATGGCAAATTCCTTGGCATTCTCATTGACCACAAGCTGAATTTCCAGGGACACATTCTAAACATATCAAAAAAAGTTTCAAAAACTGTGGGCATTCTTTCTAAGATCAGATATTATGTACCCCGCCCTGCCCTGGTGACTCTCTATTACTCCCTTATCTATCCATATCTCAATTATGGTATTTGTGCTTGGGGCTCTACTACCCAAAATCACTTACGTCCTCTAATTACTCAACACAAAGCTGCTATTAGAACAATATCCAATTCTGCCCCCAGACATCACTCGGTACCCCTACTCAAATCTCTGAATATGTTAGACATTAAGTCACTGCACATTCTCTCATGTGTATTATACATATATAAAACACTAAACTATAATGCCAATCCTGATCTCAAAAGCTTCATAGAAGGTTGTAACAGAACCCATGAGCACCACACTAGAAATAAATACAGTTTTGATATTCCTAGAGTACGACTTAATCAAACTAGAAATGCTCTACAAATCAAGGGGCCCAGAATGTGGAATGACCTTCCCAACCATGTTAAAGACTGTACCTCTCTCAACCAGTTTAAGTTAAAAGCGAAGCTATACCTAATAAATTCCCTGTAACCTACCTTACCCTTCTATTGTCAACCAATGTCTGTTTTTTCTTTAAAGAGCGCTGTTTGTCGACATAATTGTATTTGTGCTGCTTTTTCATCTATGTTTTCATTTCTTGTTTTCATTCTACTCATTATGCTCAATTAGTATTAAGCTTGTCATTTAAGTTTATCATGCCCGAAACGCTTTGCGTAATAGTGGCTTTAGGCATTGTATGTACTAACTCTACCTATAAGTCAACCAATCCTTGTATAAATTTATTGTATGTATGTACCTTACCTAAATAAAATTGTATTGTATTGTATTGTATTGTATTGTAAAGAGCAGTCGGCCTTAATAATGAACCTGCAAGGCTCATTATTATCTTTGCAGAATGAAGTTGTAGACTTACTCAAGAACAATCAAGATCTATCTACCAAAGTCGTCAACCTCGAACAAGAATTAAACCTTCTCAAGAACACAGTTACTAACTTTAATCCAGATACAACCACTAAAAAACAGGAAGAAATATTGCAACAGTTTGAGAACCATCTGACCACCTAGAACAACACCTAGAACAACAATACACTGTTACCCAAGACGAGACAGACCAACATAAACTACTTGAGTCTGTAATTATCTCTTCACGTGATTTTCCCCAAGAAACTGATGGTGAAGACTGTGCTGCCATCGTGATCAAAGTATTGCAGGATAAGTTAAGGTATCCGATCCAAAAAAATGACATCAAAGCAGCTTATAGAGTGGGTACCAAATCATCTGGTACTAATAACAGGCGAATTCGTTTAAAATTAGATAGCTGCTCCCGCAAGTCTGATCTTATCTCATCTGCAGTCGCTAGTAAATCCACTGTTTATGTGAATGAATGTCTGGCCAGGTGCAGGCAAAATCGCTTTTTTAAACTGCGTGGCTTCTGCAAAAATTCCCCTACAATTAAACACTGTTTTGTGCGAGATGGTAAAATTATAGCTAGGAGGACTGACACTGGAAAAACCTATTCAATAACCACAGAAGCTCACCTTAATTCTTTCCTCAATGACTGTGGGATATCTGCTGTATAGCCTGAATTCAAATTATAATCTCATTTAACTACCTTTGTGTACTTTAGCTCTGCCTTTCCCTTCAAAAGGTTTTAACTTTAGTTACACAAAAAAAATTTTTCCTGCAAACAGCCTTTTTATGCAGACAAGTATAGACCCGGCCAGAACTAAACCTCTTATCCACTATCTATGACAATCATCACTTCAATGATCAAAATTGCAGATATTTAACAGCACATGATGTAAACAAAGTATTAACAGATAATCACAATATCTCTGTAATCAACTTGAACGTTAGATCCCTAGGTAAACACTTCGATGATGTTAGTGCCTTGATTGAAACTATTGACAACAAATTCTCTTTTATTATACTTACTGAAACGTGGTTGAAAGAGGATACTACTCAACTCTTTAACATGCCTAACTACTCGGCAATTCACAACTGTCGTCAAATGCAGAGAGGTGGTGGTACTGCTCTTTACTACCACCAAGAACTAACATGCTTAAAAATAATTAGAACTAGAGACTGCTGTGGGGAGTATATCTTCGCCAGTTTCAGAGTCAAGAGTGCCGAGTCTGGCCTGTCTGTGGGTGCAGTCTATAGAATTCCTAACACTGATGTGTCTGAATTCAACTCAAACCTAAGAAATCTAATACTAGATAACAGACTGAACAAAAACCATCTAATTATCGCAGGGGACTTTAATATTGACCTCTGCGAGCCTGAACACCCTACTGCTGTTAGCTTCCTCAACTGTATGAATTCCTGCTTCCTCATACCCTTAATCACTAGACCAACTAGAATCACTGATAGCACTGCTACGACTCTAGATCACATCTGGACCAACATAACCTCTCTGCTTACTTCAGGTATAATCACCTATAGCACAACAGACCATTACCCCACATTTCTCTTAACTAACATTAGCAAACCACCTCTAGAGACAAGGGAGTTAAGCTTTAGGCTGCACAATGAAACTGCTATAAACAATTTTATAACTGCTGCTGATAATGTCAACTGGGAGTCCGAGTTAGGTAACATAGGGGACATCAACCTAGCAGTGCAATCTTTTCTACAAACAACTCTTAGCCTTTATAACACCCACAGTCCTATGCTTACAAAACAAGTCACAAGCAAAAGGCTTAACATCCTTGGCTTACAAAGGGAATACTTAAATTCATTAACAAAAAACACGACCTTGAGAAGAAGTATAGGCTAGGAACAGTCTCCAAAGAATTCTCAAAGAATTACTCGTTATTGCTATCTAAAATAATTAGACGAGCCAAAACTAAATACTATGAAGATAAATTTACCCAAATAAAGAGCAACATTAAAAAAACTTGGAGCACAATTTCACAAATATTGGGATCAAAGAAGATTTTAAATAACAAACCAACACTCCTTTCCAATAACGTTGGTCAGCTTTCAGCCTCTGATTCTGCTATTGAGTTCAATAGGTTCTTCTCTTCCATTGGGTCATCCCTTGCAAATGATATTCCATCTTCCTGTACTGATGTTAAGGACTATCTTACAGGTAACTATCCACAGTCTCTGTACCTAAAGCCTACTAGTTCCACTGATGTCAATGAGATAATCCTTTCCCTTAAAACCAAGTCTAGTGCCCTCGAGGAGATACCAACTTTAATTTACAAAAAAAGCCTCCAGATCTTTAGCCCCTGCTATTGCATTGCTCTTCAACAAGTCACTTGAACTCCAAACCTTTCCTGACATTCTAAAAAAAGCAAGAGTAACCCCTGTCTACAAATGTGGTGATCTCACTGATGTTAACAACTATAGACCTATATCAATCCTGCCTAACTTGTCAAAAATATTCGAAAAACTAATCTACAAGCAGCTTTACTCTTTTCTAGCCAAACACAATATACTTAGCTCTTGTCAATATGGCTTCAGACCCAAAAAAAGCACTAACGATGCACTTATTAGTATGATTAACTTAATTCACGCAGCTCTTGATAAAAAGGAGTTTCCTGTTGGGTTATTTGTGGACCTGCGCGAGGCTTTTGACACTGTCAACCACCAAAACCTTCTTCTTAAATTACATCATTATGGAGTCAGAGGACACTCCCTGCAATACCTCAAATCTTATCTTACTGACAGGCTCCAGTATGTTTCTGTGAATAATACAATTTCTCCCACCCTACCCATCAACATTGGTGTTCCTCTGGGCAGCATACTTGGCCCTCTCCTCTTTCTCATCTACATTAATGACCTTCCAAATGCCTCCCAACACCTCAAACCAATTCTATTTGTTGACGACACAACCTTCATTTACTCCAGTCCTGACCCCCTTGCTCTAAATGCCACAGTAAATACTGAACTAGAGAAAGTCCATCTTTGGCTAACTGCCAACAAACTCACCCTTAACATTGACAAAACGTTTTATATTCTGTTTGGCAATAAATCCTCTAATCAGATAAATCTCCAAATAAACAATACCCATATTTGTAACAAATTAGATGGCAAATTCCTTGGCGTTCTCATCGACCACAAACTGAATTTCCAGGGACACATTCTAAATATATCAAAAAAAGTTTCAAAAACTGTTGGCATTCTTTCTAAGATCAGATATTATGTACCTCGCCCTGCCCTGGTGACTCTCTATTACTCCCTCATCTATCCATACCTCAACTATGGTATTTGTGCTTGGGGTTCTACTACCCAAAATCATTTACGTCCTCTAATTACCCAACACAAAGCTGCTATTAGGACAATATCCAACTCTGGCCCCAGACATCACTCGGTACCCTTACTCAAATCTCTGAATATGTTAGATATTAAGTCACTGCACATTCTCTCTTGTGTATTATACATATATAAAACGCTGAACTGTAATGCCAATCCTGACCTCAAAAGCTTCATTGAAGGTTGTAACAGAACCCATGAGCACCACACCAGAAATAAATACAGTTTTGATATTCCTAGAGTACGACTTAATCAAACTAGAAATGCTCTACAAATCAAGGGGCCCAGAATGTGGAATGACCTTCCCAACCATGTTAAAGACTGTACCTCTCTCAACCAGTTTAAGATAAAAACTAAACAATACCTAATAAATTCCCTGTAACCCACCTCACTCCTTTATTGTCAACCCATGTCTGTTATTTTATTTTATTATTATTATTTTTTTTTAATCAACACTGTTTGTCAACCTATTGTATTTGTGCTGCTTTTTCAGTCATGTTCCCCCTTTTTTTTATCTTTATTTGTATTTGTTTTCAACACTTTTTATTCTTTATGCTCAATTAGTATTAAGTTCTAGATATTAATGTTTTTCTTGCCCGAAACGCATTGCGTAATAGTGGCTTTAGGCATTGTATGTACTAGCTCTATCTATATATCAATCCATTAATGTAACATCACTTGTATGTATGTACCTTACCTGAATAAACATATATATATATATATATATATATATATATATATATATATATATATATATATATATATATATATATATATATATATATATATATATGTATATATATATATATATATATATATATATATATATATATATATATATATATATATATATATATATATACACATATATACGACATCTCCAACCAACTCAAGCAAACCATCAACAGTAAACTCCCTAAAACAGTATACTCAACCTAAAAAAACATAAAACCCATATAGAAACCAAGACCCTCCGAAAGTCGACAGCCCTAAACGGTAGACAGTTAAAGATCCCTCGTCCAAAAGATGGTTACATAAACCTATGATCTTACTCAGGACCAACAAGACCTCTTGAATCTTGGTCTAAACTGTCAATTCTTATCAAAACCAAAAAAAGCATCAAAAACGCCTTGAAAATGAAATGCTTCTGGACGACATTCATAAGTTAGAAGACAACAAAAAAGTCATCGCCCCTGACGCACTTCAGGGTGAACTACTAACAGAGGCTGGGGGGGGGGTGAAGAACATACTCATCAACAATCTTAACCCCACGACTCAAAGAAGCAGCACAACAACTAAAAAACCTGGAAGGTGTAACAGTAAGAAAAGCTGACAAGACAGCAGTATATGTGTTGGTTCCAACCCAAGAATATATGAATAAAATCAGCGACAGGATACCCATGTGCATGTGAAATAGGCTTACAGGGTCCAGACGATGAGAGGAGATGTTAGCACTCTGCAGAAATGCCCGACAGCCCACTTGAACATTATCTAACACAGTGCACAGTTACAAACCCAATAAGATTTCAACTAAGATTCAACAGAGCAGAAGTTGTTAAACACACAGGGCATAATCTTACTAAAGTGAACATACGAGTCATAAACACTCATACTCCGCTCAAGTAAAACAGCAACAAGCAACACTTAGTGAGCCAGCCAGAGGCTTAGGGTCCGCGCAGGAATATCCCCGAAAAGGAAAAAAATAAAAAGGAGAGAGAAAATAAAGGGTTAGGAATTAAGGTTAGAGGAAATATAGGGTGAGAAAATAGGGGTTGAGGAAATAGGGGGTAAGGAAATAAGGGCAATAAAATAAGGGAGAGAAAATAGGGAGGGCGGGAATTATCAGGGGAAAGCGCGAAGCCATTACGATTATAGCACTTGGAAGGGGTCAGGATAAGGATATGGGATGGGACGGGGAAGAGGAATGGTGCCCAACCACTTGGAAGGTCGGGGATTGAACGCCGACGTGCATGAAGCGAGACCGTCGCTTTATCGTCCAGCCTAAGTGGTTGGGAGTGAAGAAATGGGGAAAAGAGAAATAGGGGTGAGGAAATAGCGAGTGAGGAAATAGGGTTTGATGTAATAGGGGTGAGGTAATAAGGGTAAGGAAGTAGGGGGAATATGAAATTGGGTGTTAGGAAATAGGGGGATAGGAAATAAGTTTGAGAAATAAAAATAAGGAAATGGGTGCAAAGAAAATAGCGAGTGAGGAAATAGGGGGTGAGAAAATTGGGGGAAATAGGGGGCTAAGATTATGGAGGACAAGAGAAAGCAAGTCAGGCGATATAGCCATCACAATATTAGAAAATGAGATGTCACTGGAGGACGAACGAATTAAGAACAGAAACCTCTTACGTTATTACGGGGACCCGGAGGCCATGGTCTACATCAAGAGCCGCCATGTTCTTCATTAACTTGTAACGAAGCAAAAAAGGTTATGTGAAGGACAAAGTGATGAACATTTCATCCTGCTATCCTCCCCCTGGTCGTAGCCTGCCCCCAGAGGAGTGTGGGGGAGGCTGTGGCACCCTGGCGGAGGCCCCCAGGGCGCGCTGATGGCAGGTCGCTGGTCCCTCCTGGGTCAGTCTCCCCCACGGGCTCCAACCGTTCACACCGCTGCTGAGTGGCGGCCTTCCTCGCTCTCCTCCTCTTGCCGCCGTGTCTGTCTGACTCCCTCCCTTCCGCCGTAGCCGCTACACTCGTTCCGTGCCTGCTAGACTCACCCCCTCTCTGCCGCCGTGTCTGATAAACCATTCTCCCTGCCGCTGTATCTTCCCTATATAAGGGTGCTCCCATTTCTTGGTGTCCGTACGGCCGTATCTGCCATTATCACTCCGTGTCACTGCCGTGTCTCCTCTAGAAGTGCTGCCATCTACACTCCGTGTCGCTGAGTCTCCACGGGTGCTGAACAAGCAATTTGCTGATCCAACGCGCTCATCCTTCACCAGAACCGTGAGTGATACAGCACTTTACTGACGTTGTTGTAGTGTAGCCAAGAGTTGTGGTGTAGCCAAGTGTTGTGGTGTAGCCAAGTGTTGTGGTGTAGCCAAGTTACAATACTATGATTTAAGTTGTCTTCCTAATATACTTATTGTCAGAAGACGTCACGCACCTCACTAATGTACTGTTAATGCGTATCTTCTGCACCAAACATTGCAATGAAATTTATCTTTTAAAAAGCTCTGTTCGTACTGCTAAAACAAATAAAATTGCTATATTTGGTATACTAGTATACTATGAGCTTACGTTAGACCTAGACCATGTTCAGGACTGAAGTATACTTGCCGGGTGGTCAGTAAACTGTTGTGGTAGCCTTAATAACCCTCCAGAGGTTAATAGACTTGAAGCCCCGCGCCAAACTTGCTGGTTGATCAGTCAACCTGTCCTCTTATACAAGGAATGTCGCTTTTCGCTCGTAGGGTTACATAAGGCAAAAAAAATTGTCGTACTAGAAAATGGAAGCGGCTAATGAAAGTGACGCACTGTCCCGTTTTCTGTTTTGGGTCCTCTGGTAGGTTATCTTGAGATGATTTCGGGGCTTTAGTGTCCCCGCGGCCCGGTCCTCGACCAGGCCCCCCCCCCCAGGAAGCAGCCCGTGACAGCTGACTAACACCCAGGTACCTATTTTACTGCTAGGTAACAGGGGCATAGGGTGAAAGAAACTCTGCCCATCGTTTCTCGCCGGCGCCCGGGATCGAACCCGGGACCACAGGATCACAAGTCCAGCGTGCTGTCCGCTCGGCCGACCGGCTCCCTCCCGGTTAGGGAAGGACACTTTCCATTGACCGTTTTCTTGACATTGGGAAACCTTAGGAGGACGGACTGGGTCAGTGTACTATTGTGGTGACCTTAATATCTCTCCTGAGTTGATAGGCTTTAAGCCCAACAAATAAAAATAAAAAAACAGATCTAGCTGACGTGCCTGGGGGGGGGGGGATATTTGATGTGTTTGTTGAACTTAACGATCACAAGGATGTCTTACCAGAACTTAACGATCACATGGTTATCTTGCCAGAACATAACGATCACAAGGTTATCTTACCAGAACTTAACGATCACAAGGTTATCTTACCAGAACTTAACGATCACAAGGTTATCTTACCAGAACTTAACGATCACAAGGATGTCTTACCAGAACTTAACGATCACAAGGTTATCTTACCAGAACATAACGATCACAAGGTTATTTTACCAGAACTTAACGATCACAAGGTTATCTTACCAGAACATAACGATCACAAGGTTATCTTACCAGAACATAACGATCACAAGGTTATCTTACCAGAACTTAACGATCACAAGGTTATCTTACCAGAACTTAACGATCACAAGGTTATCTTACCAGAACTTAACGATCACAAGGTTATCTTACCAGAACTTAACGATCACAAGGTTATCTTACCAGAACTTAACGATCACAAGGTTATCTTACCAGAACTTAACGATCACAAGGCTATCTTACCAGAACTTAACAATCACATGGTTATCTTACAAGAACTTAGCGATCACAAGGTTATCTTAGTAGAACTACTGAACATAACTGAATTTAACAATCACAAAGATATCTTACCAGAACTGCTGAACCTAACAATCACAAAGTTATCTTACCACACCTACTGAACTTAACGATCACAAAATTATCTTACCACACCTACTGAACTTAACAATAACTAAGTTATCTTACCACAACTACTGAACTTAACGATCACAAAGTTATCTTACCACACCTACTGAACTTAACAATAACTAAGTTATCTTACCACAACTACTGAACTTAACGATCACAAAGTTATCTTACCACAACTACTGAACTTAAAGATCACAAAGTTATCTTGCCACAACTACTGAACTTAACGATCACAAAGTTATCTTGCCACAACTACTGAACTTAACGATCACAAAGTTATCTTACCACAACTACTGAACTTAAAGATCACAAAGTTATCTTGCCACAACTACTGAACTTAACGATCACAAAGTTATCTTGCCACAACTACTGAACTTAAAGATCACAAAGTTATCTTGCCACAACTACTGAACTTAACGATCACAAAGTTATCTTGCCACAACTACTGAACTTAACGATCACAAAGTTATCTTGCCACAACTACTGAACTTAACGATCACAAAGTTATCTTACCACAACTACTAAACTTAAAGATCACAAAGTTATCTTGCCACAACTACTGAACTTAACGATCACAAAGTTATCTTGCCACAACTACTGAACTTAAAGATCACAAAGTTATCTTACCACAACTACTGAACTTAACGATCACAAAGTTATCTTGCCACAACTACTGAACTTAACGATCACAAAGTTATCTTGCCACAACTACTGAACTTAACGATCACAAAGTTATCTTGCCACAACTACTGAACTTAACGATCACAAAGTTATCTTACCACAACTACTGAACTTAAAGATCACAAAGTTATCTTACCACAACTACTGAACTTAACGATCACAAAGTTATCTTGCCACAACTACTGAACTTAACGATCACAAAGTTATCTTACCACAACTACTGAACTTAACAATAACTAAGTTATCTTACCACAACTACTGAACTTAACGATCACAAAGTTATCTTACCACAACTACTGAACTTAACAATAACAAGGTTAGCTCAGCAAACCTACAACGTTGCCAGGATTACTGGAAGACATTATAGAAAAAACAAGATATATTTATCTGTCAAGGAGAAGGAGCGCCTCATTATAGTTTATTCATGCAACTCTAACCAAACCAGAAACCGGTATCACTGGAAGTTGTTGCCATAGCGCCATACTTCTTATAGATTGTTCCACTATTAATTCCCACCAAGTAAATATTAAAATAAATCAATTAAACATATGTGAATACAAAATATTATTCTTGTGTACTTTTGAAGCACAGGAAAACCAGTGTGTCTTACTGACACACCTCCCGGCCAGGCACAAGAACTGACCACTCGTACCCAATATAGTCTACAGAACGAATCTTTCCACTTTCACACGTAGGGTCACTTACCGGTGGGGCCATAAGTGACTGGTTCCTTGCGCCAGTTATGCCGGTGTCCAGTCATTGAACCAGTCGGCTTGGAAGGCCACCTTCCCGCCTTCTCGCAGTAGGAAAACTTTTTACCTTCACTTCTGACAAGTGACGTGCAACCTCCGCTGCCCCAGCTCTTAGGCGAGCTCCACTGGACGACGGGTTCCTTTCCACTTACTGAACCATAATTTTCCTTCCGATTGAAAGACAATCTAATTTCCACGATTGAAACCACGTACAGTATTCCTTTCTACCGATTGCAACGGTATTTTATTTGCAACTGATTGAACGACAATTTCCTTTCTTCCTACTTTCCACCGACTGAAACGACAATTTCCCTTCCATCCATGCAAGAGGAGCCACACATCTATGGCTCATCCAATAAAATCAGTAGACTTCTAGATAAGAACATAAGAATGAAGGTTCTTCAAGGAAGAAGGAATGGGCAGAAGGCCCATTGGCCCATACGAGGCAGATCCTATTTCTATCCACCCACCCAATAATATTAATACCCCCTTTGTTATGTCTATTCATCGACTTCTACAATCATGTCACCCCTGATTATTCAACTTTTTCAGGGAATGTAGCTTAAGCTTTGTCAATCTTTCTTCATTATGACAGGTTTATAATTTGGGGGATTAGATGTTACTACTGCTCGGCTTAGACTCTGTTACAAGTATCTCTGGAATTCTCATTATCTGCTGATGTAGACCTGACCAAATGTAAACTGTGTCAACAAAATTATTCGCACACCCTCCGTCACTATGTGCGAAACACCCTCCATCACAAAAGATACTTGAATTCAGAGACAATTCTATAACAAATGTCGAAGAAATGTGTAATTTTTTCACTTAAAATTATGTACTACCGAAATCTTAGCCAAGTATTCGCCCGGGAGGATTGACGACGCCAATTGATAGATGGCCCATTATTCAGCCAGCAGTAATTGGGACCTGCTTGAACACTGATTGTCGGGTCAAATCCAGGAAACTAGTAGAGTATGGCTTACCATAGCTATAGGAAGGAACACCACCACTGCATGCTAATAGGAGCCAGAAGTTGCCTACTCCCTTACCCACTTGTGTCAGGAGAAACAAAACAAGATTGGTCACGTAGATGAGGTACGTGCTTGTGGCTGTAACCTTCCCACAGTTGACTGCTGGATCACTCTACGAGGAATGATTGACAAATTTAAATTATATATAACTAGATAAAAACATTTTTTGGCACTGTAGTCTTTCCGTCACCTTCTACAGGGTGTGTATGGGTTTGAATATCACTCACAGGATGGGTATGTAGGTCTACTGCCACATAATAGATGGGTATGGGGTTTATGTACCTTCTTGTATATATATATATATATATATATATATATATATATATATATATATATATATATATATATATATATATATATATATATATATATATATATATGTCGTACCTAGTAGCCAGAACTCACTTTTTGGCCTACTGTTCAAGGCCCGATTTGCCTAATAAGCCAAGTTTTCATGAATTAATTGTTTTTCGACTACCTAACCTACCTAACCTAACCTAACCTAACTTTTTCGGCAACCTAACCAAACCTAACCTATAAAGATAGGTTAGGTTAGGTTAGGTAGGGTTGGTTAGGTTCGGTCATATATCTACGTTAATTTTAACTCCAATAAAAATAAATTGACCTCATACATAATGAAATGGGTAGCTTTATCATTTCATAAGAAAAAAATTTGAAAAAATATATTAATTCAGGAAAACTTGGCTTATTAGGCAAATCGGGCCTTGAATAGTAGGCCAAAAAGTGAGTTCTGGCTACTAGGTACGACACATATATATATATATATATATATATATATATATATATATATATATATATATATATATATATATATATATATATATATAATAAATATTAATTATCACACATACACAGAATAGGTATGGAGGTCGGTACAACACACAGGATGGGTATGGAACCCACTGGATGGGTATGGAACCCGTTGGATGGGTATGGGGTTCACTACCACTAGTTGGATGGGTATGGGGTCCACTACCACTAGTTGGATGGGTATGGGGTCCACTACCACTCGATGGATGGGTATGGGGTCCACTACCACCCGTTGGAAGGGTATTGGGGGTCCACTACCATTAGTTGGATGGGTATGGGGTCCACTACCACTCGATGGATGGGTATGGGATCCACTACCGCCCGTTGGATGGGTATGGGGGTCCACTACCACTAGTTGGATGGGTATGGGGTCCACTACCACTAGTTGGATGGGTATGGGGTCCACTACCACTAGTTGGATGGGTATGGGGTCCACTATCACTCGATGGATGGGTATGGGGTCCACTACCACTAGTTGGATGAGTATGGGGTCCACTACCACTAGTTGGATGGGTATGGGGTCCACTACCACTAGTTGGATGGGTATGGGGTCTACTACCACTAGTTGGATGAGTATGGGGTCCACTACCACTAGTTGGATGGTATGGGGTCCACTACCACTAGTTGGATGGGTATGGGGTCCACTACCACTAGTTGGATGGGTATGGGGTCTACTACCACTAGTTGGATGAGTATGGGGTCCACTACCACTCGGAGGATGAGTATGGGGTCCACTACCACTAGTTGGATGGGTATGGGGTCCACTACCACTAGTTGGATGGGTATGGGGTCCACTACCACTAATTGGATGGGTATGGGGTCCACTACCACTCGGAGGATGGGTAAGGGGTCCACTACCACTCGGAGGATGGGTATGGGGTCCACTACCACTCAGAGGATGTGTATGGGGTCCACTACCACTCGGAGGATGAGTATGGGGTCCACTACCACTAGTTGGATGGGTATGGGGCTCACTACCACTAGTTGGATGAGTATGGGGTCCACTACCACTCGGAGGATGGAAATGCTGTCTACTGTTATTCGTAGCATTGGTATGGGGTCCATTGTCACTCGCAGGCTGGTAATGGAGTCTTCTGTCACTCATAGGATGGGTATGGAGTACACTGCCAATCGTAGGATGGTCATGGAGTCAATTGCCACTCGTAGGCTGGTTATGCAGTACACTGCCAATCGTTGGATGGTTATGGAGTCTTCTTAGAATCGTAGTATAGTTATGTAGTCCTTTACGACTAGTAGGATGGTTATGGAGTCCCCTGCTACTCGTGGGATAGTTATGGATTCTTTTACACTCGTAGGATGATTATAGAGTTGTCTTACACCCGTAGAATGATTATAGAGTCCTGGCACCCGTAGAATGGTTATGGAGACCACTGCCATTCGTAGGATAATTATAGAGTCCTCTGCCACTCGTAGGATGGTTATGGAGACCACTGCCACTCGTAGGATGGTTATGGAGACCACTGCCACTCGTAGGATGGTTATGGAGACCACTGCCACTCGTAGGATGGTTATGGAGACCACTGCCACTCGTAGGATGGTTATGGAGACCACTGCCACTCGTAGGATGGTTATGAAGTCCACTGCCACTCGTAGGATGGTTATGGAGACCACTGCCACTCGTAGGATGGTTATGGAGTCCACTGCCACTCGTAGGATGGTTATGGAGACCACTGCCACTCGTAGGATGGTTATGGAGACCACTGCCACTCGTAGGATGGTTATGGAGACCACTGCCACTCGTAGGATGGTTATGGAGACCACTGCCACTCGTAGGATGGTTATGGAGTACACTGTAACTATTAGCTAGGATGATTATGAAGTCCACTGCCACTCGTAGGATGGTTATGGAGACCACTGCCACTCGTAGGATGGTTATGGAGACCACTGCCACTCGTAGGATGGTTATGGAGACCACTGCCACTCGTAGGATGGTTATGGAGACCACTGCCACTCGTAGGATGGTTATGGAGTACACTGTAACTATTAGCTAGGATGATTATGAAGTCCACTGCCACTCGTAGGATGATTATGGAAACCACTGTCACTCGTAGGATTGTTATGTAGTCCTCTGCGACTCGTAGGATGGATATGGAGTCCACTGCTACTCGTAGGATGGTGATGTAGAACTTTGCCACTCTTAGGCTGGATATGGAGTCCACTGCTACTCTTAGGATGGTTATGGAGTCTACTGTCACTCGTTGGATGGTAATAGAGTCCGCTGCTACTCGTAGGACAGGTTTGATTCTTTTACTCCCGTAGGATGATTATTGAGTCGTCTTACACTCGTAGGATTATTATAGAGGCCTCTGTCACTCGGGGGATTGTTATAGAGTCTTCTGCCACTCGTAGGATGGTTATGGAGCTCACTGCCACTCGTAGGATGGTTGTGGAATCCACTGCCATTCGAAGGATGGATATGTAGTCCTCTGCCACTTGTAGGATGAATATGGAGTCAACTGGTACTCGTAGGATGGCTATGCAGTTCACTGCTACTTATGGGATGGTTATGGAGTCCTCTGCCACTCGTAGGATGGTCATGGAGTCAACTGCCACTCGTAGGATGGATATGGAGTCAACTGCTAATCGTAGGATGGTTATGTAACCTTCTGCGACACGTAGGGTGGGTATGGAGTCCTGTGCCTCTCGTAGGATGGTTATGGAGTCCTCTGTTACTTAAAGGAAGGATGTGGATTCCTCTGCCAGTCGAAGGATGATTATGGCGTCCTCTGCCACTCGTGGGATGATTATAGAGTCATCTTATACTCGTAGGATGATTATGGAGTCCTCTGCCACTTGTAGTATTGGTATGGAGTCTTCTGGAACTCGTAGGATGGTTATAGAGTCCTCTACGACTCGTAGGATGGCTATGGTGTTCTCTGTGACTCGTACGATGGCTATGGTGTTCTCTGTGACTCGTAGGATTTTATGGTGCCCTCTGCCATTCATAGGATGGTAATGTAGTCCTCTTGGAATCGTAGGATGGTTATGGAAACCTTTGCTACTCGCTGGATGGTTATGGAGTCCTCTGTTACTCAAAAGATGGACATGGATTCCTCTGCTAGTCGTTGGATGGTTATGGGGTCCATTGCCACTAGCAGGATGGGAATGGGGTCCAAGGCCATTCGGCAGATTGAATGGGTATGGGGTCCAAGGCCATTCGGCAGATTGAATGGGTATGGGGGGTCCATTTCTACTTATACGACGGGCATGGGGTCCACTGCCACTCGGAGGGTAACTTGGACGACCACAGCCTGAGGATGGATGGTAGTGTCGGCCACAGCTGGGACGACCACAGCCTGGTGATGGTTGGTAGTGTCGGCCACAGCTGGGACGACCACAGCCTGAGGATGGTTGGTAGGGTCGGCCACAGCTGGGACGACCACAGCCTGAGGATGGTTGGTAGGGTCGGCCACAGCTGGGACGACCACAGCCTGAGGATGGTTGGTAGGGTCGGCCACAGCTGGGACGACCACAGCCTGGGGATGGTTGGTAGGGTCGGCCACAGCTGGGACGACCAGAGCCTGGGGATGGTTGGTAGTGTCGGCCACAGCTGGGACGACCAGAGCCTGGGGATGGTTGGTAGTGTCGGCCACAGCTGGGACGACCACAGCCTGGTGATGGTTGGTAGTGTCGGCCACAGCTGGGACGACCACAGCCTGAGGATGGTTGGTAGTGTCGGCCACAGCTGGGACGACCACAGCCTGGTGATGGTTGGTAGTGTCGGCCACAGCTGGGACGACCACAGCCTGAGGATGGTTGGTAGGGTCGGCCACAGCTGGGACGACCACAGCCTGAGGATGGTTGGTAGGGTCGGCCACAGCTGGGACGACCACAGCCTGAGGATGGTTGGTAGGGTCGGCCACAGCTGGGACGACCACAGCCTGAGGATGGTTGGTAGGGTCGGCCACAGCTGGGACGACCACAGCCTGAGGATGGTTGGTAGGGTCGGCCACAGCTGGGACGACCACAGCCTGAGGATGGTTGGTAGGGTCGGCCACAGCTGGGACGACCACAGCCTGAGGATGGTTGGTAGGGTCGGCCACAGCTGGGACGACCACAGCCTGAGGATGGTTGGTAGGGTCGGCCACAGCTGGGACGACCACAGCCTGAGGATGGTTGGTAGGGTTCAGCCACAGCTGGGACGACCACAGCCTGAGGATAGTTAGTAGGGTCGGCCACAGCTGGGACGACCACAGCCTGGGGATGGTTGGTAGTGTCAGCCACAGCTGGGACGACCACAGCCTGGGGATGGTTGGTAGGGTCGGCCACAGCTGGGACGACCACAGCCTGGGGATGGTTGGTAGTGTCAGCCACAGCTGGGACGACCACAGTCTGGGGATGGTTGGTAGTGTCAGCCACAGCTGGGACGACCACAGCCTGGGGATGGTTGGTAGTGTCAGCCACAGCTGGGACGACCACAGTCTGAGGATGGTTGGTAGGGTCGGCCACAGCTGGGACGACCACAGTCTGAGGATGGTTGGTAGGGTCAGCCACAGCTGGGACGACCACAGTCTGAGGATGGTTGGTAGGGTCAGCCACAGCTGGGACGACCACAGTCTGAGGATGGTTGGTAGGGTCAGCCACAGCTGGGACGACCACAGTCTGAGGATGGTTGGTAGTGTCGGCCACAGCTGGGACGACCACAGTCTGAGGATGGTTGGTAGGGTCAGCCACAGCTGGGACGACCACAGTCTGAGGATGGTTGGTAGTGTCGGCCACAGCTGGGACGACCACAGTCTGAGGATGGAACATAAAGTGTTTATCATGCATCAACACTGAGGAAGACAAGTCTTGGATTAATGACCATCTTGTCATCTTTAAACTGTCATAAGCCTAACCCTTCACTATATTAGCCACTCCGGTAATAACACAACTGTTTGGTGCTCCAGACACGTATGAACGCAGGCAACCCACTTTACTTATCAAGGCGAATGAAGAAAAAGTCAATATTTCGGTGCTTTAACATTTATTAATTCGTCGTATGTTAGCGGAATGATCTCTAGCGTAAAGTTAGTTAAGAAGCCAGGTTGTGTCCTCTCTGAGACTACGTTAACAAGTTAGCGGTTTTTCCTAACCGCCAATATTACGGGGTTATAAATTGTACTAACACGTCACATATATAACACAGTGATAGACTCCGCTGGGCGCTCCACGGTGTCGCCTCAACCTTTAGATAATACCTAACCTATCGGACTCTGCCAACACGTTATTAAAAATGGAACGTCTCCATAGGTTAGAATACTCAGGCCATCCTCAGGCTGGCTGCGTCCAGGTGGCGGCCCACCCTCAACACCGTCCTCAGGCTGGCTGCGTCCAGGTGGCGGCCCACCCTCAACACCGTCCTCAGGCTTCACCTTTCATCAAAATAAAGGTGAAACGCCAAGCAACCTCTGAAGAGTCAACTAACACAACACCTGTACCCCCTATTAGACTATTTTACAGGAACTTCTTTTCGACGGCTCATAAAACGGAGGAAAGTGGCCTGAAAGATATTATTAATGTGAACGTTATCCCCACAGACAAAAATCAGAAGATACAATTGACAATTTACTACAAAAAGAAGAAAACGGCCAACCTACTCATGAATAACTCTCCAGACACCAAACAGAACGCCTTGAAAGAAACCAACGTCGTCTATGCCTTCACATGCCCACCTGCAGACTGTCAGCCCCAAAGATCTCAGTATATAGGCAAGACAACAACGTCTCTTTCCAGGCGATTAACAATGCACAAACAGAACTCCATCAAGGAGCATATAATCTCTCACAACCAGACCATCACCAGAGAAATCTTAACAAATAACACAGAAATTATCAACAGATACAACGATAGCAAGAGACTCAACATCCTACACATCAGAAAGTCAACACCAGCAATCAACAGCCAGTTAACACATAATTACATTCTACCCACTTCAAGACCCCGAACCAACACAGAAGCAAGAAGAGAAAACATGCAATGTACCCATTGATTCGTGTTTTGAATTATCTTTACCCATTGATTTGTGTCCTGTCACCTCCCCAATTTTTCCTGCCTCTACTCAGATGCTGTCTTGTTGAATCGGCTCTCATACAAAACATACCCAACGTGAACTTGAGTCGTGGCTTTGTTGCTGTTGATTCTTCCCTTTCATAAGCATGAAACAGAGAATGTAAAAATTGTCTTTGAAAATGTTAGAAGTGTCTTGCGAAACGCTTCTAGGCGTCAGACCATATATAAAGTGTGAAAATGAACTTTGGGGAGTTAATTTTTCAACTACCCTCGACAGTGAAGAAAAACATAAGAAATATTGAGAAGATTCATGTTAGAATCATTAATCTTACCCTTTTGGTCATATTCAAAAACATATGTTTACAAGAAAGACTGATTTAGAAAAATATACTAATATATATATATTAAAAGAGACCAACGTCGTCTATGCCTTCAAATGCCCTCTTGGGGGATTGTAAGCCTCAAAAAACTCAGTATATAGGCAAGACAACAACATCTCTTTCCAGACGTTTAACGATGCATAAGCAACAGGGCTCCATTAAGGAACATATAGCCTCTTCCCACAACCAAACCATCACCAGAGAAATCTTAGCAAACAACACAGAAATTATCGATAGATACAGTGATAGCAGGCGGCTCGACGTCAGTGAGGCACTACACATCAAGAAGTCAACACCAGCAATCAACAGCCAATTAATGCACAACTATATTCTACCCACTTCAAGACTCCGCTCCAATATAGAAGCATCAAGAAATATGGGCCAATAAAAATAGGCCTTCTGCAGTTACCTACTTTTAATACCTGTTTCATTGTTTCGTGTCCTGTCTTGTGTTAAAAGTTTATTTTCACCTCATCCAAAACTATTGTAACATGTCACTTCAACCAAATGTAGGTATAAAAATTCGAAAGATGTTTAAGCTCTATTCAGTTAAAGTTGTGTGTGTTTGTGTAAACTGAAGTCTTTGAAAATGTAATAAGTTTTACGAAACGCGCTCAAGTGTCGCGTCAGACTAGAAATATATATATATATATATATATATATATATATATATATATATATATATATATATATATATATATATATATATATATAAATATATATATTATTAAATATGACCGAAAAAGTAAGATTAATAATTCTAACACGAATTTTCTCAATCTTTCGTACATTTCTCTTCACTGTTGGTGGTAATTCAAAAATCAATTCTCCAAAATTCATTTTTATTTTCTAGTCTGACGCGACACTTGAGCGCGTTTCGTAAAACTTATTACATTTTCAAAGACTTTAGTTTACACATACACAACTGAATATAACTTACACATCTCCGATTTGTTTATATCTACATTTGAGTGAGGCGGATGGGGTGAGGTGGTATTTAATAGGGTATTAAATTCATCAACACAAGACAGAACACGAAACAATGGGTATTGAATAGAAGTGATTGTAGAAAGCCTATTGGTCCATATTTCTTGATGCTTCTATATTGGAGCGGAGTCTTGAGGTGGGTAGAATATAGTTGTGCATTAATTGGCTGTTGATTGCTGGTGTTGATTTCTTAATGTGTAGTGCCTCGCAAACGTCAAGCCGCCTGCTATCGCTGTATCTATCGATGATTTCTGTGTTGTTTACTAGGATTTCTCTGGCGATGGTTTGGTTGTGGGAAGAGATTATATGTTCCTTAATGGAGCCCTGTTGCTTATGCATCGTTAAACGCCTAGAAAGAGATGTTGTTGTCTTGCCTATATACTGGGTTTTTTGGAGCTTACAGTCCCCAAGAGGGCATTTGAAGGCATAGACGACGTTGGTCTCTTTTAAAGCGTTCTGCTTTGTGTCTGGAGAGTTTCTCATGAGTAGGCTGGTCGTTTTTCTGGTTTTATAGTAAATCGTCAGTTGTATCCTCTGATTTTTGTCTGTAGGGATAACGTTTCTATTAACAATATCTTTCAGGTGGAAAAGAAGTTCCTGTAAAATAGTCTAATAGGGGGTATAGGTGTTGTGTTAGTTGTCTCTTCAGAGGTTGCATGGCGTTTCACTTTCCTTCTTATGATATCTTCGACGAAACCATTGGAGAACCCGTTGTTGACTAGGACCTGCCTTACCCTACAGAGTTCTTCGTCGACTTGCTTCCATTCTGAGCTGTGGCTGAGAGCACGGTCGACATATGCGTTAACAACACTCCTCTTGTACCTATCTGGGCAGTCGCTGTTGGCATTTAGGCACATTCCTATGTTCGTTTCCTTAGTGTAGACTGCAGTGTGGAAACCTCTGCTCTTTTCCATGACTGTTACATCTAGAAAGGGCAGCTTCCCATACTTTTCCATCTTGTAAGTGAAACGCAGCACGAAACTCCGCTCAAATGCCTCCTTCAGCTCCTGCAGATGTCTGACATCAGGTACCTGTGCAAAAATGTCGTCAACATACCTGCAGTATATGGCCGGTTTCAAGTTCATGTCGACTAAGACTTTTTGCTCGATGGTACCCATGTAGAAGTTTGCAAACAGGACACCTAGGGGAGAACCCATGGCGACCCCATCTACTTGCTTATACATGTGTCCATCCAGGCTCAAGAAGGG
The DNA here is from genome assembly GCF_040958095.1 of Procambarus clarkii. Taxonomy (NCBI): domain Eukaryota; kingdom Metazoa; phylum Arthropoda; class Malacostraca; order Decapoda; family Cambaridae; genus Procambarus; species Procambarus clarkii. The sequence goes on along the minus strand of NC_091190.1, from coordinate 26,923,088 downwards.
TGCCTCTTTATTACAAGCTTGGAGTAGTTTCCTTAGAATATTTTCTGGTATGTCAAGAGGAGTACAGGCTGGATCACGATACACTCTGTCGGCTATCATCCCGATTGTCTCGTCCACAGGTACATTGGTGAACATTGTTCATTGTTGCACTCTTGGAATATCAAAAAGGTATTTGTTTCTGGTGTAGTGCCCAATGGGTTCTGTTATAACCTTCACTGAAGCTTTTAAGGTCAGGATTGACATTACAGTTCATAGTTTTAAATATATAGAGTACACATGAGAGGATGTGCAGTGACTTAATATTTAACATATTCAGAGATTTGAGTAAAGGTAACGAGTGATGTCTGGGACCAGAGTTAGATATTGATCTAATAGAAGCTTTGTGTTGAGTAATATTTTTAGTTGGGTAATAAATTGGTTTAGTTGGGCAATATTTTATTTTTAGTTGGGTAATAAAAATATTATAATAATAATATTTTCCTGACACGATCAACCATCACCGACAACCCATCATCTCCCTCTCCCCTCATCCTCTCTCCCTCTCCCCCACTCCCTGAGCCACGTACAGACGGGGGCAGGAAGCTGGGGCACACTGGAGGGCATAACGCCAGGCTCGGGGGCTGGAAGATGGCACTGATCAACTGCGACTTACAGCGCCCCGTAAACACGTCTGGCGGGAAATGACAAAAATTTAATTTCCTCTTTTCTGGCTCAGACCGGAAATGTTGTCCAGAGTTGTTCCCTCTTCCCCCCGCCCTGCTGGTAGCTTTATTGTGGGACTTGTTCTTCCGTAACTTTACTGTGGGACGTGTTCCTTGGTAGCTTTACTGCGGGACTTGTTCCTTGGTAGCTTTACTGCGGGACTTGTTCCTTGGTAGCTTTACTGTGGGACGTGTTCCTTGGTAGCTTTACTGTGGGACGTGTTCCTTGGTAGCTTTACTGTGGGACGTGTTCCTTGGTAGCTTTACTGCGGGACTTGTTCCTTGGTAGCTTTACTGCAGGACTTGTTCCTTGGTAGCTTTACTGCGGGACTTGTTCCTTGGTAGCTTTACTGCGGGACTTGTTCCTTGGTAGCTTTACTGCGGGACTTGTTCCTTAGTAGCTTTACTGCGGGACTTATTCCTTGGTAGCTATACTGCGGGACTTGTTCCTTGGTAGCTTTACTGCGGGACTTGTTCCTTGGTAGCTTTACTGCGGGACTTGTTCCTTGGTAGCTTTACTGCGGGACTTGTTCCTTGGTAGCTATACTGCGGGACTTGTTCCTTGGTAACTTTACTGCGGGACTTGTTCCTTGGTAGCTTTACTGTGGGACTTGTTCCATGGTAGCTTTACTGTGGGACTTGTTCCTTGGTAACTTTACTGTGGGACTTGTTCCTTGGTAACTTTACTGTGGGACTTGTTCCTTGGTAGCTTTACTGTGGGACGTGTTCCTTGGTAGCTTTACTGCGGGACTTGTTCCTTGGTAGCTTTACTGCGGGACTTGTTCCTTGGTAGCTTTACTGCGGGACTTGTTCCTTGGTAGCTTTACTGTGGGACTTGTTCCTTGGTAACTTTACTGCGGGACTTGTTCCTTGGTAGCTTTACTGCGGGACTTGTTCCTTGGTAGCTTTACTGTGGGACGTGTTCCTTGGTAGCTTTACTGCGGGACTTGTTCCTTGGTAGCTTTACTGTGGGACTTGTTCCTTGGTAACTTTACTGTGGGACTTGTTCCTTGGTAACTTTACTGTGGGACTTGTTCCTTGGTAGCTTTACTGTGGGACGTGTTCCTTGGTAGCTTTACTGTGGGACGTGTTCCTTGGTAGCTTTACTGCAGGACTTGTTCCTTGGTAGCTTTACTGCGGGACTTGTTCCTTGATAGCTTTACTGCGGGACTTGTTCCTTGGTAGCTTTACTGTGGGACTTGTTCCTTGGTAACTTTACTGCAGGACTTGTTCCTTGGTAGCTTTACTGCGGACTTGTTCCTTGGTAGCTTTACTGTGGGACGTGTTCCTTGGTAGCTTTACTGCGGGACTTGTTCCTTGGTAGCTTTACTGCGGGACTTGTTCCTTGGTAGCTTTACTGCGGGACTTGTTCCTTGGTAGCTTTACTGCGGGACTTGTTCCTTGGTAGCTTTACTGCGGGACTTGTTCCTTGGTAGCTTTACTGCGGGACTTGTTCCTCGGTAGCTTTACTGTGGGACTTGTTCCTTGGTAGCTTTACTGTGGGACTTGTTCCTTGGTAGCTTTACTGCGGGACTTGTTCCTTGGTAGCTTTACTGCGGGACTTGTTCCTTGGTAGCTTTACTGTGGGACTTGTTCGTTGATAAGAACTGTCCCCGTCTCCGTGGTGTTGTGGTAAGACACTCGCCTGGCGTTTCGCGAGCGCTTTGTCCTGGGTTCGTATCCTGGCCGGGAGGATTGAGTGGGCGCAAATCCTTAACTCTAGCCTCTGTTTACCCAACAATAAAACGTGTACCTGATTGTTAAACCATTTGGCGGGGTCGTATTCCAGGCAACACGGGATTAAGAACCTGCCCGAAACGCTACGCGTGCTGAGAATGTGAGAACTCTTGTGTGTATAAATAAATACAAATAAATAAATCAAAATTGCTTGCAACAACTTGCAAATCACTTTCTACCTCTTTCGCATGCAACAAAGGCTGGCGGGGTTATATATACACCACAGCAACACCACCACAGCAACACCACCACCACAACAACACCACCACAGCAACACCACCACAGCAACACCACCACAGCAACACCACAGCAACACCACCACAACAACACCACCACAGCAACACCACCACAGCAACACCACCACAGCAACACCACCACAGCAACACCACCACAGCAACACCACCACAGCAACACCACCGCCACAGCAACACCACCACAGCAACACCACCACAACAGCACCACCGCCACAGCAACACCGCCACAGCAACACCACCACAGCAACACCACCACAGCAACACCACCACAGCAACACCACCACAGCAACACCACCACCACAACAACACCACCACAGCAACACCACCACAGCAACACCACCACAGCAACACCACAGCAACACCACCACAACAACACCACCACAGCAACACCACCACAGCAACACCACCACAGCAACACCACCACAGCAACACCACCACAGCAACACCGCCACAGCAACACCACCACAGCAACACCACCACAGCAACACCACCACAACAACACCACAGCAACACCACCACAACAACACCACCACAACAACACCACAGCAACACCACCACAGCAACACCACAGCAACACCACCACAGCAACACCACCACAGCAACACCACCACAGCAACACCACCACAACAACACCACAGCAACACCACCACCACAACAACACCACCACAACAACACCACCACAGCAACACCACCACAGCAACACCGCCACAGCAACACCGCCACAGCAACACCACCACAGCAACACCACCACAGCAACACCACCACAACAACACCACCGCCACAGCAACACCACCACAGCAACACCACCACAGCAACACCACCACACCAGCACCACCGCCACAGCAACACCGCCACAGCAACACCACCACAGCAACACCACCACAGCAACACCACCACAGCAACACCACCTCAACAACACCACCACAACAACACCACAGCAACACCACCACAACAACACCACAGCAACACCACCACAGCAACACCACCACAGCAACACCACCACAGCAACACCACCACAGCAACACCACCACAGCAACACCACCACAGCAACACCACCACAGCAACACCACCACAACAACACCACCACAGCAACACCACCACAACAACACCACAGCAACACCACCACAGCAACACCACCACAGCAACACCACCACAGCAACACCACCACAGCAACACCACCACAGCAACACCACCGCAACAACACCACAGCAACACCACCACAGCAACACCACCACAACAACACCACAGCAACACCACCACAGCAACACCACCACAGCAACACCACCACAGCAACACCACCACAGCAACACCACCACCACAACAACAACGCCGCCACAGCTGGCCGGAATACCAACACTGAGAGTCGTGCTCTGGACTTGTAATGTTCTCAGCCGCGATCATTCATACATTTGGGAACACTTACGAAACCTGTACATCTTTCCTCGGTCATAGCGGCTCTGTTTACACTTCTTACATAGTTGTAGCGGTTGTGAACTTGACAACCCCAGGCTGATTGTCGTCTACAACCTCGTAGTGCTTCGTGGCTCATACGCTGTTTAATTACCGTGAAGGTAGCCGCCATGGTTGAGGAGAGATATAGAGGCTTCGTAAGTAGTTGTATGGGTGCTTGATGAATACTTTTTACGGTTAAACTCGCTCAGGTAATTCATTCGTTCTGCACCTCGTCTGCGATTTGGTGTGGGTTCGAGTCCGGGCCAGGGAAAACTGACTGTGCACCAGTCCTTAATTGATAGATCATGCTCATTGGTCAGTAGTTGGAAGCTGGTTGTTTACTGACTGGCGGGTCGTGCTCTTGGGGTAAGTAGACAGGTATTTACTATCAGTTACTACAAGGGAAAGCTCTAAGCCTGCTAACTTGAGTTACTACAAGGGAAAGCTCTAAGCCTGTTAACTTGAGTTACTGCAAGGGAAAGCTCTAAGCCTGCTAACTTGAGTTACTACAAGGGAAAGCTCTAAGCCTGCTAACTTGAGTTACTACAAGGGAAAGCTCTAAGCCTGCTAACTTGAGTTACTACGAGGGAAAGCTCTAAGCCTGCTAACTTGAGTTACTACGAGGGAAAGCTCTAAGCCTGCTAACTTGAGTTACTACAAGGGAAAGCTCTAAGCCTGCTAACTTGAGTTACTACAAGGGAAAGCTCTAAGCCTGCTAACTTAAGTTAGAAACGTCTGCTTCTCTGTGTGATTCAACCCTGTGTTTTAAGGATTACACAAATAAAATAAAACAGGTTTGGCAAGGTAGGCATCATGTGGGGAAGACAGGAGGCTGGGCTGTCAGGGGCTCTATAGAAAGTAGGAAAACTTGTGGCGTTTCATACCTCGACTTAAGCAAAGTCTTTGATACTGTACTTGACGAGCGACTCGCCAGAACGGTAGATTCACATGTTATTGGGGGTGGGGGTAGTCATCCTACGCTGGATTTCAGCGTGGGGATTTCACAGAAAGTAGAGTTAGCGTTAATGGAGTTAAATCAGAGTGGGAACCTTTGTAAATGGAGTGCCTCAAGGCTCCGTCCTGGGACCTCGTTCTCTACCATATATGTAAACTATTTGAATTCAGGATTGAGTAGGACTATTTGCAAATTTGCGAACGATACAAAAACTGGGTGTTACATAATGTCAGAAGACACAAAATCACCACTAGATAGATCTAGATATACCTTTAGAATAGATGATAGATTGCCAGATGCAGTTTAATGCTGAAAAAACTAGATTTCGGAACATAAGAAATGATAATAGAGTTCCCAGATATCATCTGGGCAATGTTATCCAGATGATATCTGGGAAATTGTCTGAGATGATATCTGAGAATTTGAGAACACCTGATAACCAAGATTAATAGAAATCGTAAACTAAAGAATAAATGCATAAATGTTCTTAATGAAACAAGCAAGGTGCTGGGATTATTTTTGTACAGCGTGAGTGAGAGGAGATGTAATGGTATGTTCACCTTTATCTTGTCCCATTGAGATTATGCAGCTCAGTTTTGGTTGTCACACTAAAGGTAATATTCGGCACCCGGCTTGCCAGTTTATCGAGGTCATTCTTCAACCAGTGCATCTGGCCGTTTGAATATTGGAATAATAACAAGTTTTATACTTTCTATTTTGATTCCAATTTTCTCCAGATACATTTGTATAGTTTAAGAGCTGTGTATATACAGTTATTTTTAATGTACAGACTTACTTCTCTATTTGAACTATTTACTCACATACAATAAGTGCTGCTTCTGGAAACTTTTCTTATTAAGACTCCTCAATAGTTCGGAAAGAGGTTCGGCCTCACACGCCAGGGGTCTACGGTTCGAGTCTCCTAGAGCCCAGGTGAATGGAATATTTACTCACATATTTATCCATCATATTGTAGGATCCAGGCTTCACTATTATGTAATCACCTTTATGGGTTGCTGCGAATGTTCGAAATATTGAATTTGACTCTGTTAGGAGACCATTCATGAAAATAACTTTGTTCTTCTATTTCGACTGTAGGTTTTGTGTGTTGGTAAACATAAAAGACTTCATGTTGTGTCGTTTCTGGTAGGCTTTGGAAGTTCTCCTCCATTTCTATCATGATCCAGAGTGTGTTGTAGTTCAATAAATCGTTCAATTTCATTAGTATAATACCAGTGCTGTGGAGTGTGGTATTGTGGTATTGGAGAGTGTAGTGCATGTGTGCTTGACGAAGACATGTAGTCCAACATTGTTCATTTCCCATCACCATCTGTAATGTTGCCATGTTTCTGTCCGCCTCTTCCCATTACTGTTCAAGTATGTTTCTGTCTGCACCGACAAACCTTCAGAAATATAATGGTTCCTCCCCGGCTGTAACGCCCTGTAGTCCTCTTACCTGGAAATCTGGGAATTGAAGATCATACCATAACCCGGAAAATGTCAGCGCGTTCCGCTCGAGGCGGCCACTACAGGATACCGGGCCGGAGTTCGAGGAACGGTGTTGACAGGTCGGCCGAGCTCGATGATATACGACTCCACTTGTTCATTGTCCTCCTTCAGGCAACCATTGTAGCAGAAAATAATGTTTCACATATTTCTTGCTGCTGTGTTTGCTTCTGCTGCTACTGTTCCTGTTGTTGTTGCTACTGTGCCCGTTGTTACTGCTTCTGTTGTTGTTGCTTCTGTTGTTGTTGCTACTGTGCCCGTTGTTACTGCTTCTGTTGTTGTTGCTTCTGTTGTTGTTGCTACTGTGCCCGTTGTTACTGCTTCTGTTGTTGTTGTTGTTGCTACTGTGTCCGTTGTTACTGCTTCTGTTGTTGTTGCTACTGTGCCCGTTGTTACTGCTTCTGTTGTTGTTGTAGCTTCTTCAGATCCAGTTATTGCTGCTTCTGTTTGTGTTGTTGCTGCTGCTGTTACTGTTGCTGCTGCTGCCGTTTCTGTTCTTGCAAGTACTGTTTTAGTTGTTGCTGCTTCCTATCCTGTTGTTGCTGCTGCTGTTACTGTTGCTGCTGCTGCCGTTTCTGTTCTTGCAAGTACTGTTTTAGTTGTTGCTGCTTCCTGTCCTGTTGTTGCTGCTGCTGTTACTGTTGCTGCTGCTGCCGTTTCTGTTCTTGCAAGTACTGTTTTAGTTGTTGCTGCTTCCTATCCTGTTGTTGCTGCTGCTGTTACTGTTGCTGCTGCTGCTGTTTCTGTTCTTGCAAGTACTGTTTTAGTTGTTGCTGCTTCCTATCCTGTTGTTGCTGCTGCTGTTACTGTTGCTGCTGCTGCTGTTTCTGTTCTTGCAAGTACTGTTTTAGTTGTTGCTGCTTCCTATCCTGTTGTTGCTGCTGCTGTTACTGTGGCTGCTGCTGCCGTTTCTGTTCTTGTAAGTACTGTTTTAGTTGTTGCTGCTTCCTATCCTGTTGTTGCTGCTGCTTTTACTGTTGCTGCTGCTGCCGTTTCTGTTCTTGCAAGTACTGTTTTAGTTGTTGCTGCTTCCTGTCCTGTTGTTGCTGCTGCTGTTACTGTTGTTGCTGCTTCCGTTCCTGTTGTTGTTGCTAATTTTCTTGTATTTCTTTATATTACAAGAAGGTACACGAGGTCGTGAAAGTACCCACATGGGGGGTATGGGTGAGGCATTCTTGTACACCCACAAACACACAGTGTTTCTGGAAGCGTTTCGTTGTGTTCCCTGTTGTTGTTCCTGTTGTTGATGATACTGTTCCTGTTGATACTGCTTCTGTTCCTGCCGTTGTTTCTGTTGTTGCTGTTTCTGTTGATGTTGCTGTTTCTGTTGATGCTGCTGTTTTTGTTGTTGCTGCTGTTTCTGTTGATGCTGCTGTTTCTGTTGATGCTGCTGATTCTGTTGTTGCTGCTGGTTCTGTTGTTGCTGCTGTTTCTGTTGTTGCTGCTGTTTCTGTTGTTGCTGCTGTTTCTGTTGATGCTGCTGATTCTGTTGTTGCTGCTGTTTCTGTTGTTGCTGCTGTTTTTGTTGTTCCTGCTGTTGTTCTTGTTACTGTAGCTTCGGTTCCTGTCGTGGATGCTATTGTTCCTGTTGTTACTGCCGTTGATCCTGTTGTTGATGCTATTGTTCCTGTTGTTGTTGATGCTGTTCCTGTTGTTGCTGATGATGTTCCTGTTGTTACTGCTGTTGTTCCTGTTGTTGCTGATGCTGTTCCTGTTGTTACTGCTGTTGTTCCTGTTGTTGCTGATGCTGTTCCTGTTGTTACTGCCGGTGTTCCTGTTGTTGCTGCTGATGCTGTTCCTGTTGTTACTGCTGTTGCTGCTGTTGTTACTGCTGTTGTTCCTGTTGTTGCTGATGCTGTTCCTGTTGTTGATGCTATTGTTCCTGTTGTTGCTGATGCTGTTCCTGTTGTTACTGCCGTTGTTCCTGTTGTTACTACTGTTGTTCCTGTTGTTACTGCTGTTGTTCCTGTTGTTGCTGATGCTGTTCCTGTTGTTACTGCCGTTGTTACTACTGTTGTTCCTGTTGTTACTGCTGTTGTTCCTGTTGTTACTGCTGTTGTTACTGCCGTTGTTCCTGTTGTTACTAATGTTGTTCCTGTTGTTACTGTTGTTGTTCCTGTTGTTGCTGATGCTGTTCCTGTTGTTACTGCCGTTGTTACTACTGTTGTTCCTGTTGTTACTGCTGTTGTTCCTGTTACTGCTGTTGTTCCTGTTACTGCCGTTGTTCCTGTTGTTACTGCCGTTGTTTCTATTGTTACTGCTGTTGTTCCTGTTGTTACTGCTGTTGTTCCTGTTGTTACTGCTGTTGTTCCTGTTGTTACTGCCGTTGTTCCTGTTGTTACTGCCGTTGTTTCTATTGTTACTGCTGTTGTTCCTGTTGTTACTGCCGTTGTTTCTATTGTTACTGCTGTTGTTCCTGTTGTTACTGCCGTTATTTCTGTTACTGCCGTTGTTCCTGTTGTTACTGCTGTTGTTCCTGTTGTTACTGCTGCTGTTCCTGTTGTTACTGCTGTTGTTCCTGTTGTTAATACTGTTGTTCCTGTTGTTATTGCCGTTGTTCCTGTTGTTACTGCCGTTGTTCCTGTTGTTACTGCCGTTGTTCATGTTGTTGCTGATGCTGTTCCTGTTGTTACTGCTGTTGTTCCTGTTGTTGCTGAGGCTGTTCCTGTTGTTACTGCTGTTGTTCATGTTGTTGCTGATGCTGTTCCTGTTGTTACTGCCGTTGTTCCTGTTGTTGATGATGTTCCTGTTGTTACTCCCGTTGTTTCTGTTGTTACTGCTGTTGTTCCTGTTGTTGCTGAGGCTGTTCCTGTTGTTACTGCCGTTGTTCCTGTTGTTGCTGATGCTGTTCCTGTTGTTACTGCTATTGTTCCTGTTTTTGGTGATGCTGTTTCTGTTGTTTCTGCTGTTGTTGCTGATGCTGTTTCTGTTGTTACTGTTGTTGCTGATGCTGTTCCTGTTGTTACTGCTGTTGTTCCTGTTGTTACTATTGTTGTTGCTGTTGTTCCAGTTGTTACTGCTGTTGTTCCTATTATTGCTGATACTGTTCCTATTGTTGAGAGGGGGAGGGGGTTGGTACACCCTCAAGGGGACACAGGTGGAAGCTGAGTACCCAGATGAGCCACAGAGACATTAGAAATAGGTTTTTCAGTGTTAGAGTAGTTAACAAATGTAATGCATAAGAAAGTGATGTGGTGGAGGCTGACTCCATTCACAGTTTCAAATGTAGATATAATAGAGCTCGAGTAGCTCACGCATCTAGAGTATCCCCCAGTACCACAACACACCATAAAGAAAACTAACATGCAGAAACTGCAATCAGTGCAAAATAAGGCGCTAAGGAGAGCAGCAAAACACCGTCCACCATATGATCAGACAATCCAGGAGCTCCACGAACTCCTGAACATAGTCACTAAACATCAGACTGCAGCACCAAGCCATCAGGGTGTGGAACACCATCGAAATGTTAGAGGACCCAATGTTAGAAAGATTACTCCAAGATGAGGTGCTGGTGGTGCTAACCTTGCCAGTAAAATCCCACAGACTCAGACACATATCAACACATATCTCTCAGGCAGCTATCCAAACTCTCTTCTCCTTTCGCCAGTCAGCCCGACAGATGTTGTGTCCATCATACACTCACTAAAAATCAAAGCTGGGAATATCAGTGAAATTCCATCCATTGTATACAAGAGCGCCTCCCCATGCCCTTGCGCCACCTATAGCTCTGCTGTTCAGCAAATCCCTTGAGTGTCATACCTTCCCTGATATCCTTAAAAAAGCAAGAGTAACACCAGTTCATAAAGGAGGTAATCCGGCAGACATAAACAATTATAGACCAATATCAAACCTACCCATACTATCAAAAATATTTGAAAAAATTATCTACAAACAGCTCTACTCCTGTCTCTTAAAATTCGACATTCTTAGCCCCTGTCAGTTTGGCTTTCGCTCACAAAAGAGTACCAACGATGCAATTATTAGTCTCCGTGATATAATTTATTCAGCCCTTGACAAAAATGAGTTTCCGATTGGACTCTTCATTGACCTGAGAAAGGCCTTTGATACTGTTAATCACAATTACCTCTTACGTAAACTCCATCATTATGGAATCCGAGGCCATACACTGGACTATATCCAATCCTATCTTAGTGATAGACACCAATGTGTAGCCATCAATAATATAACCTCTCCCACTCTACCAATAACCGTTGGAGTGTCACAGGGCAGCATCTTGGGACCTCTCCTATTTCTTATATACATCAATGATCTGCCTAATGTCTCTAACATTCTGAAACCTATTTTGTTTGCTGATGATACTACCCTCATCTACTCCAACCCCAACCCACATACACTAAATAATGTTGTTAATAATGAACTAAAAAAAAGTCCAATTATGGATGTCAACCAACAAACTAACACTTAACATAGAAAAGACCTACTACATCTTATTTGGAAGCAAATCTACAAATGCAATTCAGCTTCAGATAGACAATGTAAACATTAGCAATAAAAATGATGGAAAGTTTCTTGGCCTATTCCTAGACAAGAGACTCAACTTCAGTACCCACATACAACACATAACTAAGAAAGTCTCTAAAACAGTTTGTATACTCTCCAAAATCAGATATTATGTACCTAACTCTGCTCTCATCTCTCTATATTATGCACTAATCTATCCCTATCTTAATTATTGTATCTGTGCATGGGGTTCAACCACTGCAAACCACCTCAAGTCCATCATCGCCCAGCAAAAATCTGCTATCAGAATAATAACAAATTCTGCTTTCAGACAACACTCAGCCCCCTTGTTTAACTCCCTAAACTTGCTAAACATAATCTCACTCCACAAATTCTTTTATGTCAACTACATTTACAAAACCGTGGTGTAAATTTAACAGTCTCCGTGGTGTAAACAGTCTCCGTGGTGTAAACAGTCTCCGTGGTGTAATGGTAAGACACTCGCCTGGCGTTCCGCGAGCGCAATATCATGGGTTCGTATCCTGGCCGGGGAGGATTTACTGGGCGCAAATCCTTAACTGTAGCCTCTGTTTAACGCAACAGTAAAATGAGTACTTGGATGAAAAAACGATTCTTCGCGGCAGGGGATCGTATTCCAAGGACCTGCCCGAAACGCTACGCGTACTAGTGGCTGTACAAGAATGTAACAACTCTTGTATATATCTCAAAAAAAAAAAAACTGTTCTTAAATGCAAATCCTGCTCTGAAACTCACCCTGGACAGATGTAATAGGACCCATTATCACCACACCAGAAATAAATATCTCTTTGATATCCCCAGAGTCAAACTTAATCTGTGTAAACACTCTATGCAAATAAAGGGACCCAGTCTATGGAACTCACTCCCTATTGAATTGAAAAGCTGTCCACCTTTTGCCTCATTCAAAAACAATACTAAAAAGTACATAATTTCATCTTCATAGTTTTTACGTTTTGCTTTAAAATTGCACTGTATCTATTGCTACCCAATCCTTATGTACCCAATCTGAACATCTTTATCATTGCTGTCTTCTTATATGTACTGTCAATCTGCTGTATGGTGTCTATTAATCTTGTTTAAATTACCAATCAAGCTGTCAATGTAATCAATCAGAGCTTTAATATACCAATATGCTTTAATATACTTACTAATCTCTCTCATCTCATTTTTTTCTTGCAATGTATCTGATATCATTTTATTAATTCTGCTAGAATTTACCTACATAAAATTATCTGTTAGATTAAGGACCTTCCCGAAACGCTGCGCGTACTAGTGGCTTTACAACATTGTAAATACTATGCTATGTATTCTCACAAACCCAATGTATCTTCTTGTATATAAATAAATAAATATAAATAAATAAATAAATGAGACGCCTCGCTCCCACAGCTGGTGGCCCAAGAGCCTTGATTCACTAGATGAAAACCCCGCCCCACAGTATATAATTCCCAGAAGAAATAGTGAGCAGAAATCCCTCCCCCCAATACTTGGAAAAAAGTGCTTATATATAAACGTATACGTATGCATATATAAATCAATAAAAAATAATAATAAAATAAAGAGCCTTAAACAGAATAACATGTGTGGAAGCATCGGAGTGTGTATATATGAATGCTACACAGTATTCATCTATAGACATCCATATATGGTGAAACACATGTGAAGAACCTCTCACACTCACAGCTCCGTGACAAGAGGGAGTCAGCTTAGCTTAGCTGCCAACACCCACACATCGTGTCAGCAAGGCGGACAGCCCGCCTGCTTTCATACCTCTCACTACATTTCACACTTCTAAACTTCCCTTCACCTTTTTTTTTTTTTTTTTTTTTGAGATATATACAAGAGTTGTTACATTCTTGTACAGCCACTAGTACGCGTAGCGTTTCGGGCAAGTCCTTAATCCTATGGTCCCTGGAATACGATCCCCTGCCGCGAAGAATCGTTTTTTCATCCAAGTACACATTTTACTGTTGCGTTAAACAGAGGCTACAGTTAAGGAATTGCGCCCAGTAAATCCTCCCCGGCCAGGATACGAACCCATGACATAGCGCTCGCGGAACGCCAGGCGAGTGTCTTACCACTACACCACGGAGACTGCTGAGACTGAGCTATGCGGAGACTGACCTATGTCTCTTCATCCTCCCCCCCCCCCCCCGAAAAAAAAATGAAGCTCAGGAATCTGTACACCAGTAGATTGACGGTTGATGGGCGCGACCAAAGAGCTAAAGCTCAACCCCCGCAAGTACAACTAGGTAAGTACACTACCACATTGGTAAGCAAAGAAAACATGACCCGAGGTATGACTACAGGACCTGGTGAGAGAGAGAGAAAGGGTGGGAGTGGTGGGGGGGGGGGAGTAGGGCTAGCATAGGGTTGATGGTGCGGGGGGGGGGGGGGGTCTTGTGGTAGGGTGGGGGGAGGGTTAGATGGAGAGCGAAGGTGCGCCTGCTTTTTTTTAATGGGAAAGTTTGAACAAATAATGCCAAGGGTAGAGAAGGGGTGGGTCGGGATTCGGGGGGAGGGGAGGACACATGGGAGGATTAGTGGGAGGGGGCTCCCAGACCAACACTCCCTAACCTGACAGCCTGACCTGACCTTGGAGACTGACGGCTAAGCGGACAACTCTCGGCATTCATAGTCCTGAGATTACGGGTTTGATTTCGTGTGTAGGCGGAAGCAAATGGAGAGGGTGTGTTAGCTTGAGCTCCAATTGTCGTGATACTGTAAATGGAAGTTGTAGTGAGTGAACTGGTGCTAGTGAGGGAGCTCTGAGGGCAGAGGTGGATTCCCTGTGGGAGGAGCTACGACAGATGAAGGAGCTAAGACAGACGAAACATCGTCAAAAGGAAGCAAGTGAGGGGATCAGCAATAGAAAATCTTCCCCTTGGAATGTCGTAAAGGACAAGGGTCCTAAGAAGACTGACAAAGACGCCTACAGATGTCGTAAAGACTTATTACCTATTCGCCGTGCTAGAAGACAAGTGCTGTACAGGGACTGCAGTTCACTCGAAAGTCAAGGCAACGATGGGAGTGCAGGTCCATCATAGTGCTCACAAAGTGAAGGAAGTACCTAAGCGAATTTTAGTTGTGGGAGATTCCCAGGTGAGGTATTTGGATAGAACATTTTGTGCCAGAGATAGAGGGGGAACAGGTTAAGGGTTTGCTATCCGGGAGCTGGAATTGGTGATATTAATATCAACATGAATGATATTATGGCTGGAAATGGGAACAAACCCATTATTTGTATGGGTGCAGGTGGAACTGATGTTGGACAAGTAAGGAGTGAGGCACTGATACAGAAGTTTAAGACAGCCATAGAATTAGTTAGGAGCAAGGGAGGAATCCCCATCACATGTGGCATTCTTCCAAGAAAGGGAGTTGGAAATGAATGGTTGTCGAGGGCACTTGGTGTCAATTGCCGACTTGACAAATATTGCAAATCAAATGCAATAACATTCATTGATAAATGGGAACACTTCTATGGAAGGCATGACATGTATGCCCTGGATAGATGGGGGTGCATCTATCCAGGGCTGGGTTTGTTGCTGTTACCAAATCATTGGAACCTGTAGTAGGAAGGGTTTGTTTGGGTTTAAACTCTTAGCAGATAGTGGTATAGGAATTGATATAGAGAAAGGAGGTAATAAAAGTATGTGTTTGTGGGTGAAACAAATTGGCAAACTGAACAAGGGAAAAAGAAGATGAGTAGTACTTTTAATAAATATTTAATCTCTGTATTTACTAAAGAGGAACTTAACATTATGCTTTCAGCCAAACAAGTCTGTGTGGGTGGGGACGAGGACAGGTTGACTAGTTTAGCAGTTATCAGGAAGGATGTTATTAAACAAATAGTGAAACTCAAGCCAAACAAATCCCCAGGGCCAGAAGACGAAGTGCTTGCAAGGATGCTTAAGAAATGCAAAGAAGAGCTTTGCGATCCATTGTCTACCATATTTAACAAATCCTTAGAGTCAGGCAGAGTGCCAGAGTCGTGGAAGGTTGCTAATGTAGTCCCAGTTTTTAAAAAAGGAGATAGATCACTTGCGTCAAACTATCGGTCAATTACCTAACGTCTATTGCGGGAAAGATATTTGAATCGATAATTGCAAATACAATTCGTCATCATCTTGACAAACATAAATTAATAAATGATTCACAACATGGGTTTACAAATAGCCGTTCATGTTTAACAAATTTGCTATAATTTTACTCCAGCATAGTTGAGGCAGCTGATAGTGGTAAAGTTTGTGATGTGTACCTTGACTAGCAAAACTTTTGATACAGTGTCACATGAAAGACCGATTAAAAAGATAAGAGGCTCGTGGTATTGGGGGTGCTATATTAAGTTGGATTAGGGCATGGATATAACAAAGGAAACAGAGTTAGCATAAATGGGGTTAAGTTAGAGTGGGAAAATGTTGTAAGTAGAGTGCCTCAAGGCTCTGTTCTGGGACCTCTGTTATTCATAATATATATATATATATATATATGTGTGTGTATATCACGAAAATAAACACGTGATTAAGAATGTGACAATGTCAGACCACGAAGGAAAAATGAAACAGGAAATTTCCTTAAGTACTTTCGTATATTAAATACATCTTCAGAAGGTCACCTTCTGAAGATGTATTTAATATACGAAAGTACTTAAGGAAATTTCCTGTTTCATTTTTCCTTCGTGGTCTGACATTGTCATATATATATATATATATATATATATATATATATATATATATATATATATATATATATAAATGATTTAGATTCAAGTTTGAGCAGTAATAATTGCAAATTTGCCGATGATACTAAAATCGGGAGGGAAATAAACACGGAAAAAGACTCACTATCACTTCAAGACGATCTAAATAGGGTTTTGAAATTGTCAAAAGATTGGCAGATGCCAGTTTAATGCTGATAAATGTAAGGTTTTGAGGCTAGGTAATGATGATAGAGTTACAAGATACGAGCTAGATGGTGTTGAGATTGTGAAGTCGGATTGCAAAAGTGATCTGGGAGTTATGATTAGTAAGAATTTAAAACCAAAAAATTAATGCTTAAATGTTCGTAATAAGGCAAATAGGACACTGGGATTTATTAATCGAAGCGTTGGTAACAAGACACCTGGTGTGGTTCTTCAGCTATATCTTGCTCTGGTTAGGCCCCATTAAGATTATGCAGTTCAGTTTTGGTCGCCGTACTATAGAATGAATATAAATTCGCTAGAATGCTTCTAGCGTAGGATGACAAAGTTAATCCTTCATATTAGAAATCTTTCATGTGAAGAAAGATTGACAAACCTTAAATTACATTCTCTAGAAACGCAAAAAACTACGGGTGACATGATAGAGGTTTACAAGTGGATGAATGGACATAACAAAGGGGATATTAATAGGGCATTAAAAAGTATCAACACAAGACAGAGCACGAAACAATATGTATAAATTGGATAAGTTTAGATTTAGGAAAGACCTTGGTAAATCCTCGTTCGGTAACAGGGCTGTCGATTTGTGGAACCAATTACCGCGTACCGTGGTGGAGGTGGAATCCCTCGATTGTTTCAAGCATGGGTTGGACATGTATATGAGTGGGATTGGGTGGTTATAAATAGGAGCTGCCTCGTATGGGCCAACAGGTCTTCTGTAATTACCTTTATTCTTATGTTCTTAAATGTGCAGAGTTTCTTCCACCATGATGCATCTGTTCGCCAAACAGTAAATTGGTACCTGGGAGTTAGACAGCTACTACGGGCTTCTTTCTGGCGGTGTGTAACGAAAAGGAGGCCTGGTCGAGGACCGGGCCGCGGGGATGCTAAGCCCCGAAATCATTTAAAGATAACCCACCCACCATGACAGGTGAGAGACGGGTCCCACACCAACACTCCCACCCACCATGACAGGTGAGAGACGGGTCCCACACCAACACTCCCACCCACCATGACAGGTGAGAGACGGGTCCCACACCAACACTCCCACCCACCATGACAGGTGAGAGACGGGTCCCACACCAACACTCCCACCCACCATGACAGGTGAGAGACGGGTCCCACACCAACACTCCCACCCACCATGACAGGTGAGAGACGGGTCCCACACCAACACTCCCACCCACCATGACAGGTGAGAGACGGGTCCCACACCAACACTCCCACCCACCATGACGGGTGGGAGACGGGTCCCACACCAACACTCCCACCCACCATGACAGGTGAGAGACGGGTCCCACACCAACACTCCCACCCACCATGACAGGTGAGAGACGGGTCCCACACCAACACTCCCACCCACCATGACAGGTGAGAGACGGGTCCCACACCAACACTCCCACCCACCATGACAGGTGAGAGACGGGTCCCACACCAACACTCCCACCCACCATGACAGGTGAGAGACGGGTCCCACACCAACACTCCCACCCACCATGACAGGTGAGAGACGGGTCCCACACCAACACTCCCACCCACCATGACGGGTGGGAGACGGGTCCCACACCAACACTCCCACCCACCATGACAGGTGAGAGACGGGTCCCACACCAACACTCCCACCCACCATGACAGGTGAGAGACGGGTCCCACACCAACACTCCCACCCACCATGACAGGTGAGAGACGGGTCCCACACCAACACTCCCACCCACCATGACGGGTGGAAGACGGGTCCAGGTCCTGCCAAACCTAACATGTTTCTACTAACTATTCTGACGGATTCGTAAACCAACAACATAAATCCTGTTGAGAGTTTACGAGGTCGCGGCACGTATTCACCAATATAAACATCGCAAGGGCGTGAGAAGACCCGCGACACCTGCGCGCGCATCATAACATAAGTCACACATTGACAGCGTAAGTGCTGTACCTCCAGCATATATCATTCACAAAGCACCTGATATATGACCAAAAATCACCTCGTCATTATTTGAAAATCGACTTTAATTGTGTTAGTCTGTGACATTCGGAACTCTTAGAGTAACCAAGGTCTTGTTTTTCAAAACAAATGACTAAGCTCCCCACTTTTGTGAGGAGTTCAAGTCACTATAATCTCCGCCGTGTCTCTATATTTGACACATTTTTACGGAGTGGCAAATACAAGAAAGGTGTAAGGTAAGGTAAATATGAAGAGAAAACTCTTAGCCAGTATGACTATACAGTAATTGGAAGGGATACGAGCTCACACTATGGGGACACACTAAGAGGTGAGTTACGAGGTCACACTAGGAGCTGTGGGGACACACTAAGAACTGGGATACGACGACAAAGGGAAGGAAGGGTGCCTGGCCAAGCGGACCATCGGGGAAATAGAGAAAATAAATTTAGTGATTATACTAATATACAAACCGCCAGATGCAACGGCTGAGGAATTCACAGAACAGATAAGCAAAATAGAGAATAGCCTTGATAATTTGGAGAACCCGATACCTGATATTATCTTCCTAGGTGACTTCAACTTGCCTAGTCTCAGGTGGAAAATAGCAAACAATAATATTATACCAGGAAATCTATCAGGACCTAACCAACCACAGATTAGAGAACTACTTAGATTCTGTGACAATTTTTCACTCAATCAGCAGATATCGGAGCCAACGAGAAATGAAAATATTCTAGATCTGGTCTTTACGAACAATGAAGACATTATCAGAGACATTACGATATCAGATACCACATACTCAGATCACAAACTCATTGAAGTGCAAACTACCATCAATACTCAGAATAGACCTAAAACGTTGATAAAGCGAGAGGGGCTATTCAGTAAATTCAGTTTTAATAATAAAAGGATAGACTGGGAGATAATAAACAGGGAACTTACAAACATTCCATGGGGAACTGTTCTAAATAATACAAGTCCTACAGAAGGAATAGAAAAACTGACTTCAGAAGCGTATCAAGTCTGTCTGAAACATGTTCCTTTGAGGAAAGCCAGAAAGAGATCTAACGTAGAAAGAGAACGCAGACGACACTATAAACGCAGGAAAAAAATAACGGAACTGCTTATGCAGACACGAATTTCCCGTCAAAGAAGGAATAATTTAAATAGGGAGATTGAAGAAATCGAGCGGAAATTGAAACACTCATATGAAACTGAAGAAAGGCAGTTAGAACAGAAAGCAATTCAGGAAATAAAGAAAAATCCAAAATATTTCTTCTCATATGCGAAATCAAAAGCAAAAACCACTGCCAGTATTGGACCTATTCGTACAAGTGAAGGTTCATACACGGAGGATGACAAAGAAATTAGTGAAATCCTAAAAAAGCAGTATGAGGACATGTTTAGCACTCCAATAAACAACATGAAGGTGGAAGATCCAGACAATTTCTTTATGCGGGATATTCAAACCCCTGTATATATAACTGATATAAACACGAGCGCACTAAATTTTGAAAAAGAAATTGAAAACATGCCCATGCACTCGGCCCCAGGTCCAGACTCATGGAATTCAATATTTATAAAAAAATGCAAAGTGCCGGTAGCACAGGCACTCAGTATAGTGTGGAGGAAGAGCTTGGATACGGGGGAGATACCAGATGCACTTAAAGTAGCAGACATAGCCCCTCTACACAAGGGAGGGAGCAAAGCATTGGCAAAAAATTATAGACCATCACTAACATCGCACATCATAAAAGTATTTGAGAGAGTGATTAGGAGTCAGGTCACCAATTTCATGGAGACCAATGACCTTCACAACCCAGGCCAACATGGATTTCGAGCGGGAAGATCGTGCCTCTCACAGCTACTTGAGCACTACGACAAAGTCACTGAGGCATTAGAAGAGAAACAGAATGCTGATGTGATATACACGGACTTCGCAAAGGCTTTCGATAAATGTGACCATGGCGTGATAGCACACAAAATGAAGTCAATGGGAATAACCGGTAAAGTAGGACGCTGGATACTCAGTTTTCTGTCAAACAGGACTCAGCGAGTAACTGTCAACCATATAAAATCTAGTCCAAGTGCAGTGAAAAGCTCTGTACCTCAGGGTACAGTCCTTGCACCGCTGCTTTTCCTTATTCTCATATCAGATATAGACAAAAATACAAGTCACAGCTTCGTATCATCCTTTGCAGATGACACAAAAATCAGTATGAAAATTACCTCGGCTGAGGACATTGAAAAACTTCAAGCTGATATTAATAAAGTTTTCGACTGGGCATCAGAAAATAACATGATGTTTAACAGTGATAAATTCCAGGTACTCAGGTACGGTAAAAATGAGGACCTTAAACATAATACAGAGTACAAAACACAATCAAATGTACCCATAGTAGGAAAACAGCATGTAAAGGATTTGGGAATAATAATGTCTGACGACCTAACGTTTAAGGAGCATAACCAAGCAAATATTGCGACAGCCAGAAAAATGATAGGATGGATTACGAGAACTTTCAAATCCAGGGATCCCATCACAATGGTTGTACTCTTCAAGTCACTTGTGTTGTCCCGTCTTGAGTCTTGCTCAGTACTCACTTCCCCCTTCAGAGCAGGAGAGATTGCTGAAATAGAGGAAATACAGAGAACATATACGGCACGCATAGATGCAATAAAGCACCTAAATTATTGGGATCGTCTCAAAGCCCTCCAAATGTACTCACTAGAAAGAAGACGAGAGAGATATCAAATAATATACACCTGGAAGATACTGGAGGGCCAAGTACCAAATCTACACAGTAAAATAACAACGTACTGGAGTGAACGACATGGAAGAAAATGTAGAATAGAACCAATGAAGAGCAGAGGTGCCATAGGCACAATCAGAGAACACTGTATAAACATCAGAGGTCCGCGGTTGTTCAACGTCCTCCCAGCAAGCATAAGAAATATTGCCGGAACAACCGTGGACATTTTCAAGAGGAAACTAGATTTATTCCTCCAAGGAGTGCCGGACCAACCGGGCTGTGGTGGGTATGTGGGCCTGCGGGCCGCTCCAAGCAACAGCCTGGTGGACCAAACTCTCACAAGTCGAGCCTGGTTGGCCGGGCTTGGGGAGTAGAAGAACTCCCAGAACCCCATCAACCAGGTATCAACCAGGATCGAGCAGCGAGCCTGCAAGAGTCATCACAGTGGCCCCTCAGACTACACAACACAAGATGACACACTCCACGGTGCCAACAGCCATTAGGCCTAAGTAACGACGCTCTTCTAAGACATGCAGCCTTCTTGCCGACTTTATTCCCATCTCCCTAAAGTCTAGAGTTACGTCGCTACAAGTATGATGGTCGCCCTACTGCACTAGTGGCCGAACCGGTTCCTGGTACACAACTGTGATAACACTCTGATCTTAACTGTGTAATTGGTTGTTGGTTCTCCGGTTGTCTGCACTACAACCATCCTCGCTACACACAACCTACAACCTGGGTACTCCCTCCCTGTGGCCAGGCTACAACATCACCACAACCAGACACACCACAACCAGACACACCACAACCAGACACACCACAACCTGTCACACCACAACCTGTCACACACCACAACCAGACACACCACAACCAGACACACCACAACCTGTCACACCACAACCTGTCACACACCACAACCAGACACACCACAACCAGACACACACCACAACCAGACACACCACAACCAGACACACCACAACCAGACACACCACAACCTGTCACACCACAACCTGTCACACACCACAACCTGTCACACACCAGGCAGGAAAGAGAAGGGTGGGCAGATTGCATTTTCTTGGACTGTCAGAAAGCCTTTGACACAGGACCTCACAAAAGGCTGTTACAAAAGTTGGAGCAGCAGGCAGGAGTAAAAGGTAACCTCGATGTGTGATCTGTACACTTAACACGTACGTCCACTCATCATTTGTTAAGTGCTGTAGTAATGATTATCTAGCTAATATTCCCATCTAATTGAATATTTGAATATTTTGATTTGAATATTCCCATTACAACAATATCTTCTGGGATTTAGTATTCCGTGAACCAATCACTCATCTTGTTTGTGTAGTGCGCCCTCATATCTGCTCCGAATGATAACCTTTTTCTTTTATCTGTCTCTTTCTTTCTCCTACCTTCTCCTTTCTTGCTCATGTCGACGGTGGTAATCAGTGCCCAGTGGTCACTACATAAACTGTGTACAATGTGCGAACTGGCATCCGTGTCCTGTACATTTAAGAGGAGAGCATAGTCTAATCTTCCTTCTCTGAGGTGAGTTGGGTGTTCATCACCCAGGACCCTAAGATTTTCACTCCCTCTAACATAGAGTGACAGTTTCCATCCATTGACATTGGGCTGATGACAGTTGGCACCAAAGTGTGGGTGTCTGGCATTAAGGTCACCGACCAGCAGGGTTATCTTGAGATGATTTCAGGGCTTTAGTGTCCCCGCGGCCCGGTCCTCGACCAGGCCTCCACCCCCAGGAAGCAGCCCGTGACAGCTGACTAACACCCAGGTACCTATTTTACTGCTAGGTAACAGGGGCATAGGGTGAAAGAAACTCTGCCCATTGTTTTTCGCCGGCGCCCGAGATCGAACCCGGGACCACAGGATCACAAGTCCAGCGTGTTGTCCGCTCGGCCGACCGGCTCCCCAGTTCGGGTAGGTTCTTCATTAAAAATTCAGGTAGTGTGTCAAGGTCAAGTTTAGTCTGTGGCACACATTGGTTGATTATATGTAGGGCAGTTATGTGTAGTTATATGTATGTGTAGGGCATTATTGTTTAAGTGTAGGGTTACCCCCAGTGATTCATACTCATCCCCCATGGGGAGGTCAACAATAATCTTGGCAGGAATGGTGTTACTTAAAAAAAAAAAAAAGAGGTGCGACCCCGTTTTCTTTTCCCAGTTGGAAGGGAGAACTTTTGAACCCCGCTGAATCTTTGGTTGAAGTCATCACCCACCAGTGTCTCTTGTAGCACTATGACGTCAGTTTGGCGCTCACGGACGTACTGTGTGATGTCATTACTTCTTTTCGAACTCCATTAAGATTTCATTGTAATATAGTGAGATGTTCGTCATTGTGAGGATACATTTTGAAGTTCTTTGCTAACATGCGCAATGTATATCATTATTATTATGTTTACTTTTGTTATTGAGTATTTTGTGGTGACTGGAGTGTACACTGGTGTTACTGTGTACACTGGTGTTACTGTGTACACTGGTGTTACTGTGTGCACTGGTGTTACTGTGTGTACTGGTGTTACTGTGTGCACTGGTGTTACTGTGTACACTGGTGTTACTGTGTACACTGGTGTTACTGTGTACACTGGTGTTACTGTGTACACTGGTGTTACTGTGTGCACTGGTGTTACTGTGTGCACTGGTGTTACTGTGTGCACTGGTGTTACTGTGTGCACTGGTGTTACTGTGTGCACTGGTGTTACTGTGTACACTGGTGTTACTGTGTGCACTGGTGTTACTGTGTGCACTGGTGTTACTGTGTGCACTGGTGTTACTGTGTGTACTGGTGTTACTGTGTGCACTGGTGTTACTGTGTGCACTGGTGTTACTGTGTACACTGGTGTTACTGTGTGCACTGGTGTTACTGTGTACACTGGTGTTACTGTGTACACTGGTGTTACTGTGTGTACTGGTGTTACTGTGTACACTGGTGTTACTGTGTACACTGGTGTTACTGTGTGCACTGGTGTTACTGTGTGCACTGGTGTTACTGTGTGCACTGGTGTTACTGTGTGCACTCGTGTTACTGTGTGCACTCGTGTTACTGTGTGCACTGGTGTTACTGTGTGCACTGGTGTTACTGTGTGCACTCGTGTTACTGTGTGCACTCGTGTTACTGTGTGCACTCGTGTTACTGTGTGCACTCGTGTTACTGTGTGCACTCGTGTTACTGTGTGCACTGGTGTTACTGTGTACACTGGTGTTACTGTGTGTACTGGTGTTACTGTGTGCACTGGTGTTACTGTGTGCACTGGTGTTACTGTGTGCACTGGTGTTACTGTGTGCACTGGTGTTACTGTGTACACTGGTGTTACTGTGTGTACTGGTGTTACTGTGTGCACTGGTGTTACTGTGTGCACTGGTGTTACTGTGTGCACTGGTGTTACTGTGTGCACTGGTGTTACTGTGTACACTGGTGTTACTGTGTGTACTGGTGTTACTGTGTGCACTGGTGTTACTGTGTACACTGGTGTTACTGTGTACACTGGTGTTACTGTGTGTACTGGTGTTACTGTGTACACTGGTGTTACTGTGTGCACTGGTGTTACTGTGTGCACTGGTGTTACTGTGTGCACTGGTGTTACTGTGTGCACTGGTGTTACTGTGTGCACTCGTGTTACTGTGTGCACTCGTGTTACTGTGTGCACTCGTGTTACTGTGTGCACTGGTGTTACTGTGTGCACTCGTGTTACTGTGTGCACTCGTGTTACTGTGTGCACTCGTGTTACTGTGTGCACTCGTGTTACTGTGTGCACTCGTGTTACTGTGTGCACTCGTGTTACTGTGTGCACTGGTGTTACTGTGTGCACTGGTGTTACTGTGTGCACTGGTGTTACTGTGTGTACTGGTGTTACTGTGTGCACTGGTGTTACTGTGTGCACTGGTGTTACTGTGTGCACTGGTGTTACTGTGTACACTGGTGTTACTGTGTGTACTGGTGTTACTGTGTGCACTGGTGTTACTGTGTGCACTGGTGTTACTGTGTGCACTGGTGTTACTGTGTGCACTGGTGTTACTGTGTGCACTGGTGTTACTGTGTGCACTGGTGTTACTGTGTGCACTGGTGTTACTGTGTGTACTGGTGTTACTGTGTGCACTGGTGTTACTGTGTGCACTGGTGTTACTGTGTACACTGGTGTTACTGTGTGCACTGGTGTTACTGTGTGTACTGGTGTTATTGTGTGCACTGGTGTTATTGTGTGCACTGGTGTTACTGTGTGCACTGGTGTTACTGTGTGCACTGGTGTTACTGTGTACACTGGTGTTACTGTGTACACTGGTGTTACTGTGTACACTGGTGTTGCTGTGTACACTGGTGTTGCTGTGTGCACTGGTGTTACTGTGTGCACTGGTGTTACTGTGTGCACTGGTGTTACTGTGTGCACTGGTGTTACTGTGTGCACTGGTGTTACTGTGTACACTGGTGTTGCTGTGTGCACTGGTGTTACTGTGTACACTGGTGTTACTGTGTGCACTGGTGTTACTGTGTACACTGGTGTTACTGTGTGCACTGGTGTTACTGTGTACACTGGTGTTACTGTGTGCACTGGTGTTACTGTGTACACTGGTGTTGCTGTGTGCTCTGATGTCGTGAGATCACTGTTGTGTCTGCTGTCATACACGGTGGCAACATGTGTTGCATCACCTTGCAGCAGACTCTGGCGCGCCGGACCCTCACATGATGGACTCTGCTGCTGCAGAAGGTGTTGGAGGACTTGGTCCTGTGGCCACTTAATCTGGTCAAGGACGTTCCCAAGTTCTGTTTGCTTTTGCATTATTTCTTGGACGACTGAATGAGTTCGTATCATATGATCAAGTATTGTTTTGATATGAGTCAGGGTGATGGCTTCTTGGGGGGTCAGGACGGAGGCTGGTTGGTGAGGTAGATTGGGTGGTTGGTGTGACAGAGGGGAAGCGGGGCTGGGTAGTTGGGATGCAGCGGAGATACACACAGAAATCACAGTAGCGTGATATATCAAATGTACAAATTAACAATGGCCGTGATGAGGGTTCGAACCTACGCCCGGGATGATCCTATAAACGCGTCTTATTGTGAAAAAACCCGGTTTATGCTTCGGAGAAGCAGCGGGGGTCTTGTAAGTGCAAGCAGCACTCCAGGTTGCAATTCTTTTAACCATGCCGTGGCGCAGTCCGACTAAGGGACCCAGAATGTGGAATGACCTTCCCAATCATGTTAAAGACTGTACCTCTCTCAACCAGTTTAATATAAAAACTAAGAACTACCTAATTAACTCCCTGTAACCTACCTTACCCCTATAATGTCAACACATGTCTGTTATTTTTAAACAATGCTGTTTGTCGACCAAATTGTATTTTTTGCTGTTTTTCTGCCATGTTCCCCCTTTTTTATTTTTTTATTTTCTCAACACATTTTATACTTTAATGTCAATTAGTATTAAGTTTTAGTCTTTAGTGTTTTTTCTGCCCGAAACGCTTTGTGTAATAGTAGCTTTAGGCATTGTATGTACTAGCTCTATCTATAAATTCATCAATGTTTGTATCACACCTTGTATGTATGTACTTTATCTGAATAAACATTTGAATTTGAATTTGAAGGCACGTCTGGGATCACCCCAGACGTAGGTTCGAACCCTCGTCATGGCCCTTGTGGATTTGTGCAGTGGAGATGTTTGGCTCTGGGGCAAGAGGTGGTGGCGGTGAGGCGCCCTGGGTAGGAAGAGGAGTATGGGTAGGTGGGTTTGTGGGAGGTTACCTTGAGGTGCTTCCGGGGCTTAGCGTCCCCGCGGCCCGGTCGTCGACCAGGCAAAAACAGTTGGCGCTGTTTTTCAAAAACGCATGTTTTTTTTCTTGTCAGAGGAGTGGCATTTATATAGTAGGTATATAAAAAGACGCGCCTATTCGAATGCAACGTTGTGTCAAAATTTCAAAGCAATCGGTAAAGCGGTAAAGAGGTTTCAAAGATTTCCCTCACATGAAAAACACACAAAAAAACAGTTTTTCAGAAAAAGCATGTTTCTTTTTGCCGTCTCAGACGTGACATTGATATAGTATGTATATAAAAACCTACCCAGATGCGAATGGAACGTTGTGTAAAAATTTGAAAGCAATCGGTGAAGAACTTTCGGAGATTAGCGATTTTGAACAAACGAACATTTCCATTTTTATTTATATAGATGGTAACAGATCCAGGCGATGAGTCACAAGGGAGCCGGTCGGCCGAGCGGACAGCATGCTGGACTTGTGATCCTGTGGTCCTGGGTTCGATCCCAGGCGCCGGCGAGAAACACTGGGCAGAGTTTCTTTCACCCTATGCCCCTGTTACCTAGCAGTAAAATAGGTACCTGGGTGTTAGTCAGCTGTCACGGGCTGCTTCCTGGAGGTGGAGGCCTGGTCGAGGACCGGGCCGCGGGGACACTAAAAAGCCCCGAAATCATCTTAAGATAACCTTAAGATAACGTGACTGAAGTGTGTTGACCAGACCACCCACTAGAAAGTGAAGGGACTTTTGCACTTTTCGCACTCGAAAAGGGCGAAAAGATACGTGAATTCAGACACAATTCTATAATAATGTTTCAGCAATGTGTAAATATTTAATTAAAAAATGATCTGCTACCAGAAATTTTAGCCAAATATCCCCAGTTTGCAAACTGCACATCTCAACCATCCTTGTCCCAGGGCTCTGGGTCAACTGGCATCTTGGTTGTGAGGGGAGGACGTAGTCAACTGTGCCACAGGGAGTGTATATGGCAGTGGGTCAGTGAGAAGAAGAGGGTGGGGCAAGGTCCCGCCCCCCCGGCCGGTCAGTGGTCAAGGCCTAGGGGCGCGCGGGTCGTAATTGGTGCAGTTGGTGTGTGTGTGTGGGGGTGGGGGGGAGGAGCCTAAGGTGTGTGTCTGGACAGCACCTGGTAGGACATTATTAAGTCTAGTAGCGTTTGTGTCTGGCTGTAGGCCAAGAAAGAGTGTGCAAGTTTAAGCTTACAGAGAGTGTCCGGAGTGGAGGACGGGCTGCCGGAGTAGATGACTGCTGGAGGAAGCTTGCTGGAGTCCTGCATAAAGAGTAAGTGCCCTCTTCCAGTATTCCAGTTTCCCAGTAAGGTCAGGTGGTGGTATTAAGTGCTGGTGATTCCCAGTAAGGTCAGGTAGTGAAGTTAAGTGCAGGTATTTCTCAGTAAGGTCAGGTGGTGGTGTTAAATGCAGGTGTTTCCAAGTAAGGTCAGGTGGTGGTGTTAAGTGCTAGTGTTTACCAGTGAGGTCAGGTGTTGGTGTTTACCAGTAAGGTCAGGTGATGGTGTTGGGTGCAGGTGTTTCCCAGTAAGGTCAGGTGGTAGTGTTGGGTGCAGGTGTTTCCCAGTAAGGTCAGAAGGTGGTGTTTAGTGCACCTGTTTCTCAGTAAGGTCAGGTGGTGGTGTTAAGTGCTGGTGTTTCCTAGTAAGGTCAGGTGGTAGTGTTAGGTGCTGGTGTTTCCAGTAAGGTCAGGAGGTGATGTTAAGTGCAGGTGTTTCCCATTAAGGTCAGATGATGGTGTTAAATGCACCTGTTTCCAAGTAAGGTCAGGTAGTGGTGTTGGGTACTGGTGTTTCTCAGTAAGGTCAGGTGGTGGTGTTGGGTGCTGGAGTTTCTCAGTAAGGTCAGGTGGTGGTGTTGGGTGCTGGAGTTTCTCAGTAAGGTCAGGTGGTGGTGTTAAGTGCACGTGTTTCCCAGTAAGGTCAGGAGATGGTGTTAAGTGCAGTCGTTTTCGAGTAAGGTCAGGTGGTTGTGTTGGATACTGGTGTTTCCCAGTAAGGTCAGGTGGTTGTGTTGGGTACTGGTGTTTCCCAGTAAGGTCAGGTGGTGGTGTTGGGTGCAGATGCTGCAGTAAGGTCAGGTGGTGGTGCTAAGTGCAGGTGTTTCCAAGTAAGGTCAGGTGGTGGTGTTAAATGCAGGTGTTTCCCAGTAAGGTCAGGAGGTGGTGTTAAGTGCAGGTGTTTCCCAGTAAGGTCAGGTGGTGGTGTTGGGTGCTGGTGTTTACCAGTAAGGTCAGGTGGTGGTGTTAAGTGCTGGTGTTTCCCAGTAAGGTCAGGTGGTGGTGTTAAGTGTAGGTGTTTCCAAGTAAGGTCAGGTGGTGGTGTTAAGTGCAGGTGTTTCCAAGTAAGGTCAGGTGGTGGTGTTAAGTGTAGGTGTTTCCAAGTAAAGTCAGGTGGTGGTGTTAAGTGCTGGTGTTTCCCAGTAAGGTCAGGTGGTGGTGTTGGGTGCTGGTGTTTCCCAGTAAGGTCAGGTGATGGTATTGGGTACTGGTGTTTCTCAGTAAGGTCAGGTGGCGGTGTTGGGTGTTGGTGTTTCCCAGTAAGGTCAGTAGATGGTGTTAAGTGCAGGCGTTCTCCAGTAAGGTCAGGTGGTGGTGTTAAGTGCAGGTGTTTCCCAGTAAGGTCAGGTGGTGGTGTTGGGTGCTGGTGTTTACCAGTAAGGTCAGGTGGTGGTGTTAAGTGCAGGTGTTTCCCAGTAAGGTCAGGTGGTGGTGTTGGGTGCTGGTGTTTACCAGTAAGGTCAGGTGGTGGTGTTGGGTGCTGGTGTTTACCAGTAAGGTCAGGTGGTGGTGTTAAGTGTAGGTGTTTCCCAGTAAGGTCAGGTGGTGGTGTTAAGTGTAGGTGTTTCCCAGTATGGTCAGGTGGTGGTGTTGGGTGCAGATGTTTCCCAGTAAGGTCAGGAGGTGGTGTTAAGTTCAGGTGTTTTCCAGTAAGGTCAGGTGGTGGTGTTGGGTGCTGGTGTTTACCAGTAAGGTCAGGTGGTTGTGTTGGGTACTGGTGTTTCCCAGTAAGGTCAGGTGGTGGTGTTGGGTGCAGATGTTTCCCAGTAAGGTCAGGTGGTGGTGTTGGGTGCAGATGTTTCCCAGTAAGGTCAGGTGGTGGTGTTAAGTGCAGGAGTTTCCCAGTAAGGTCAGGAGGTGGTGTTAAGTGCAGGTGTTTCCCAGTAAGGTCAGGTGGTGGTGTTGGGTGCTGGTGTTTACCAGTAAGGTCAGGTGGTTGTGTTGGGTACTGGTGTTTCCCAGTAAGGTCAGGTGGTGGTGTTGGGTGCAGATGTTTCCCAGTAAGGTCAGGTGGTGGTATTCAGTGCAGGTGTTTCCAAGTAAGGTCAGGTGGTGGTGTTGGGTGCTGGTGTTTCCCAGTAAGGTCAGGTGGTGTTGGGTGCTGGTGTTTCTCAGTAAGGTCAGGTAGTGGTGATAAGTGCAGGTGTTTCCAAGTAAGGTCAGGTGGTGGTGTTGGGTGCTGGTGTTTCCCAGTAAGGTCAGGTGGTGGTGTTGGGTGCTGGAGTTTCTCAGTAAGGTCAGGTGGTGGTGTTGGGTGCTGGAGTTTCTCAGTAAGGTCAGGTGGTGGTGTTGGGCGCTGGAGTTTCTCAGTAAGGTCAGGTGGTGGTGTTGGGTGCTGGAGTTTCTCAGTAAGGTCAGGTGGTAGTGTTGGGTGCTGGAGTTTCTCAGTAAGGTCAGGTGGTGGTGTTGGGTGCTGGAGTTTCTCAGTAAGGTCAGGTGGTGGTGTTGGGTGCTGGAGTTTCTAAGTAAGGTCAGGTGGTGGTGTTGGGTGCTGGAGTTTCTCAGTAAGGTCAGGTGGTGGTGTTGGGTGCTGGAGTTTCTCAGTAAGGTCAGGTGGTGGTGTTGGGTGCTGGTGTTTCCCAGTAAGGTCAGGTGGTGGTGTTGGGTGCAGATGCTGCAGTAAGGTCAGGTGGTGGTGCTAAGTGCAGGTGTTTCCAAGTAAGGTCAGGTGGTGGTGTTAAATGCAGGTGTTTCCCAGTAAGGTCAGGAGGTGGTGTTAAGTGCAGGTGTTTCCCAGTAAGGTCAGGTGGTGGTGTTGGGTGCTGGTGTTTACCAGTAAGGTCAGGTGGTGGTGTTAAGTGCTGGTGTTTCCCAGTAAGGTCAGGTGGTGGTGTTAAGTGTAGGTGTTTCCAAGTAAGGTCAGGTGGTGGTGTTAAGTGCAGGTGTTTCCAAGTAAGGTCAGGTGGTGGTGTTAAGTGTAGGTGTTTCCAAGTAAAGTCAGGTGGTGGTGTTAAGTGCTGGTGTTTCCCAGTAAGGTCAGGTGGTGGTGTTGGGTGCTGGTGTTTCCCAGTAAGGTCAGGTGATGGTATTGGGTACTGGTGTTTCTCAGTAAGGTCAGGTGGCGGTGTTGGGTGTTGGTGTTTCCCAGTAAGGTCAGTAGATGGTGTTAAGTGCAGGCGTTCTCCAGTAAGGTCAGGTGGTGGTGTTAAGTGCAGGTGTTTCCCAGTAAGGTCAGGTGGTGGTGTTGGGTGCTGGTGTTTACCAGTAAGGTCAGGTGGTGGTGTTAAGTGCAGGTGTTTCCCAGTAAGGTCAGGTGGTGGTGTTGGGTGCTGGTGTTTACCAGTAAGGTCAGGTGGTGGTGTTGGGTGCTGGTGTTTACCAGTAAGGTCAGGTGGTGGTGTTAAGTGTAGGTGTTTCCCAGTAAGGTCAGGTGGTGGTGTTAAGTGTAGGTGTTTCCCAGTATGGTCAGGTGGTGGTGTTAAGTGCAGATGTTTCCCAGTAAGGTCAGGAGGTGGTGTTAAGTTCAGGTGTTTCCCAGTAAGGTCAGGTGGTGGTGTTGGGTGCTGGTGTTTACCAGTAAGGTCAGGTGGTTGTGTTGGGTACTGGTGTTTCCCAGTAAGGTCAGGTGGTGGTGTTGGGTGCAGATGTTTCCCAGTAAGGTCAGGTGGTGGTGTTGGGTGCAGATGTTTCCCAGTAAGGTCAGGTGGTGGTGTTAAGTGCAGGAGTT
Organism: Procambarus clarkii; assembly: GCF_040958095.1. NCBI lineage: Eukaryota > Metazoa > Arthropoda > Malacostraca > Decapoda > Cambaridae > Procambarus > Procambarus clarkii. The sequence goes on along the minus strand of NC_091190.1, from coordinate 26,891,638 downwards.
TCCCAGTAAGGTCAGGAGGTGGTGTTAACTGCAGGTGTTTCCCAGTAAGGTCAGGTGGTGGTGTTGGGTGCTGGTGTTTACCAGTAAGGTCAGGTGGTTGTGTTGGGTACTGGTGTTTCCCAGTAAGGTCAGGTGGTGGTGTTGGGTGCAGATGTTTCCCAGTAAGGTCAGGTGGTGGTATTCAGTGCAGGTGTTTCCAAGTAAGGTCAGGTGGTGGTGTTGGGTGCTGGTGTTTCCCAGTAAGGTCAGGTGGTGTTGGGTGCTGGTGTTTCTCAGTAAGGTCAGGTAGTGGTGATAAGTGCAGGTGTTTCCAAGTAAGGTCAGGTGGTGGTGTTGGGTGCTGGTGTTTCCCAGTAAGGTCAGGTGGTGGTGTTGGGTGCTGGAGTTTCTCAGTAAGGTCAGGTGGTGGTGTTGGGTGCTGGAGTTTCTCAGTAAGGTCAGGTGGTGGTGTTGGGCGCTGGAGTTTCTCAGTAAGGTCAGGTGGTGGTGTTGGGTGCTGGAGTTTCTCAGTAAGGTCAGGTGGTAGTGTTGGGTGCTGGAGTTTCTCAGTAAGGTCAGGTGGTGGTGTTGGGTGCTGGAGTTTCTCAGTAAGGTCAGGTGGTGGTGTTGGGTGCTGGAGTTTCTAAGTAAGGTCAGGTGGTGGTGTTGGGTGCTGGAGTTTCTCAGTAAGGTCAGGTGGTGGTGTTGGGTGCTGGAGTTTCTCAGTAAGGTCAGGTGGTGGTGTTGGGTGCTGGAGTTTCTCAGTAAGGTCAGGTGGTGGTGTTGGGTGCTGGAGTTTCTCAGTAAGGTCAGGTGGTGGTGTTGGGTGCTGGAGTTTCTCAGTAAGGTCAGGTGGTGGTGTTGGGTGCTGGAGTTTCTCAGTAAGGTCAGGTGGTGGTGTTGGGTGCTGGTGTTTCCCAGTAAGGTCAGGTGATGGTATTGGGTACTGGTGTTTCTCAGTAAGGTCAGGTGGCGGTGTTGGGTGTTGGTGTTTCCCAGTAAGGTCAGTAGATGGTGTTAAGTGCAGGCGTTCTCCAGTAAGGTCAGGTGGTGGTGTTAAGTGCAGGTGTTTCCCAGTAAGGTCAGGTGGTGGTGTTGGGTGCTGGTGTTTACCAGTAAGGTCAGGTGGTGGTGTTAAGTGCAGGTGTTTCCCAGTAAGGTCAGGTGGTGGTGTTGGGTGCTGGTGTTTACCAGTAAGGTCAGGTGGTGGTGTTGGGTGCTGGTGTTTACCAGTAAGGTCAGGTGGTGGTGTTAAGTGTAGGTGTTTCCCAGTAAGGTCAGGTGGTGGTGTTAAGTGTAGGTGTTTCCCAGTATGGTCAGGTGGTGGTGTTGGGTGCAGATGTTTCCCAGTAAGGTCAGGAGGTGGTGTTAAGTTCAGGTGTTTCCCAGTAAGGTCAGGTGGTGGTGTTGGGTGCTGGTGTTTACCAGTAAGGTCAGGTGGTTGTGTTGGGTACTGGTGTTTCCCAGTAAGGTCAGGTGGTGGTGTTGGGTGCAGATGTTTCCCAGTAAGGTCAGGTGGTGGTGTTGGGTGCAGATGTTTCCCAGTAAGGTCAGGTGGTGGTGTTAAGTGCAGGAGTTTCCCAGTAAGGTCAGGAGGTGGTGTTAAGTGCAGGTGTTTCCCAGTAAGGTCAGGTGGTGGTGTTGGGTGCTGGTGTTTACCAGTAAGGTCAGGTGGTTGTGTTGGGTACTGGTGTTTCCCAGTAAGGTCAGGTGGTGGTGTTGGGTGCAGATGTTTCCCAGTAAGGTCAGGTGGTGGTATTCAGTGCAGGTGTTTCCAAGTAAGGTCAGGTGGTGGTGTTGGGTGCTGGTGTTTCCCAGGAAGGTCAGGTGGTGTTGGGTGCTGGTGTTTCTCAGTAAGGTCAGGTAGTGGTGATAAGTGCAGGTGTTTCCAAGTAAGGTCAGGTGGTGGTGTTGGGTGCTGGTGTTTCCCAGTAAGGTCAGGTGGTGGTGTTGGGTGCTGGAGTTTCTCAGTAAGGTCAGGTGGTGGTGTTGGGTGCTGGAGTTTCTCAGTAAGGTCAGGTGGTGGTGTTGGGCGCTGGAGTTTCTCAGTAAGGTCAGGTGGTGGTGTTGGGTGCTGGAGTTTCTCAGTAAGGTCAGGTGGTAGTGTTGGGTGCTGGAGTTTCTCAGTAAGGTCAGGTGGTGGTGTTGGGTGCTGGAGTTTCTCAGTAAGGTCAGGTGGTGGTGTTGGGTGCTGGAGTTTCTAAGTAAGGTCAGGTGGTGGTGTTGGGTGCTGGAGTTTCTCAGTAAGGTCAGGTGGTGGTGTTGGGTGCTGGAGTTTCTCAGTAAGGTCAGGTGGTGGTGTTGGGTGCTGGAGTTTCTCAGTAAGGTCAGGTGGTGGTGTTGGGTGCTGGAGTTTCTCAGTAAGGTCAGGTGGTGGTGTTGGGTGCTGGAGTTTCTCAGTAAGGTCAGGTGGTGGTGTTGGGTGCTGGAGTTTCTCAGTAAGGTCAGGTGGTGGTGTTGGGTGCTGGAGTTTCTCAGTAAGGTCAGGTGGTGGTGTTGGGTGCTGGAGTTTCTCAGTAAGGTTCTTCTTCACCTTCGCCAGTCATTCCTGGCAGCCAGTCTGCCAGTCATTGCTTGCAGCCAGTCATTGCTTGCAGCCAGTCTGCCAGTCATTGCTTGCAGCCAGTCTGCCAGTCATTGCTTGCAGCCAGTCTGCCAGTCATTGCTTGCAGCCAGTCTGCCAGTCATTGCTTGCAGCCAGTCTGCCAGTCATTGCTTGCAGCCAGTCTGCCTGTCATTGCTTGCAGCAAATCTGCCAGTCATTGCTTGCAGCCAATCTGCCAGTCATTGCTTGCAGCCAGTCTGCCAGTCATTGCTTGCAGCCAGTCTGCCAGTCATTGCTTGCAGCCATTCTGCCAGTCATTGCTTGCAGCCAGTCTGACAGCGTGCGGCCTCTCGTAGTCTGGGCTGTGGATGTATCGCGGGACTTGCTGTTGGAGGGTGAGACGACGAGGTGTATGAGGAGGTCCTTGAAGAACAAAGTCACTTGTGTTCTCTACTGTTAATGGGTCTTCCGGGTCTTGTGTGTAGAGTTCTTGCGTCTTATACCGTTGTTTCCTGGATAGGTGGTTAAGTCGAACATTCATGGGCTGGATCTTGAGTGTGTTGCGAAGTTGTTCTATACTAATGAGACATTTACAGCGAATCGGAGGGTCTTGTTTTGCACTCTTTGAATTTTCTTTGTGTTGGTTTTGTTGGTCAAACTTAAGCGGGTGTAGGGTACTCCGAAGCTGGTCTGATGATCGTCTGGTACAGGTGTAGTTTGACGTGGGTGGAAGCTTGCTTAAATCTACATAACCTTGAGAGCGAACTCTTGGCTATTGCAGTTTTTTCGGTGATGTACTGTGTGGAGTTGAGGACCCGGTTTAAAATGTAGCCAAAGACGATATTGTCATTTTTTTATACCAATGGTTTGCCCCCTGATGCGGACCCCCAACGTTTTCTATGGAGTAAACCATACAGCCCACAGTGCTTATTCTTATCTTATCCGGATTGGTTGTAATCCTCCATTTTCTCTACCAATCCGCCGTCAACGCGAGTTCAGTGTTTGCCTTGCGCATTACAAACATGTTCTAAGTTTGCCACTCAGAACAACTAAGTGGTAAACTTAGTTGTTCTGCCTCCCGGTTTAGATGTTATTATATGTGTCACGTCATCTGCAAATTGGGTGATGATGGTGTCTCCATATTCAGGTTGTGGGAGGTCGGTGACAAAGATCCTGAATAGTACAGGGCTCAAACATCAGCCCTGAGGAACACCAGCTGTTGGGGTGAAGGTTTCTGCAATTTTCACATTGAAATAAGGCAAAACTTTTCTATGTAACAAGAAGTTCCTGATCAGTCTGAGGAAAGTCCAGTTCTGAGGTGGTATGTTCGTTAGCTAATACCCAAGACCGTCATGCCATAAGCTGTCAAAGGCCTTGTGTTCATCGCGAGTTGCAAGTAGAGCCACGTGGTTTTGTTGTCGAATACTGGACACTGCATCTTGGATGATGTTTATCGCATGTTGTGTTGATCGATTCCTCCTGAATCCAAACTGTTTTTCAATGTATAGATTGTTGTATTCAGAATAGTAGTTTAGTCTATTGGAAATTATCTTTTCTATGCACTTTCCCAGAGTCTCCAAGAGGGAGATAGGGCGATAATTCTGTTGGTGGTGTTTATTTTTCCTGGGCTTTGGTATGAAAATCATCTTCGCCTTGTTGAAGACTTCTGGGATGTGTCCTGATGCTAGGATCGCATTGTATACATTCAGGATTGAGTTCAAGTAACTCCCTGGTTGGAGCTGTACTGTTGGACCATTCCAGGTTGGCATTAGTCCAGTCATTCACTCTGTTGAAGTGGGCGCTGTTAAAGGCTCTGCTGATAGAAGCAGTTAGGAACCTTTTCCAGACTAATCCCATTAGGTCTGCCTGTAATTGTGGGTCTTCAACCTTTTCTGACTGTTCTTCGTGTGGTAAGCTCTCCTTTTAATGGTTTCAAGTCTGGGTGTAGGAGGAGTTATAACTCTGAATGGGACAGTTTGGAGCTTAATGATGACACGAATGTGGTCCAAGCCAACCCCCACTCCCGGGGTCACTCTGCAGTGTAACATGTGGCAGTCCCTGTTACTGAGGCCAACGTCTGGTGTTCCACTATTGTTGCCTGCAATAAATGTTTTGAAGAGGAGGCCCTGAAAGGTGAGGTTCTTGGTCAGCATTAAGTTGTACAGCTGTCGCCCTTCCGCTCTGCTCTCGCCGGCTGGCAGTAGTATAGGGCTGGATGGTAAGCGTTGAGGTCTCCAGCGATGATCGTTGGGTGGGTCATGTTCAGGAGTCGATTGAAGGGAGGTAATTAAGCGTGTGGGGGTGGGGGGAGGGGGAAGTAAGCTGTACAAATAATCAGTGGTCCATGGGTGGTCAAGAATTCCACTGCTAGAATATGGTCACCCTCCACCAAAATAGTGTGATGGGAGAGTCCTCTTCGTATCAGAATTGCGGTTCCATTGTGTACACCCCCGTTTACTTCCACAATTATGATAATTATGATTATGAGTATCTGTGATAAATTCCAGGAACTCAGGTACGGCAAAAATGAGGACCTTAAACATAACACAGGGTACAAAACAATCATATCTGCCCATAGTAGGACAACAGCATGTCGGGGATTTGAGAATAATGATGTCTGACGACCTAACGTTTAGGGAGCATAACCAAGCAAATATTGCGGCAGCCAGAAAAATGATAGGATCGATTACGAGAACTTTCAAATCCCGGGATCCCATCACAATGGTTGTACTCTTCGAGTCACTTGTGCTGTCCCGTCTTGAGTACTGCTCAGTACTCACTTCCCTCTTCAGGGCAAGAGATCTTGCAGAAATAGAAGGAGCACAGAGAACATATACGGCACGCATAGACGCGATAAAGCACCTAAATTATTGGGGTAGTCTCAAAGCCCTCCAAATGTTCTCACTAGAAAGGAGATGAGAGAGGTATCAAATAATATACACGTGGAAAATACTGGAGGGCCAGGTCCCAAATCTACACAGTAAAATAACAACATACTGGAGTAAACGATATGGAAGAAAATGCAGAATAGAACCAGTGAAGAGCAGAGGTGCCATAGGCACCATCAGAGAACACCGTATAATCAAATCAAAATCAAATGTTTATTCAGGTAAAAGTACATACATAGAAGATTAGATACAAACATAATGTTGGATTTATAGATAGTCAGTGAGTCTGGGATGCTCAGAGGCGTAGGTTCGAATCCTCGTCACGGCCCTTGTGGATTTGTTCATTGATGCATCACGTTATTGTGATTTCTGTGTGTAAACTCTCACAAGTCAAGCCAGGCCTCGGACCAGACTTGGGGAGTATAAGAACTCACAGAACCCCATCAAGCAGGTATCACAGTTGAGTAATCCCCAGAGGGAGATATGTTGGTCAGGTCGAGCTGCAGTTCCATGGAGGAGAATCACGTCTGGGTTGTGGTTACTGACCGCTATTGAGAGTAGGTATCTATTGTTACAAACAATATTTTATGTTACTCTGCACTATGGTTATTCCCATTATACAACCGTTCTTGTTGCTTGTTTCTGGAAGTGGATTTGAAGCGTTCTAGGAGGGAGGGGAGGACTCACGGTGGCGCCAACCCCAGGGGGGGAGGGGAAGGAGTAGATGTTGGCAACCACTAAACCCCGGCACGGGGGCGCCAACCCCGGGGGGGGGGGGGGAGGAGTAAGGTACCATTAAACCTCTGCACGGGTACTACCCCCACCACCACCACCACCACAGCACTTAGTTTACTTCTATGTCCTTGGGACACTGCAGATGACTTCCTGCTGGGTAACCTCAGCTGGCACCGGAAGTTACCAACATCCTCACTCACTGTCACCTCACTCACTGTCACTTCACTGTCACCTCACTGTCACCTCACTCACTGTCACCTCATTCACTGTTACCTCACTCACTGTCACCTTACACTCTGTCACTTCACTCACTGTCACCTCACTCACTGTCACCTCACTCACAGTGACATGTCGATTTACAATGTCAAAGGCGGCCTTGAGCACTTGGATGTCGGTATATGACTTATAAATGTGCAGGTTGAGGAAGGAGGGAGTGCAATAATGCACCCACTCCTTCCTTGCGTGAAACATTGTACCTAGAGGCTTGCAGTGTGCTGCAAGGTTGCACACAGCTGCAGGGTGCCGCTGGGGGAGATGCTTCACCACCATTACCAAGGTTTCACAGAGACAACTTGTTCGGAAGACAAGGTAGGAAAGTTTACTATTTATTGAACTTGGGAATTGTAATGGTGATAGTACCCGCATTGACGGCTGCTGGTGTGGCCCACCAGGCATCAGACGGCTGCTGGAGTGGCCCACCAGGCATCAGACGGCTGCTGGAGTGGCCCACCAGGCATCAGACGGCTGCTGGTGTGGCCCACCAGGCACCAGACGGCTGCTGGTGTGGCCCACCAGGCATCAGACGGCTGCTGGTGTGGCCCACCAGGCATCAGACGGCTGCTGGAGTGGCCCACCAGGCATCAGACGGCTGCTGGTGTGGCCCACCAGGCATCAGACGGCTGCTGGAGTGGCCCACCAGGCATCAGACGGCTGCTGGAGTGGCCCACCAGGCATCAGACGGCTGCTGGTGTGGCCCACCAGGCATCAGACGGCTGCTGGTGTGGCCCACCAGGCATCAGACGGCTGCTGGTGTGGCCAACAAGAATGACCATAAATTATTTTAATTAATAATTCCCTCATAAAAGTGAAGTCAAGTAGACAGGAGGTTGTAACCCTCACTCTCTGCCGTCATGCAGTTCGCCCTCTCACCTTCGTGTTAACTTACCTGGAGAGGGTTCTGGGAGTTGTTCTACTCCCCGAGCCCGGCTTGGGGCCAAGCTCCACATGTGTTACCTTGGTTCATCAGGCTGTTGCTTGGAGGAGCCCACACACCCACATATCCACTATAGCCTGGTTGGTCCGGTACTTCTTGCAAGAACTTATTAAAATGCCTCTTCAATACATCCACCTTCGTTCCGGCAATATTTCTAATGCTTGCTGAGAGACTTTCGAACAGCTGTGTACCCCATGATGTTCAGACAGTGTTCTCTGATTGTGCCTATGGCACCTCTAATCCTCACTGGTTCTATTCTGCAATCTTTCGTTTGAGTATGTTGTTATTCTACTGTGCCAATTTGGGACCTGGCCCTCCAGTATCTTCCATGTAAATATTATTTGTTACCTTTCTCGTCTCCTTTCCAGAGTACATTTTGAGAACTTTGAGACGGTTCCAAAAATTTATACGTTTTATCGTTTCTATGCGTGCCGTATGTGTTTTCTGTATTCCGTCTAATTCAGAGATCTCTCCCGCTCTGAAAGGGAAAGCGAGTACCGAGCAGTACTCAAGACGGGACAACACCAGTGATATTAATAGTATTACCATTGCTGTGGAGTCTCTGGATGTGAACGTTCTCATAATCCATCCTATCATTGTCCTGGCTGCCGCTATATTTGCTCGGTTAAGTTTACTAAATGTCAGGTCGTCAGACATCATAATTCCCCCACCCCCTTGTACCTTCACCTTGTACCCCCACCTTGTACCCTCACCTTGTACCCTCACCTTGTACCCTCACCTTGTACCCTCACCTTGTACCCATCACCTTGTACCCATCACCTTGTACCCCACCTTGTACCCTCACCTTGTACCCTCACCTTGTACCCCCACCTTGTACCCTCACCTTGTACCCTCACCTTGTACCCTCACCTTGTACCTCCTACCCCAACCCATCACACACATCAAGAGACCGAACTGAAGAAGGAATGAGAAGGTCGACCTAAAACGAAAAAAAGAAACTAAACGGGAATAATGCGAGAAATGTTTCCTGGTGTTGAAGGAGGCCAGGGTCATCTCCAGAGGTGCTGGGAACACCTGTGTGGCAGGTGATCAACACCAGCCTCCCAGGATCATCTCCAGAGGTGCTGGGAACACCTGTGTGGCAGGTGATCAACACCAGCCTCTCTAGGCAAGTGTTACACGTATTCATACAGCCACAATAAAGTTTCCTCTCGCTAATTAGACTGTAGAGAACCTACCGACAATGACGATGAGCTGTTATTGTCACGGCTCTCAATGTTCAGCCAATTATGAGTAAGGCCTTTGACTTCCGGCTGAGAGACTCTACATAAATTATCCGGGGAGTAATGAGGGGAGAGTGTCTAGCATGGGTGGTAGAGAACAAGAGGGGAGAGTGTCTAGCATGGGTGGTAGAGAACAAGAGGGGAGTGTCTAGCATGGGTGGTAGAGAACAAGAGGGGAGTGTCTAGCATGGGTGGTAGAGAACAAGAGGGGAGTGTCTAGCATGGGTGGTAGAGAACAAGAGGGGAGAGTGTCTAGCATGGGTGGTAGAGAACAAGAGGGGAGTGTCTAGCATGGGTGGTAGAGAACAAGAGGGGAGAGTGTCTAGCATGGGTGGTAGAGAACAAGAGGGGAGTGTCTAGCATGGGTGGTAGAGAACAAGAGGGGAGTGTCTAGCATGGGTGGTAGAGAACAAGAGGGGAGAGTGTCTAGCATGGGTGGTAGAGAACAAGAGGGGAGAGTGTCTAGCATGGGTGGTAGAGAACAAGAGGGGAGTGTCTAGCATGGGTGGTAGAGAACAAGAGGGGAGAGTGTCTAGCATGGGTGGTAGAGAACAAGAGGGGAGTGTCTAGCATGGGTGGTAGAGAACAAGAGGGGAGAGTGTCTAGCATGGGTGGTAGAGAACAAGAGGGGAGTGTCTAGCATGGGTGGTAGAGAACAAGAGGGGAGTGTCTAGCATGGGTGGTAGAGAACAAGAGGGGAGTGTCTAGCATGGGTGGTAGAGAACAAGAGGGGAGAGTGTCTAGCATGGGTGGTAGAGAACAAGAGGGGAGTGTCTAGCATGGGTGGTAGAGAACAAGAGGGGAGAGTGTCTAGCATGGGTGGTAGAGAACAAGAGGGGAGTGTCTAGCATGGGTGGTAGAGAACAAGAGGGGAGTGTCTAGCATGGGTGGTAGAGAACAAGAGGGGAGTGTCTAGCATGGGTGGTAGAGAACAAGAGGGGAGAGTGTCTAGCATGGGTGGTAGAGAACAAGAGGGGAGAGTGTCTAGCATGGGTGGTAGAGAACAAGAGGGGAGAGTGTCTAGCATGGGTGGTAGAGAACAAGAGGGGAGTGTCTAGCATGGGTGGTAGAGAACAAGAGGGGAGAGTGTCTAGCATGGGTGGTAGAGAACAAGAGGGGAGTGTCTAGCATGGGTGGTAGAGAACAAGAGGGGAGTGTCTAGCATGGGTGGTAGAGAACAAGAGGGGAGTGTCTAGCATGGGTGGTAGAGAACAAGAGGGGAGTGTCTAGCATGGGTGGTAGAGAACAAGAGGGGAGTGTCTAGCATGGGTGGTAGAGAACAAGAGGGGAGTGTCTAGCATGGGTGGTAGAGAACAAGAGGGGAGTGTCTAGCATGGGTGGTAGAGAACAAGAGGGGAGTGTCTAGCATGGGTGGTAGAGAACAAGAGGGGAGAGTGTCTAGCATGGGTGGTAGAGAACAAGAGGGGAGAGTGTCTAGCATGGGTGGTAGAGAACAAGAGGGGAGAGTATTTAGCATAGGAGACCAGATACAAGGTACCATTTGAGAGATGAAATTCTATAAGAATCAGTGAGAGATAGACCTCGAGGTTGATATCACGCCCGACCTGTCCCCTGAAGCCCATATCAAGAGGATACCATCAGCGGTCAGTTAACACTGCAAAACTAGAAGATAGAAGAAAGAGAGGTGATATGATCACCACTTGCAAAATACTAACAGGAATCGATTAAATATACAAAGATTACAGTCTCCGTGGTGTAGTGGTAAGACACTCGCCTAGCGTTCCGCGAGCGCTTTGTCATGGGTTCGTATCCTGGCCGGGGAGGATTTACTGGGCGCAAATCCTTAACTGTAGCCTCTGTTTAACTCAACAGGAAAATGAGTACTTGGTTGTAACAACGATTCTTCGCGGCGGGGATCGCATTCCAGGGACCTGCCCGAAACGCTACGCGTACTAGTGGCTGTACAAGAATGTAACAACTCTTGTATATATCTATATAAAAAAAAAAAAAATAGAGAGGAAAAAAAATTAATTCGTGAAACCAGCAACTTCACGAACAAGAGGACACAGATTAAAGCTAAGGAAACAAAGGTGCCGAAAAATATTAGCAAACTTTTTTTCCAGAGTATTAGACGGTTGAAACAATGTAAGGGAGAAGGTGGTGGAGGCCAAAGCTGTCAGTAGTTTAAGAGCGTTATACGACAATTTATGCAGTTTCCGTGGCGTAGTGGTATGACGCTTGCGAGGCGTTTCGTGAGCGCTTTGTTCTAGGTTTATATCCTGGCTGGAGAGGATTTACTGGACGTCAATCCTTAACTGTAGCCTCTGTTTACCCAACAGTAAAATGGGTACCTGGTTGTTAACGATTTGGCGGGTTATATTCCGGGCAACATGGGATTAAGGACTTGGCCGAAACGCTACGCATGCTGGTGGCTGCACGAGAATGTAAGAACTCTCTTGTGTGTATGTATGTGTGTACATATATATATATATATATATATATATATATATATATATATATATATATATATATATATATATATATATATATATATATATATATATATATAAACAAATAGTACTGGGAAGACGGGACACCAGAGGCGTAGCTCTCATCCTGTAAGTAAACTTAAGTAATTACACACACTCACGCACACACTTTATAAGTACAAGTAAACGTAGTTTCATTAAATCTCAAAATTGGCCAGCAAGGTCAAGAGTTTCCATGTGGGCAGAGCAGCGTGGAGGGTTGGTCACCCATGGCTCTCCTCCCCCCAGGGGGCGGGGGGCCTAAACCGGTTTGTTAGGGGATGCGAAAATGTTACATCATTGAATTTGTCATCTTACATCATTTAGTTCACACTGTAATGCGTTCTTTGGGTCATATCGACTTGTGTGTTTGGAAACTATGCGTACAGAGAGTGAGAGTGAAAGAGAGGACGAGAGTGTGAGAGTGAGAGAGTGAAAGAGGCCCCCTCATTTTGGGCTTATTATTTCAATTACATATGGTAATTTCTTTGTTATTATGGTGATGGAAGAGGGGGGAGGGAAGGTGCTAGTCTGACGATCTTAAATGACACTTAGTGCGTTTTGTGTGTCACTGAAAAAACCGCATACATGAGAAGTCTCGGGGGACCTGTGCTTTAGTAAGAGGAGTTCCTGTCTGTTTGTCTGTACTCACCTAATTGTGCTTGCAGGGGTTAAGCTTTGTGTCTTTGGTCCCGCCTCTCGACTGTCAATCAACTGGTGTACAGGTTCCTGAACCTACTGGGCTCTATCATGTCTACACTTGAAACTGTGTATGGAGTCAGCCTCCACCACATCACTGCCTAATGCATTCCGTTTGTTAACTACTCTTGACACTGAAAAAAATCTTTCTAACGTCTCTGTGGCTCATCTGGGTACTAAGTTTCCACCTGTGTCCCCTTGTTCGTGTCCCACCCGCGCTGAAGAGTTTATCTTTGTTCACCCTGTCCATTCTCCTTGAGAATAGCAGTCTCCGTGGTGTAGTGGTAAGACACTCGCCTGGCGTTCCGCGAGCGCTATGTCATGGGTTCGTATCCTGGCCGGGGAGGATTTACTGGGCGCAATTCCTTAAATGTAGCCTCTGTTTAACGCAACAGTAAAATGTGTACTTGGATGAAAAAACGATTCTTCGCGGCAGGGGATCGTATTCCAGGGACCATAGGATTAAGGACTTGCCCGAAACGCTACGCGTACTAGTGGCTGTACAAGAATGTAACAACTCTTGTATATATCTCAAAAAAAAAAAAAAAAAAAAAAAAAAAAATGTAGGTGGTTATCATGTCTCCCCTTACTCTTCTGTTTTCCAGGGATGTGAGGTTCAGCTCCTTTAGCCTTTCCTCGTAGCTCATTCCTCTCAGTTCCGGGACGAGCCTGGTAGCATACCGCTGAATCTTCTCTAACTTTGTCTTGTGTTTAACTAAGTATGGACTCCTGGCTGGAGCTGCATATTCCAAAATTGGTCTGACATAAGTGGTATACTATCTGTCTGTCTGTCTGTCTGTCTGTCTGTCTGTGTCTGTGTCTGTGTCTGTGTTTGTGTTTCTGTTTCTCTCTCTCTCTCTCTCTCTCTCTCTCTCTCTCTCTCTCTCTCTCTCTCTCTCTCTCTCTCTCTCAAACTATGCCTTATGTTTCATTAGGAACCCGATTGATAACCCTTGTGAAACTGCAAGCAAGAGCTGTTATGCCATATTAGCTGATCTCAAGCTAATCCCTCAAACGGCTTAAAGACTCATTTATTTAATGAGCTTATTATTTGTATTCATTAAGAATAAACAAACTTTAACAATAAGTAACCGTCACACTATGAACAGGATGAGGCAGGAGCCGCTCCTGTGAAAGGTAAGTCTACTACGGGCTCACCATAGCCCGTGCTACTTGCAACTTTTTGTTCGGAGTGAGTGACTCTTCAACAACAACAGCCAGGAGCCCCACTGCGTACCGAAACCTTCATGTGGTCGGTGGACCTGACTCTCCACGTGTCACCGACTTGAGGGAACCAGTTGGTGGTGCGAGGCAGCCTAGGGCAGTAGAGGCGTAGCAGATCAGGTCAAGTTATTGTGAAATGTATTGCCGGCACCTGATCGCCCTCCACGAGGTCATCACCTGATCGCCCTCCACGAGGTCATCACCTGGTCGCCCTCCACGAGGTCATCACCTGGTCGCCCTCCACGAGGTCATCACCTGGTCGCCCTCCACGAGGTCATCACCTGGTCGCCCTCCACGAGGTCATCACCTGGTCGCCCTCCACGAGGTCATCACCTGGTCGCCCTCCACGAGGTCATCACCTGGTCGCCCTCCACGAGGTCATCACCTGGTCGCCCTCCACGAGGTCATCACCTGGTCGCCCTCCACGAGGTCATCACCTGGTCGTCCTCCACGAGGCCATCACCTGGTCGCCCTCCACGAGGCCATCACCTGGTCGCCCTCCACCAGACCATCACCTGGTTACAACTGGTGCGGCACGAAGAGTAGGGAAGGAGAGGGCGAGGGTTTTGGGATAGAGGCATGATGGCCCGGGTCATGGGATGAGAGGGGTGAGGGAGGGGGGTATAGGGATGGTTGTTGGAGGTGGGAGGATTATTGGTCGGAGACCGGGCCGTGGGTTATTGATTCCTGGAAATCATCTCAAGGTAACCTCATGGTTTTTTTTGGAGTAAAGAGGAAGGAGAGGCATAGGTGAAGGGAAGTATAGAAGTGGGAAATACAGTGAGAGGTATGAAAGCAGGCGGACTGTCCGCCTTGCTGACACGATGTGTGGTTGTTGGCAGCTAAGCTGGCTCCCTCTTGTCAGGGAGCTGTGAGTGTGTGAGAGGTTCTTCACATGTGTTTCGCCATATATGGATGTCTATAGATGAATACTGTGTAGCATTCATATATACACACTCCCTGATGCTTCCACACGTTATTCTGTTTAAGGCTCTTTATTTTATTATTATTATTTATCGAGTTGTCATACATATTATTTATCGAGTTGTTCATACATACACATATATGAACTGTTCATATATATACATATATAACTCATCTGGGGATTATATACTGCGGGGCGGGGTTTTCGTCCAGAGAATCGAGGCTCTTGGGCCACCAGCTGTGGGAACGGGGCGTCTCATCTTGGAGCAATCTTTCAAACATTGGGTCCTCTAACATTTCGATGGTGTTCCACACTCTGATGGCTTGGTGCTGCAGTCTGATGTTTAGTGGCTGTATGTTCAGGAGTTCATGGAGCTCCAGGATTGTCTGATCATATGGTGGACGGTGTTTTGCTGCTCTCCTTAGCGCCTTATTTTGTACTGCTTGCAGTTTCTGCATGTTAGTTTTCTTTATGGTGTGTAGTGGTACTGGGGGATACTCTAGATGCGGCCGAACTAGAGCCTTATATAGGTGGATCTGAATGTTAGTACTGAGGCTTCGGAATCTTCTCAGTTTTCCTAATGCTGCTTTGGCTTTATTTAGTCGGTCCCTTACATGAATTTGTATCCCTGTTCTATTTATCATAAGTCCCAGTATTCTGCCTACCTCCGCATATTGGATCGGCTGGTTATCAAGGATGATGGGGTCCGGGTTTCTTTTCGCAATGTGTATTATTTGGAACTTTTGTTTGTTGGTGCTAATTTTCCATTGCTTCTCAAAGTTATTTATGAGTTCAATTGCTGTCTTGGTCTTGTCGGCTAGTAGCGGCTTTGATGGGCCCGGTTGGCATATTATTTGGGTAACATCATCAGCGTATGTGATGTATTCTCCATGTTGGGGTTGGGGTAGGTCAGCTGTATATATGTTGAATAGAGTGGGGGAGAGGCAGCTTCCTTGTGGTACTCCACTTTTCAGTTCTATTACGTCACCCAAGTAGCTGCCGATATTAAGCCTAGCAGTTCTATTGTCTATAAAGCTGCAGAGAGTAGCAGTAAATCTCTCAGGAAGCCCTAGTTCAGATATCTTATATTTTAGGCCTGTGTGCCACACTTTGTCGAAGGCTTTCGAGACGTCCCTAAGCACTATATTACACTGATCTTTTTTCGACACTGCGTTGGCTATATGCTCGTAGATCAGGGCTATAGCTGTATGGGCCCCTCTGCGGTTTCTAAACCCATGCTGCCTGGCGTTATACTTCCCTTCCTCTTCCATGAACTTCACCAGTCTCTGATTGATAATTTTTTCGAATATTTTACCTGGTACTTCGAGGAGGGAAATTGGCCTGTAGTTTTCAGTTTGGGTTGGGGGTTTACCTGGCTTGGGGATTAATCTTATTGTGGCATTCTTGAAGTATGTGGGGAATAGTCCAGATGCAAGAGCTGCATTTAAGATACATGTGTATTGATGGAGTGCAATCACTGGTAGGTTGGATAATACCATCTTATTTATTTTGCTGTTGCCCGGCGCCTTGTTCTTGAAACCCATAATTGTTTTATGGACCTCCGCAATGGTTATGTGTTTCATAAGGTGGCAGTCATCGCGTATGTTGTTAAGGTCTATTGTTTGCGTCGGGAGTAGTGCTGCAGCTCTGTTATCGACTTGAGTTGTAATTTCTCTTTCATTAATTGGGCAAAAATTTAAATTTTCTTCCCGGTTTATCCTGAATATTTTTTCCCAGAATTTCCTGAATTCCTGCTCTTGTTCTCTCTCCTCGTAGAGTTTATTTCCTGAGGCGTCTATGATGTAGGGTGTTTCCTCAGAAGAGCTTCCCATCAGGGTCTTTACTTTTTTCCAGAACTTTCCCGGGTTTCTGTAGTCGACTTGAATTTTGCTTATTAGGTCATCCCATTGTTTGGTGTACTCTGTTTTGCACAGATCTTGCAGCTCATCTTGAAGTTCCCTTTGTAGTCTTTTGCGCTCATCCGTCCACCCGTGTTGTGTTATGAGTTGTAGAAGGTTGTTATATCTGGTGTGCAGTGTCCTGAGCGCCTCAGTGGCTGGGGGGGGGGGGGTGTGGGAGCGTTATGTGGTGAGCTACGGGAATGTGATCAGTCATGCATTTTTCTATGGTGTTAATCCATGTATTTAACTCGGCGTTTATGCATGATGTTTCCTTTCCATTAAAATCTGTGACACTGATTTCCTGTGCACTGCTTTTGAACGCTTCCCAGTCAGTTTTAGTGTATTGAAGTCTTGGTGGTGAGGGTTTCTGAATAGGGTTAGTTGATAGCGTCATTATTATTGGTAGGTGGTCGCTTGTGCTCACAGGGCCCCTTTCTATGTGGGTGTTTAGGAAGTGGTGGTTGTTTGACAGTATTATGTCTGGTTTACCACTATGGCCTTGTCTGACGTAAGTTGGGAAGTCTGGACCCAGGTGGGTTAGATTTCCGTACCTTATCATATTGTGGATGGCTTCTTCTGCTTGGTTGTTCTTTCCATGTCCCAGTGTTCTGTGCTTGGCGTTCAGATCACCCAGAAAGTAGGCAGGTCTGTTCCTTCTGGTAAGTTTCCTGATGTCGGCAAGGGGAAGGTAAGGACGTCTTGGTGGTTGGTAGCATGTTCCTATGAAGATTATACCTTTCGTAGTTTGGAGTTCAATTGCCAGGAAATTTTCCTGGAAGTTATCTAGAATTTTGTGAGGAATATTTCTTTTAACGGCAATTGCCGCTCCATCGTTGGCCTGGTCAGCTCTGTTGATCTGGTAAATTTTGTAATTGAAGATCTTGATCTTCTCGCTGTTCTTTTTTCCATGGCTGTTAATGAGTATTATATCAGGGTCTATTTCTCTGTACAAGTTGCTGAGTTCCAATGCTCTGTGCGGAGTCCAGCATAGAACATTGTGTTGAATTATTGTTAATGACTGGATGGCTATGTTGAATCTGATGGGTTTCTTCCACCTTGTGGATTGTTTGGGATCGTTCCATAACCATTGCGCATTGCGTCAAAGTCCTCGCTGCTTATCTGTTGAATGGTTATGGGTTTTCGGTTTGAGGTAAAAGTAGTTGACATTATCCGGTCGTACACGTCACTCGTAGAGACACCGGGAATGTTGTGTTGGAATTTTATTTGATGGATTTGTATTTGCTCTTTGAGGATCCTGTGGGGAACCTGGTGGGTTGTTTTGCTTGAGTAGAAATTGATTGTGTTTGGGGCCACTACTGAGGCTTGGGTGACATTTTGTGTGGGTGTGCGGGAATCAGTGAGAACCGTTGTGGGTCCCTGGTCCTGTAGTACTTGTATGTTTTGTTGTTTATGTGTGGCCCCTCTCCGGGGGTCCTGAGTGGTAGTTGCTGGTGTTGTATCATCTTCCTCTGGCTTGTTGGTGGTTGCTGGGGTCGTGGGTGCTGGCACTTGCTGGGTGTTAGCCACAGTTGGGGTAGTGCTGGCTACATTGCTGTCCACCAGGGCTTTTATGATGTTAGTGGAGTTAGTGGAGTTGGTGTCTGGGAATTCCATTAATGGGAGACTATTCATCTTGTACATTTCTTTAATTACAGATCTAAATGACCCTGGGTTTGCTATGTTTTCTAAATGAGCAAAGAGCATACTGCTCAGGATCTTTGTGGGTAGGTCCCCATTTACCTGTGAGGTCATGTTTGTTGGAGTGTGTGGGGTAGTGTTTGCTGGATTATGTGATATCTTGTTAGACCAAGCATTGGTGGTAGTTATACCTGCATAAGTATTATTGCATCTACCTCATGGTAGATGCGGGGATGGCGGTATTGGGGTGTTATAATTGTAGGTATGTGCGGGGGAGGGGGAGGAGGGCGGGGGGATGGCGGAGGGGGAGGGCCAGGCGTGTTAAAGAGCAAGGGATAAGGCCGGGTTATGTCGACTCTCAGCTTTAACCAGCAGAGTGGCAGGAATTTTTTGTGGCGGTGCGCGCGCGCGCGCGCGCGTGTGTGTGTGTGTGTGTGTGTGTGTGTGTGTGTGTGTGTGTGTGTGTGTGTGTGTGTGTGTGTGTGTACTCACCTATTAGTACTCACCTGTTTGTGGCTGCAGGATCAAACATTAGCAAAAACAAACACGATTGAGTGTCAGTGACCGCTTGAGTGTCAGTGACCACTTGAGTGTCAGTGACCGCTTGTGTGTCAGTGGCCACTTGAGTGTCAGTGACCACTTGAGTGTCAGTGACCGCTTGTGTGTCAGTGGCCACTTGAGTGTCAGTGACCACTTGAGTGTCAGTGACCACTTGAGTGTCAGTGACCACCTGAGTGTCAGTGACCACTTGAGTGTCAGTGACCACTTGAGTGTCAGTGACCACTTGAGTGTCAGTGACCACCTGAGTGTCAGTGACCACCTGAGTGTCAGTGACCACTTGAGTGTCAGTGACCACTTGAGTGTCAGTGACCACTTGAGTGTCAGTGACCACTTGAGTGTCAGTGACCACCTGAGTGTCAGTGACCACTTGAGTGTCAGTGACCACTTGAGTGTCAGTGACCACTTGAGTGTCAGTGACCACTTGAGTGTCAGTGACCACTTGAGTGTCAGTGACCACTTGAGTGTCAGTGGCCGCTTGAGTGTCAGTGACCACTTGAGTGTCAGTGGCCGCTTGAGTGTCAGTGACCACTTGAGTGTCAGTGACTCAAGTGTGTGGGTCACTTGGAGGGATAATTGGGATCATAATTTATTTATTTATAATTTTGTATTTATATAACAACATTGTTGTAGAGCCAAGCACCAGCACGCACAGCACTTCGGGCAAGTCCTTAACCATATGTTCCCCGGAATACGACCCACCAAATTGTTTAACAACCAGGTACCCATTCACTGCTGGGTGAACAGAGGCTACAGTTAAGGATTCATACCCGGTCAATCTTTCCCAGCCAGGGTACGAACCCCAGGCCAAAGCATTCGCGAAGCGCCGGGTGAGTATCTTACCACTGCGCCACGGGGCACAAGAAACAGCTGAGGGAGGGAAGCAAGATATCAGATTGACTTGCGAGCAATTGGAGGGTATAAATAAGGGATATTCAGTGACAAGAAAGCAGCAGTGAATAATATGGAAAAGGAATGTCCAAAGGAACTAAACATGGCTAAGTGGATCGTGTTAACATCATTAGACGACCAAATGAAAGAGGAGCAGCACAAAATATCAACACCATAACAAGGCTGAAGGAATGTATAGTCTCACACAATACAAGTGAACTGAACCCCACGGGCAGTGCCACACAAGGCTCCTTTAGAAATAATAGTAAACTTTGAAGTAAACGAGTGGCAACACTGTGGTTGGATTAGGGTGTGGCAGAGTAAGTCAGCGACCTCAGTCTCACACCCCCCATGGTGAGGGAGGGAAAGGTCCCTCACCCCGGGGGGGGGCTGCTGACCTGGGCTGGAAAGCCAGTGTGTGTGAAAGCATTACTAAACGGCCTGTGACGGCGCCAAATTGAGAATAATACAATAGCCAACCTGTCCAACATAACCAGTAATGGCTCCACAGTTACTAACTAGTACAATTAAGCCCTTAAAGATTTTAATAAATGCTAAGGAGAAAGAAACATTGAGTCTATAGACTCCAAGTAAAAGTCAGAAAATAGATGCAAGAGAATGGAGCCCTAGAGAGAGAAACAAGAGAAGTTTTACAGAGCACATGAAGAGCCGGTCGGCCGAGCGGACAGCACGCGGGACTTGTGATCCTGTGGTCCTGGGTTCGATCCCAGGCGCCGGCGAGAAACATTGGGCAGAGTTTCTTTCACCCTATGCCCCTATTACCTAGCAGTAAATAGGTACCTGGGTGTTAGTCAGCTGTCACGGGCTGCTTCCTGGGGGTGGTGGCCTGGTCGAAGACCGGGCCGCAGGGACACTAAAGCCCCGAAATCATCTCAAGATAATCTCAAGATAAGAAGAGGTGATGCTGAGGGTCCCAGAGGACCTGGACACAGACACCTACAACAAGCGCCTGGATTATCTAGTGGAGAACAACCCCACTGCCAAGTACCAGACAAGTTACAGTCTGAGAGGACAGCCAGCACTTCCAGCACACAACATGGAAGCAATACTAGTGCTGGTAAATTCGTGGGCAAGGAATACTAGCTAGTCAAGCTCGACAAGAAGAAGAAGGAAAGAGAAACAATCCTCTTTGGGTACACTTTGCATCACCCACAAGAGTGCATGTGTTAAATTACCGCAAGTTATGTCAGCCACAAAACACACAGTAGGAAAAGATCATTCCGCCTGCAGCCAAGTTATCCTTGAAGGGAAGGGCGCATCCCATTACGAGTAAACTTGTTGTGGTTAAAAATAGGAGCTGCCTCGTATAGGCCAATAGTCTTTCTGCAGATAACTTTATTCTTATGTTCTTATGTTCTTACGTTCTTATGTTCTTATGTTCTTACGTTCTTACGTTATTATGTTCTTTGTTGAGAGTTTAGACATGAGATGTTCAACTGGCAACGTGTCCGATGCTTTAGTGGCCACAGGTTGGGTCATACAAGGTCAGGGGAGGAGGCGGAGTGATCCAACCTTCCCCCGACCTCACAATACCTGGAGAAAGGTTAACTAAGGTCAAACAACACATGTCTCCTCCCAAGATAATGTTGCAACCAACAATTCATGTCTGGCCCGAGTGAATGACAGACTTAACAAGGACAGATGAAACGTGAACAATGTACATGAACCGGTCACTCAGCACACCCTGTATGGTTGACCCCGGGCGACCCCACACCCCCGGACACAGTATGGATGACCCCAGGTGACCCCACACCACCGGACACAATATGGATGACTCCAGCTGACCCCACACCTCCGGACACAAAAAGGATGACTCCAGGTGACCCCCAAACACCCGGACACAGTATGGATGACCCCAGCTGACCCCACACCCCGGACACAAAAAGGATGACCCCACACCCCCGGACACAGTATGGATGACCCCACACCCCAGGACACAATATGGATGACCCCACACCCCAGGACACAATATGCATGACCCCACACCCCCGGACACAATATGGATGACCCCAGCTGACCCCACACCCCCGGACACAATATGCATGACCCCACACCCCCGGACATAGTATGGATGACCCCAGCTGACCCCATACCCCCGGACACAATATGGATGACCCCAGCTGACCCCACACCCTCGGACACAATATGGTTAGGTTCTCTTGGCGATTATTTATATTTGTAGTAAGTGGGTGAAGCATTTACAGCTTTGTGGTTCGAACAAAATTCGTCAGTGAAGCACTTGTTCCGGAAGTGTTCGAACGAAATCAGTTGTGAGTCGTGTGTAAACCGTTTATCATTCATAAACAGGGGGGTTTGGTGGGTGCAAGGTTATCACTTTTGGGTCTTTGTTTGGAGGACGGGCTGCAGCTCAATTCACAGCCCGTCCTCC
Organism: Procambarus clarkii; assembly: GCF_040958095.1. Lineage (NCBI taxonomy): Eukaryota > Metazoa > Arthropoda > Malacostraca > Decapoda > Cambaridae > Procambarus > Procambarus clarkii. Next base: position 26,870,299 of record NC_091190.1, on the reverse strand, counting down.
AAACAAAGATCCAAAAGTGATTCCATCCACCCACCAAACCCCCTGTTTATGAATGAAAAGCGGTTTACACACGACTCACAACTGCTGACGTTCGAACATATCCGGAACAAGTGCTTCACTGACGAATTTTGTTCGAATCACAACGCTATAAATGCTTCACCCACGTACTACAAATACAAATAATCGCCAACAGAACCTAAACACCTAACCTAACCTAACCTATGTCTATATATACACAATATGCTAATGTATTATAATATTAATTTATACTTGAGAAAATTCCCGTTTTGAATGAACAGCATATTAAAATTTATGAATGCGTCTGTGGGGTCGACCGCTGGATGTAATGGACTTGAGTCGAGGATGGGTTGCAATTCACCCCTTCGTGATTTTGAGACGTTCGTAATGCTTCAATTATAAACATAATTTAGTTGACACAGTTCACATTTGGTCAGGTCTACATCAGCAGATAATGAGAATTCCCAGAAATACTTGTAACCGAGTCTAAGCCGAGCAGTAGTAACATCTAGAAGTCTGCTGATTTTATTGGATGATCCATAGATGTGTGGCTCCCCTTGTATGATAGTATGATGATAGATGGAATTACTGATGTCGATTTCACTTTGCCTCAGATCTACAAGATTTTGTTGAAGTTCTTGGTGTACTGCTGCTCTCAGATTACTTATTGATAATCCAAGGTTATACTCAATTTCTTCTTTAAAGGAAGATTATTTGGCTAACTCATCAGCTCTATCATGCATTGGGAGTCCACATGAAATGGACTCTGTTACCATCATTAATACTTTTGTTATACTTGTGTATACCTTCAGACACGAGCAAGTTACAGTTATGTCTTAAAGAGTTGAGAGCAGTTACGGACGATAAAGAGTCACTTACAATTAATGTATCAAGTTTGGAGACTTGTGCACATTTCAGTGCAAGGAGCATGCATTGTCGATCTCGATCTCGAACCCATTGATGATGTGACGACTTATACTGAATTTTGTAACTAGCTCATCACGATTTTAACTTGCTTAGCTAAATGAATTGTAGGGTTCAGTCCCTGATCCCATTATGTGCCTCTGTAACCCTTTCCACTACCGCCCACAAGATGGGTATGGGGTGCATAATGAACTAAACTAAACTAAAACTTCTGTTTAGGTATTACTTTTTGTAACTATGTGCACCATAGTACAAATATTGATTTACAAAGCTATTAGATAGTAGAATTTTGTTCTATTCACTTTATAATCCGAAAAAATGACGCTAGAAAACAAACTTAAATATTCCTAGGTCTAGTATAGCAAACATATGTACTGTATTAGGCCTCAGATATCGTGCATTAGGCCTAGGAAGGTTAGGTTAGGTTACTTTGTCCTAACTAGAAGGACAAATCGATTTGTTAAAAGGTTAAGTGGAAAATCGTTTTCCGATTTGTCCAAATTCAGTAGTACCGAGTTCTACTTTCTAATTGCGTTGTTCGCCGGTATATGTACTATGGTCCTTCCTACAAGTACAATACAAACAAAAGGACGGGCTGTATTAGTAGAGTACACTATCAGTTCACCAATACAAACCCAGACACAAAGCCTCCGTCACAACCAGTACCAACATCAGTGTAAGAACTCTTGTATATATAAATAAAATAAAATAAAAATAATAGGAAACCCCTTTAGATACACCGTCCACCGAATATCCATTACTAAATTCCGCAGGAGAGACACAAGAGAAGAAACAGACGGTGCAACAAGCAACAACAGAAGCTCTGCTGGAGACGGCAATTGACAGAGATCACTCAGACTGGACAGCTCTTAAAATAATATAGATGAACGCCCAAGGCCTCAAGCACAAGATCACTCAGGCTGGACATCACCAACATAGTATAGATGAACTCCCAAAGCCTCAAGCACAAGATCCACCTTCTGCAAGACAGCTTACACAGACATTGTGCTGTTGCAGGAAACACTCCTGCGGCAAAATGATGATACATGGTTGTCAGGTGACAAAAGCTTAGGCTTCACAGAAGTCCAGACAGACAAGGTAGCATGACGATGAAAAACCACCATATAATGTTCTCAGGAAACTAAGCCAATACACCGTAGCGAGGGCGTTGACGTGCAAGCTGTCCTGCTATATCTCAGGAATTAAACGATCATAATATATATCACATTTACACCAAAGAGCAAAACTGGATATGACAGCTATACATGTACAGGCAAGAGGCTCCTTCATTATCATGCTTATATCATGGTTGTTATATTGAACACATATTGTGTGCTACCCAATCCCCCAATATATATATACCTAAGCCTTACAACTTTACCATTAAACATTGTTATCATCTTATATGTGTTGTCAGTGTGCTTTAATGTGCCTACTAATGTTATCTAATATGATAATAATGTCATATTATCAATCAAGCTATCAATGTTTTCAATCAAAGCTTTCAATGTGCTTTAATGTACTTTAATATACCTACTAATCTCTCTCAAATTTTCTTACAATGTACCTGTTAACAGTTTATAAATTGTGCTCAAACGCTGTGCATACTAGTTACTTTACAAGAATGTAAACACATCATGCTATATACTCTCATAAACCCAATGTAACTTCTAGTATATATAAATAAATAAATAAATATAATAAATAAATAAATAAATCACCGGAGGCATCATCAGCGTCAGCCACGCGTCATTCAACACAAGAAAATGAAAGATAATTACACCAACGCCATTACACAATTAAGTTGTGAGTGGAGCCACACCTCTCAAGAAACACACAACAGACAGACAACACCACTCATCAACTGAAACACGTTCTAGACTCCGTTAGGAGGAGTAAGTTAAAAATAAAGCAGCAGAAATGACTGAAGAAAGAAGAAATCTAGAGGCAGTCCAGATGCGCGCTGAGTCAAGCAACACCGACCAACAGACACAAATCCCAAAATCATGAGAACTATGCAAGCAGAACTGCCGCCAACACGTCTACGAGCAATCATACAAGTAGAACCATGACAGTGGTAATCCATTCAATACAGACCTTGTTAATAATTCCCTTAAAAATGGTAGGCTTCAAATAAATTGAAGGAATGACATCAGATTCCAATTCCCAAACCAGAAGAGGATACTGTATATATCGCCCGTTTCACTCTGGTCCCGCACGACCAAGATAACAGTAAGAATCTCAACAGACTCAAATGGAAAATTGACCCATTGCATTCAAATACTGATATTCACGGAAGGTGTAGGAACATCCAACCATTGCTAACGTCCTGATTTCAAAACTCCTTGTCTTCCTAAACGTAAAAAAACAACAAAAAACTTTTGAGTTAGGAAATTCCCACGCCTCCTACATTCGTTGATTGCAAAGGAGAGATGTGTAATTTACTTGGCCGAGTGCATGATTGCCTCATTTATCGAAACATCAGAGTACGATTCCAAGGACACCTTTTTCAATATAAGACTACACATATGGTACAACGCAAGGTGGCGTTCACAGTTCAGTTCTACTCAACAACTTGATGGAAAAGTTTATGGCGATGAGGCTGCCACCAAACACGGCCCTCTGTGAGCTACGCCCGTGACTTGCTCCCACAACAAGTGGAGATCAGAGATCACACCCTGGACGAGGCACAACACTCTCTCTACAGAACACAGCACAGCTGTCTTGAATTACGGATATGACCTGAAAAACTTGTACTTCCTGTACAGGTTTTCAGGTGGACAGGTACTTCATCTGTACTTCCACTTTTTTATCAGACCTGCAGTTATGAATGGGTATGGTCTTTACTTAGCCATGTTTCCATTAAAATAATAAACGATAATGCATCTAGTACTGCATTTATATCATCAAAGTGTTTATTAAGTGTTCTGACATTTTGTTTGAATACTGACAGGTTTGTGTTATTTTGGAGTTTTTTTTTTTTTTTGCAAAGTTTACTGTGTAGAATGATTGTAGGATTGTAGGATGATTGCAATTGCAGTAGTGATGATCCATGTGCTGGTTATTGTAGATATGTGATAGCAGAGTTCGGGGTCAATGTTAACTTGCATGTAGTGAGAATGGAGAAGACTGTTTAAGGATATTCAGATTATTATATGAGGGGGGATGTGTGTGGTAAAAGGCAACACATCTTGCTGTGCAACTATCAGTGAATGATGGATTTTGACTCCAAGGTCATTTTCTTCAGTAATCTACTGCGAGGTAATGTTAATTTGGTAGTTGTTGACATCACCTGCATCATGTGATGTAGGTGTTGTTGACATCAACTTACCATACATTGTCACTAGTTAATATCTGATGAACCATACGAAAATGAAAGAGAATCAAATGCGTTCAATAGTGTCAATATAAACCAATGTTACCCATCCGACAGGCCTCCGGAGAGCGAGGATGTGTGGGTCAGGATGGCGCGGGCTTCTCCTGTTGGTGACCGTGTCCGCCGCCTTCACCAGCTCCGAGTTCGTCTACCCGTCCCCACACCCCAGGGAGACAGGTAAGTCGCATATCGGGGATATGGTGGGCGAGCTGTCCCTCCACGGTATTATTAGTCCTCTCACATAACGCATTCCACTTTTCTTTTTCTTTTTTTGCGGACCATTTCGTTGGAAATGCGATGCATTACTAAAAATCTTCAATCGATGCATTATATCGATGCATGCATATCAATGCATATCGATGCATATCAATCGATGCATTTAATCGATGCATTACTAAATCTTCATCTTCTTAGTTTCCTACACTGAGCTTTAAATTTGCTCTGTACCTAGTGTTACCCAATCTCCTAATTTTTATGTAATTTCAAACAACTTTATCATTGTGTTCATTGCTGTCTTCTTTTATGTGCTAGCCATATGCTGTATTGTGACTACCAATTTTTGTCAACTACCATTCAAGCTGTCATTGCAACCAATCTTATATTGTTTCTGCTGTATTATGCCTACCAATTTTTTTGTCAACTACCATTCAAGCTGTCATTGCAATCAATCTTAGCTACCTATGTGCTTTAATATACTGTACCTACAATTTTCTCTCATCTTTTTTTTCATTTCATGTAATCTGTTATCATTTTTTGTCTATAATTTTGCAAGTATTTACCTCCTTAAAATTTTCTTAGATTAAGGACCTGCCCGAAACGCTGCGCGTGCTAGTGGCTTTACAAGACTGTAATTACCATATTTGTATCCTCACATTCCTTATGTACATTCTTGTATATGCATAAATAAATAAAAATAAATAAATAAATAAAAACTAAAGCACCGTAATATTCATGCTTTCTATGCATCGGCCTTGGTAAGTTAGATGGGTTGCTGGGGTTCGTATGGACCTGCTTGGGCAAAACAGCTGTATTTTTTACGTAGTGGTAAATACAAAGGGAGGATATTCAACCTGTTCATTGAATTTACCAATCCGTAAAAACTCAAGCCTTTTGTTTACACACCACTAGAGAACTAGAAAGGTACGAATTTAAGCAACCCATCTAATCTTTCGAGGCAGATGCATGGAAAACGTGAACAGATCAGTAGGATCCATGAGGAGGATTCAAGCCTATGCTCTGGGTACTACCAAACACACGCCTTAGACCACTACACCACGACATGGTCAAAATGAATACAACCTGGGATTCAACTGAATCCTCTCGGAGTCTAGGGGTCCCAAGACTTGGGTTTAATTAGGGCTTCGTACAATGCCCCCCCCCCTCTCCAAGCACACTGTTCGTAGTCTGGGATGTGGGAATGTCTAGGACCACCAACGCTTCTCTTCAAATGTAGAAAGAAAACACATAAACGTCATGTATCATAAAGTGATGTGCATTTGAAGAGATTCGAAGCGTTAGAGGTGGAACTCCTAGAAATACGACCAGAGAGTATTTGGTCATATTGGGGGGCATGTGGGGCATGGGCAATGTGTTAAGGGGGCAATGTGTTAAGGGGGCAATGTGTTAAGCCCTGATTAGGGGGCAATGTGTTAAGTCCTGATTAGGCTTCAGTTGGAAACCTCGGGACCCCTGGAGGATTCAGTTGAATCCTAGGTTGTTATTTTTTACCATGTTGTGGTGTAGTGGTCTAAGGCGTGTGATTAGTAGTACCCAGTGTATAGGTTCCTGAAATTACCTGAATTTACCTGAGGGCCACTAACACTAGTGGTTTCGACAAGGAGAGGAAGCCGGCGGCTTGTCGTAGGTCCCCCAATTTGCTTTGATGATCTTTTCCAGCTGTAATTTAAAATTTACCGGAGTTTTTGGCAGTTATTTAATGTTATCTAATACTAGATAATGTTATCTAATGACAATGAAAAATATAATGAATAATGATAATGAATACTAATGTTATCTAATACTAGATAACACTGAACAAAAACCATCTAATTATCTCAGGGGACTTTAATATTGACCTCTTTGAGCCTGATAACCCTCCTGCTGCTAGTTTCCTCAACTGTATAAATTCCTGCCTCCTCATACCCTTAACCAAATAAAAATCAAGTAACAGCAATATTTTTATTTTAAAAAGTTAGACACAGATAATAAATTAACAAATCACTGTGTGAGAGAGGACTCCTTAAATCTCTGGGCAAATATTTTCTCCCTGTGCAGGAGGTCAAAGACCTTGTCGGCCTTCAGCAAGTCTTCGGTCGCGCGGCACCTTCTGCCAAAGCGGCGGCGGAATGAGCCGGCGGCAATCCAGTTCTTTCCCTCTTTCCTAAATACCCAACTCTCGTAGGCCCAGTCCTCGAGGACGTGCACCTGACTGATGATATTATCTGCGAAGCGGACACACTTGGTTTTCTTCTGGTGGCGACCATCGTCGCCGGAGACCTTTTCCTTCTTCATAGTAGGTCGCTTCACACTGTGAAGAACCTGAAGAACACATCTGGTAATAATATACCAGATGCAAGAATTATAGTCAGGCTAATAGTTCGACTGGTCTAGTAAATGCGGTGCCTTGTTGTAGTGATGTACTCACATCATACGTCTTTTGCATTTAAATAAGATTCCTTTGATAACTTTATCTATTCTCTTCAAGAGCTTGTACGTAGTTAATATATCCCCTCTCTCTCTCTCTTCTCTCCTCTAAGATTGTTCTCTCAACCTGTTCTCAAAGCTGACGACTCTCAATTCTGGTACTAATCTTGTGGCAAACTTCTGAACTTTGTTTCAAGGTTTCTATTTATGTTTCACAAGGTGTGGGTTCCCTGCTGTCGCTGCATACTCAGGTAATGGTCTTACATATGTGGTATGTGTGGATTTGAGAGCCTGATTGTTTAGATTCTTGAATGACGTTCTTTTGTTCGGTAACTTCCCATATGGTGCTAATGATGTCCTGTTCACATGAGCTTGTGGTGTTTAGTGTTTGGATAATGTCTACTCTCAGGTATTTTCACTTGTTTTGTGATGTGTAGTGCTTTGTTATAGTGGTGTGTAGTGCTTTGTTATAGTGGTGTGTAGTGCTTTGTTATTGTGGTGTGTAGTGCTTTGTTATAGTGGTGTGTAGTGCTTTGTTATAGTGGTGTGTAATGCTTTGTTATAGTGGTGTGTAGTACTTTGTTATTGTGGTATGTAATGCTTTGTTATAGTGGTGTGTAGTGCTTTGTTATAGTGGTGTGTAGTGCTTTGTTATAGTGGTGTGTAGTGCTTTGTTATAGTGGTGTGTAGTGCTTTGTTATAGTGGTGTGTAGTGCTTTGTTATAGTGGTGTGTAGTGCTTTGTTATAGTGGTGTGTAGTGCTTTGTTATAGTGGTGTGTAGTGCTTTGTTATAGTGGTGTGTAGTGCTTTGTTATAGTGGTGTGTAGTGCTTTGTTATAGTGGTGTGTAGTACTTTGTTATAGTGGTGTGTAGTACTTTGTTATAGTGGTGTGTAGTGCTTTGTTATTGTGGTGTGTAGTGCTTTGTTATAGTGGTGTGTAGTGCTTTGTTATAGTGGTGTGTAGTGCTTTGTTATAGTGGTGTGTAGTGCTTTGTTATTGTGGTGTGCAGTGCTTTGTTATAGTGGTGTGTAGTGCTTTGTTATAGTGGTGTGTAGTACTTTGTTATTGTGGTGTGTAGTGCTTTGTTATAGTGGTGTGCAGTGCTTTGTTATAGTGGTGATTAGTGCTTTGTTACAGTGGTGTGTGATGGTGAGTTGTAGAAGCGAGTGAAGTGAGTGCGTTTAATATTTAGTGCACATAGTTACAATGATGAATATTGTCGAGTATAGTGTTGATGGCTACAGTGTTGATTGAAGGTTGTGTGAAGTAACGACGGTCACAGTGTTGATTAATGTCTTTGATTCTGTGCCTCGCGAGAGATTCTTTAACAGATTGGAGGACCATGACATTTCAGGGGGTTGTCCTAAGTTGGATTAGGACTTGGTTGTTCCAAAGCAGAAAGTTAGCATAAATGGAGTCAAGTTAAAAGTGGGAACTTTGTAAGTGGAGTGCCTAGCGGCTCTGTCCTGGAACCCTTCATTGTTTACCATATATTTTAAACATGATTTAACAGCAACATTTTAAATATACAAAGGCTACAAAAATAGTTTGGGAAAATAACTTGAGATGAAGCTACTAAACTATTACATCTTCATACGCTTTTACAATGGAGGAAAAAATTGGCAGACGTAGTTGACTGGTTGATAACAAATGTAGTGTTAGAGTTTTTAATAAATTATAATAGAACCACTAGGTATCACCTGAACGATGGTCAAATTGTGAAATCTGAATACGAAGCAGATTTGGAATCGGTTGGAATTTTAAGTAAAAAAAGATGACATAACTGTACAGAATAAAGCAAATAGGATACCGTGACTACTTTTAGAAATGTTAGCAATAAAATATTAAAGTCCACTACGGGCTCACTATAGCCCGTGCTACTTGCATCTTTTTTCTTCCGAGTAGCTGAATCTAAAGCAACAAAATACATAGTAATATACTTTAGCTTCAGTATCTCCTTATTAGACCCCAGTTCAATTATGCAGTTCAGGTTTGGTATCCATGCTATAAGATGGAAGTAATTTGATGACCAAACCACACTAGTCCTGACTAGTGTTCCTAGTCAGGACATCTCCTGTGATGCCCTGAATGTACGTAGAAATAATAATATAGCCTTTGATAGAGTCTTACTGTTTATGGATTGTCAGTCGTGTCGAAAGAGATGTTGTCGTCTTGCCTGTATATTGAGATCGTTGGGGCTGACAGTTCCCCAAGTAGGCGTGTAATGGCATTGGTGACATTTGTCTCTTTGTAGCAAGTCCGCTTGGTGCTGAATGAGCAAATTGGTGACCTTCTTGCTTTTAGAGTATATGGCCTTGTGATGGTAAGAATCACGTTCCTCACGATTATACCTTTTAGAACTCTTACCCCCTGTCTTGTTGACGTTGGGAAGCAGTTCAGTTAGACGAGGGAAGGACAGTTTCTTCAACTCTTGATCTCCTCAGCGGCGGCCACATGGCGGTTCATATTCCTTTAATGCTCTCCTATTTCAACATCCCACAAGACGTAGGAAAGAAGCCTAACCTAACCTAGCCTAACCTTACCTTGCCTTACCTAACCTAACCTTACCTAACCTTACCTTACCTTACCTTACCTAACCTAAACCATCCTAACCAAACATAACGTAACTAATGTAACGTAACCTAACTTAACCTAACCTAATCTAATCTAAGAAATTGTATGAGCAACGACAGATTCTACGAGAATGCGTTTGTCTTGTTTATGTCCTCCATGATTTGGTTATTGGTGACCAACTGTATGAATTCCTGCTTCCTCATACCCTTAATCACTAGACCTACTAGAATCACTGATAGTACTGCCACGTTTTTCTTGACCACACTGGACTAACACGCCACCATATACCTCCCCACTTACTTCAGGGATAATCATTGATAGGACCACAGACCATTACCCCACATTTCTCCTAACCAACATTAATACACCACCTCTAGAAACAAGGAAGTTAAACTTTAGGCTGCACAATGAAACTTCTATAAGCAATTTTATTGCTGCTGCTGCTAATATCAACTGGGAGACTGAATTAGGTAACATAGGGAACATCAACCTAGTTGTGCAAACATTTCTTCAAAAAACTCTCGGCCTATATAACACCCACTGTCCTATGCTAACGAAACAAGTCACAACTAAAAGATTAAACAGTCCATGGCTTGCAAAGGGGATACTTACATCTATTAATAAGAAAACATTACCTTGAGAAGAAATATAGTTTAGGAGTTGTCTCTAACGAAATTTCAAAGATTTATTCATCAATGCTGTCTAAAAAAATTAGGAGAGCCAATATAAAATACTACGAAAATAAATTTACCCAAATAAAGGGCAACATTAAGAAAATATGGAACACTATTTCCCAAATATTAGGATAAAAAAAGATTTTAAATAAAAAACCAATACTCCTATTCAATAACGATGGAAGGCTTTCAGCCTCTGATACTGCTATAGAATTCAATAGGTTCTTCTCATTCATTGGGTCATCCCTTGCTAATGATATTCCATCCTCTCGTACTAATGTTATGGACTACCTTACAGGTAACTATCCAGAGTCTCTGTACCTATCACCCGCTAATTCCAATGATGTCAATGAGATAATCCTTTCCCTTAAAACACAGTCTAGTGCCCTTCCTAAGATACCAACTCTAATTTACAAAAAAGCCACCAGATTTTTAGCTCCTGCCGTTGCATTGCTCTACAACAAGTCACTTGAACTCCAAACCTTTCCAGATATTCTAAAAAAAAACCAGCGTTGAATGTAATGAAACGCCATTTTCTGGGTGAGACCCGGAGGCTCCCCGGAGCTTTACCGGCTGATATGCTAATGTCAGACTTTGGCATCAGTCATGTGTATGGAGTTCTAGGGCCTACCGGGGACCACGAGCCAGAACCTGGCCCCCTCAGAGAGGCAAGGGAAGCAATGGCCTATAGAAACCCCCGTGTGGTTGGAAGCATTCTATGTCTGCCATCGACCGGGTCAAGCATCCAGAAAGGTAAGCATTCCAAAACAAACCCCTATTCTGGTGAAAATTGCTACCTAAGCGAACTAGTGGATAGAACTCTTCAACAGAAAACAAGGAAACTAGTATGACGTCATACGTCACCGCGCCGCTGTCTGCGCAGCTTCCCCCTCCCCGGGAGGGGGAAGGGGGAGCCCCAGACCTCCCACGCCGGCTATCCACCCATCAGTTCTGAGGCTGGATGTCAAAACACGCGAAAAACGCCGACCGGAGGGAGGGAGGGTTGCCGGGGAGCCTCCGGGTCTCACCCAGAAAATGGCGTTTCATTACATTCAACGCTGGTTTTCTGGGGGGAGCCCCGTCGGCTCCCCGGAGCTAACTACCCACAGAGGAAGGTCAAAGGGACAAAACCGGGAGGCGGACACCACGCACCCCCCAAGGAGGCGAGACAACCGGCAGCAAACGCCAACCCAAGGCGCCACAGCCCCGAAAATCCCGGGAACAACACGAGAACCACGAGCAGCAAGGCCCCTGCACGAACACCAAAAATCCAAGCCCGAAAGACTGCAAGGCCACGTCGCCCAGACGGCAGCGAGAGCAACGAAGCCACGAACGCCACAGGCATGAGGGAAGAACACAGGCAGCTTAGCCGCAAGAACACGGCTGACCACCCGGGACACCATCACCCGCGAACCGGGAAGAACAGAACCGGATCAACGCAAAACGCGCTCCGGACCCAAACGCCGTGGCACGCAAACAACAGCGGAGGGCCGCCACTGAACACAAAAACGACACACCCCCGGCCTGACCAACGAAGCACCAACAAACCCTGGACCCCTCTAGAATGCAGCAGCCCCACCCCGCGCCAGAAAAGATGGAGACTGCTGCCATCAAACAACCAAAACGCTAAAACCGAAGGAGCAAGAAAACTCAGCGAACCGACCCCCAGAGGCAAAGGCCCAAAGGAAAGAGCCGACGAAAAAACACACTGGAACCGAAGGAGCACTACCAACCGAGGAGAAGACAGAGCACGCTGACCAGAGACCAGGATGGTGCAAGCGGCGCACGAACAGGCCGGAGGTGAAACGACGCACAAGACAGCTGACTAACGGTGCAGAAGCAACACCAAGACCGAAAGCAAGCTGAAGCGGCTCCGCCTGCGCCGCACGAAAAGAGGCGACAGTATGTGGCAAGACGACGGCCCCCAACCCCCACTAGAAAATCAAGCCGAGAGTAAACCAAGCCAACAAGAGTAACCACCTAAGAAGGGACAGGAAAAGGAAGGACCGCCAAAATACCCATACTGCCGGCAAGAGAAGCACGCAGGTGGGACACCTACCACGAAGCCACCCGACTACCAACCGGAGGCGAGACCACAAGGCAGAACATAAGCAGCCCCGACAAGGCCCCCCCGAGCCCAGGAAAAAAGGCGGAGCCGCGAGAAGATCTCGGGCGCGACCACTGAAACCCAGGCGGCACAAGGAGACGGAACGTCTGCCGAACAGAAAAAACTCCCCAAAGCATGCAAGCCCGCCAGGAGTTCAGAAACGACGGGTCCGACGCGAGACATCGCAAGAACCCCCCCCCCCTATAGCATCAGCCGAAGAACTGATGGGTGGATAGCCGGCGTGGGAGGTCTGGGGCTCCCCCTTCCCCCTCCCGGGGAGGGGGGAGCTGCGCAGACAGCGGCGCGGTGACATATGACGTCATACTACCTTCCTTGTTTTCTGTTGAAGAGTTCTATCCACTAGTTCGGCTTAGGTAGCAATTTTCACCAGAATAGGGGTTTGTTTTGGAATGCTTACCTTTCTGGATGCTTGACCCGGTCGATGGCAGACATAGAATGCTTCCAACCACACGGGGGTTTCTATAGGCCATTGCTCCCCTTGCCTCTCTGAGGGGGCCAGGTTCTGGCTCGTGGTCAGCCGGTAAAGCTCCGGGGAGCCGACGGGGCTCCCCCCAGAAAAAAGCGAGAGTAACCCCAGTCCATAAATGTGGTGATCTCACTGATGTCAACAATTTCAGACCTATATCAGTTTTGACAAACTTGTCAAAAATATTTGAAAAACTAATCTACAAGCAGCTTTAATCTTATCTAGCCAAACACCATATACTTAGCTCTTGCCAATATGGCTTCAGACCCCCCCAAAAAAAGCACTGACTAGTATGATTAACTTGATACATGCAGCTCTTGATAAAAAGGAGTTCCCTGTTGGGTTATTTGTTGACGTACGTAAGGCTTTTGACACTGTCAACCACCAAAACCTTCTTCTTAAATAACATCATTACGGAGTCAGAGGACACTCCCTGCAATACCTTCAGTCTTACTGACAGGCTCCAGTATGTTTCTGTGAATAATTCTATTTCTCCCACCCTACCCATCAACATTGATGTTTCACAGGGCAGCATACGTGCCCCTCTCCTCTTTCTCATCTACATTAATGACCTTCCAAATGCCTTTCAACACCTCAAATCAATCTTATTTGCTGATGACATATCCTTCATTTGCTCCAGTCCTGACCCTCTTGCCCTAAATGTCACAGTGAATGCTGACCTTAATAAAGTCCATCCTTGGCTAACTGCTAATAAACTCACCCTTAATATTGACAAAACTTTTTATATTTTATTTGGTAATAAATCCTCAAATCAAATTGAATCAAAGAATAAACAATATCCAAATCAGTAACAAAGTAGATGGCAAATTCCTTGGTGTTTTCATCGATAACAAGCTGAATTTCCAGGGACACATTCTAAATATAGCAAAAAAAGTTTCTAAAACTGTCTGCATTCTTTCTAAGATCAGATATTATGTACCTCGCCCTGCCCTGGTGACGCTCTATTACTCTCTCATCTATCCTTATCTCAATTATGGTATTTGTGCTTGAGGTTCTTCTACCCAAAATCATTTACGTCCTCTAATTATTTTGTTAAATATGACCGAAAAAGTAAGATTAATAATTCTAACACGAATTTTCTCAATATCTCTTATGTTTCTTTTTACTGTCGATGGTAATTGAAAAATCAATTTTCCAAAATTCATTTTTATTTCTAGTCTGACGCGACGCTTGAACGCGTTTTGTAATAACTTATTACATTTTATAAGACTTTAGTTTACACACACAACTGTAACCTGAAAACACTAAACAGAGTTTTACTAATGCAAACACTGAATATCTTGTCTTATATAGTTGCATTTGGATGAGGTGATATGTTGCAAAAGTTTTGGATGAGGTGAAGAAACTTTTGACCAACACAAGACAGAACACGGTACAATGGGTATAAATTGGATAAATGAGAGGGAAGGATGGAAGTAACTGCAAAGGCCCTATTGGCCCATACTTCCTCTTGATGCTTCTATATTGGTACGGAGTCTTGAAGTGGGTAGAATATAGTTGTGCATTAATTGGCTGTTGATTGCTGGTGTTGACTTTTTGATGTGTAGTGCCTCGCAGATGTCAAGCCGCCTGCTATTGCTGTATCTATCGATGATTTCTGTGTTGTTTGTTAAGACTTCTCTAGTGATGGTCTGGTTGTGGGAAGAGATTATATGTTCCTTAATGGAGCCCTGTTGCTTATGCATTGTTAATCGTCTGGAAAGAGATGTTGTTGTCTTGCCTATATACTGAGTTCTTTGAGGCTTACAGTCCCCAAGTGGGCATTTGAAGGCATAGACGACGTTGGTCTCTTTTAAAGCGTTCTGCTTTGTGTCTGGAGAGTTTCTCATGAGTAGGTTGGCCGTTTTTTTGGTTTTATAGTAAATCGTCAATTGTATCTTCTGATCTTTGTCTGTAGGGATAACATTCCTATTAACAATATCTTTCAAGACCCTTTCCTCCGTTTTATGAGCTGTGGAAAAGAAGTTCCTGTAAAATAGTCTAATAGGGGGTACAGGTGTTGTGTTAGTTGTCTCTTCAGAGGTTGCATGGCGTTTCACCTTCCTTCTTATGATGTCTTCAACGAAACCATTGGAGAAGCCGTTGTTGACTAAGACCTGCCTTACCCTACAGAGTTCTTCATCGACTTGCTTCCATCCTGAGCTGTGGCTGAGAGCACGGTCGACATAAGTGTTAACAACACTCCTCTTGTACCTGTCTGGGCAGTCACTGTTGGCATTGAGGCACATTCCTATGTTTGTTTCCTTAGTGTAGACTGCAGTGTGGAAACCTCCGCTCCTTTCCATCACTGTTACATCTAGAAAGGGCAGCTTCCCATCCTTCTCCATCTTGTAAGTGAAACGCAACACAGAATTCTGCTCAAAGGCCTCCTTCAGCTCCTGCAGATGTCTGACATCCGGTACCTGTGTAAAAATGTCGTCAACATACCTGCAGTATATCACTGAGGACCAAGTCACTCTCCTAAATCTGGGTATAAACTGTCACGTTATGTCCAGACCAAGTGAGATGGCCCGGAAAGTGGAGTTGGAGATCCTGTTGGACGACATATTCGACCTTGAGACACAAAAGAAGGTCACCACCAAAGACACCTTACAAGCAGAACTTATTGCAGAAGGAGGAAAGATTCGAGGCAACTACAGAAGCACCATACTGTCCCCCGAGCTCAAAGCGGCAGCTAAGAGCCTTCGTGAGAACAAGGAGAAAGTCATCAGGAGAGGTGACAAGTCGCCAATATACATCATTCTTAAAAAAGACGAATATCTGGCAAAAATGAACCTCATACTCTCTGACCAAACTAAGTTCCAAAGGGTAACGAAGGACACTACAGTCGAATTGAAAACAAAGGTTAACAGATTGATCGAAACTGCCCAAAAATGAACTTCTCTGGTATCCCACTCACCACATTTCTCTAATCAGATTCCTTCCCATTAACACGACTCTTTATTTTTCTTTGTTTTGACCGTTGTTTTATCCATTCTAGTATTCTACCAGAATGTTGTAGAGGGGCAGCCATTTGTTTCCTAACTATCCTTAATGTTACTGAAAAGCAGTGTGTAGAAACAATTACTGTATTTATTATAGAGAAGATGGACAATTAATTGTTTGCTATGTTTGCAGAGAGTTCGTACTGGAATGACTTGGCCAGGAAGGAGCTAGAGGAGGCCATCCACAAGCCTAAGCTCACCAACGTGGCCAAGAATGTCATCCTCTTCCTCGGTGATGGTTAGTATGGTCTTAAGCAAAGCATCTATGGGATGAAATATCTAGAACATCTAGGTCAAACAGTATTTGTGTCATGGGTGACTTTAATTTTATTGGAATAAACTGGATTAACAGACAGGGAATAATGAAGCAGAAGATTTTCTAGAATTAATTGACGATTGCTTTCTTAAGTAATGCATTAAGGAACCATTACGGGGAAAATAATATTTTAGGCTTAGTGTTAACTAACAGAGAAACACAAATTAATTATATTGAAATAAGGAGTGAGCTAGGGAAAAATGATCACAGAGAAATCAGATTTAGCATAGAATGGAATGAATTTGTAGAAGAAAATAATGTTAAAGTGCCAGATTTTCGAAAAGCTGATTTTAATGGCCTAAGAAATTTTTTGGTTGAAATATATTTTAAAGTCCTGGGCATGGGGGGGTACACCAGTCTTGGAGTGAGACGTGAACCCAATGATGGGCGATTTAAAATGGGATTTCGATGTTGATTCAAAATATAACTTATTTAAATATATTCTAAACAAAGCACAGGAATGTAGTATACCATACAAATTGAATAGATCAAATAATAATAATGACCCAAAATGGATAACAAATGGATAGCAGAATTGGAAGAGGCATGTGAGAGGTGATTAATGACTAACTTGTAAAACTGCTGATATTGGCCAGGTATATTTGAATCTAATTAAATAATATTTATTGAAATCTTTGAATATGTTAGATATTAAGTCACTACACATCCTCTCAAGTGTACTCCATATATATAAAACTTTGAACTGTAATAAAATCCTGATCTTAAACACTTCCTAAAAGGTTGTAACAGTACCCATGGGCACCACACTAAAACCAAATACCTATTTAATATTCCAAGAGTGCAACTAAACCAAACTAGAAATGCTCTACAAATCAAGTGTGCCAAAATGTGGAATGACCTTCCTTATCATGTCAAAGACTGTCCCTCTCTCAACCAGTTTAAGAGATAAACTAAGTACTACCTAATCAACTCCATGTAACCTACCTTTTTTTTTTTTTTTTTTTTTTTTTGAGATATATACAAGAGTTGTTACATTCTTGTACAGCCACTAGTATGCGTAGCGTTTCGGGCAGGTCCCTGGAATACGATCCCCTGCCGCGAAGAATCGTTTTTTCATCCAAGTACACATTTTACTGTTGCGTTAAACAGAGGCTACAGTTAAGGAATTGCGCCCAGTAAATCCTCCCCGGCCAGGATACGAACCCATGACATAGCGCTCGCGGAACGCCAGGCGAGCGTTACCTTACCCCCCCTAAATGTCAACGTACATCTTGCTATTTCAAACAATATTGATTACTGATCAACTTGTATCTTCCATGTATAAACTTTAAGAAAATCATAGTCTGTTTATTAGTTAAATTTCTTCTGCTGTTCTGTTGCAATTTCTGTTGTTCCATTAAACATGTAATTATAGTCATTCCTTTTCCCTCGTTTCAGTTCATTTCATGCTTTTGATCTCAATTAGTTTTAAATCTTAGTTTTTAAGTTTTCCCCCCACATCTTGCCCAAAACACTGTAAATATTAGTGGCTTTAGGCATAAGTTATACTAGCTCTATCTAGAAATCCAACATTCTGCTTGTAACTCATTTTCTATGTATGTACTTTTCCCTAATTATTATTATTATTATTATTTCTTTATGCATTTGAAGAAAAGCATTGGGGGTAGAACTCATATACCACACCAGAGTGTATGCGGCTAATGTGTGAAACCCTGATTTGGTATCAGGTGGATGCCTCAGGACCCCTAGAGAATTCAGTAGAATACCACATAATTATCTAAGTGTAATTACCTAAGTGTAGTTACAGGATGAGAGATATGCTCATGGTTTCCCATCTTCCCAGCACTCTATGTAGAAGCACCCTATGAAACTACTGACAGCTTTGGCCTCTTTCACCTTTTCACCTAACACCTCCAACCTTCTAACACTCAATTTGTGAACGTGAATTTTCTTATATTTCTTCGGCAGCTTTGTTTAGTTAGTTTAAATTTATGACCTCTTGTTCTTGAACTTCCAGATCTCAGGAATTCTTCCCTATCAATTTTATCAATTCCAGTTATTATTTTGTATGTACTGTAGTGATCATATTTCCTCATTTTCTTCTGTCCTCTAGTTTTGGCATATTTAATGCCTCTAACTTAACCTCTTAGCTCTTGTCCTTCAGTACTGAGAGCCTTACTTTTTGAGTTGCATGTGTTTGCAAATTTCCAGTTTGTTGATATGCTTCTTTAGATATGAGTATCTTCTTGAGGGTTATCTTGAGATGATTTTGGAGCTTAGCGTCCCCGTGGCCCAGTCCTTGACCAGGCCTCCTTTTTGTTACACTCCCCAAGGAAGCAGCCCGTAACAGATGTCTAACTCCCAGGTACCTATTTGCTGCTAGGTGAACAGGTGCATCAAGGTGAAAGAAACTCTGCCCATTTATTTATTTCACCGGGGATCGAGCCCGGAACCTCATGACTATGAATCCGAAGTGCTGTCCACTCAGCTGTCAGGCATGGTGCAGGGGTGGTGTGGGTGGTGATGGTGGAGGGGGTGTGTGGGTGGTAATGGTGGAGGGATGGTGTGGGTGGTGATTGTGCCATACAGCTACTGCATATTCCAGCTTTGGTCCAACAAAAATCGTGAATAATTTCTTTAGTATTTTACCATCCATGTATTTAAAAGCAATTCTGAAATTGGAAAGTGTAGCATAGGCTCCTTGCATGGTGTTCTTTTGTGGTCCTCAAGTGATAATTTTCTATCTAGAACCACCCTTAGATCTCTTTCTATATCAGAATTCTTTAAAGATTTCTCACATAATTTATTGGTTGTGTTGAGTCTATGTTCTCCTATTCCACATTCCATGACATAGCATTTATTCACATTAAATTCTATTTGCTAAGTTGAGCTCCATAGACTTATTTTGTCCAGGTCTTCTTGAAGGGCATGACACTCATGTAAGTTTCTTATCTTCCCATCCCTTCCCTAGTATCTGAGCATCATCAGCAAAATGTTCATATAATTCTCTATTCCATGTGGTAGATCATTTATGTAGTTAGTTTAGTTTATTACTCTTTCATCTATCCTATCTCAATTATAGTATTTGTGCTTGGGGTTCTACTACCCAAAATCATCTACATCCTCTAATTACTCAACACAAACCTGCTATTAGAACACTAGAACACTATCAAACTCTGGCTCCAGACAGCACTCGATGCCCTTACTTAAATCTTTGAATATGTTAGATATGAAGTCACTGCACATCCTCTCAAGTGTACTCTATATATTTAAAACTCTGAACTGTAATGCCAATTTTGACCTTAAACACTTCCTAGAAGGTTGTAACAGAACCTATGGGCACCACACCAGAAACAAATATCTACAGTATTTGATATTCCAAGAGTGCACCTTAACCAAACTAGAAATGCTCTACAAATACAGGGATCCAGAATGTAGAATGACCTTCTCAATCATGTCAAAAGCTGTACCTCTCTCAACCAGTTCAAAAGGAAAAACTAAATACTACCTAATAATCTCCATGTAACCTACCTTACCCCATAAATGTCAGGCCATGTCTTGCTTTTTTCAAACAATACTGTTTGTTGACCAACTTGTATGATTGCTGATTTTTGTCATGTTCCTTCCCCTTTTTATTATTCCTTTTTCAACACAATTTATACTTTAATCTCAATTAGTATTAAGTTTTAGTTTAAGTGTTTTTTCCCCACACCTTGCCCGAAATGCTCTGCATATTGGTGGCTTTAGGTATTGTATGTGCTATCTCTATCTATAAATCCAACATTATGTTTATAACTCATCTTCTATGTATGTACTTTTATTTGAATTTGAATTTGAATTTGAATTCTTTTATTATGCACCCATACCTATCTTGTGGGTGGTAGTGAAAATGTTTAAAGAGGCATATAATGGGCTCAGGGACTGAACCCAACAATTCATTTAGCTAAGCAAGTTTCAATCTTGATGAGCTAGTTACAACATTCAATGCACATGCACACAGAAATCACAATAACGTGATATATCAAATGAACAATTATAAGATCATAACTAAGCTATTTATGTTAATTAACTTTAAGATTATTTTACTTAATGATTATTATTTGTCTTATTATTTTTATTATACATTAATCTTAATCAGTTTCTACTGATTTTTTGTTTTCTCTTTTTACCTAACTTCTGTATCCTTCCTGGCTATCTATGGTGATCTTTATTTTACTTCTAATTGTTTCTATTTTATGTGTATTTACATTTATTGTTGTGTTTTGCTATAATTACTTTATATTTACAGCAGATTTAATATTTAATTGTTTCTGTAATTGCTTGTCTTATTGTATGGTGACCCCATTGCATCTACATGCATACTGATATTGATCCTGATCTAAATCTTCTGTCTTATATCTACACCAGTCAGCACATTGATCATCATTATTGCAGGTATTACACAGCAAATCTTGCAAAAAACAAACTCCTAAATAGCACCTGGTTATCAGTTTACAACCAAAATGTTAGATCACTTGGTAAGCATTTTGATGATGATGATATAAATGACACTACTCACAGCATAAAATATTTCTTCACATATGCGAAATCAAAAGCAAAAACCACTGCCAGTATTGGACATATTCGTACAAGTGAAGGTTCATACACGGAGGATGACAAAGAAATTAGTGAAATCCTAAAAAAGCAGTATGAGGACATGTTTAGCACTCCAATAAACAACATGAAAGTGGAAGATCCAGACAATTTCTTTATGCGGGATATTCAAACCCCCTGTAAATATAACTGATATCAACACGAGCGCACTAAATTTTGAAAGAGAAATTGAAAACATGCCCATGCACTCGACCCCAGGTCCAGACTCATGGAACTCAATATTTATAAAGAAATGCAAAGTGCTGGTAGCACAGGCACTCAGTATAGTGTGGAGGAAGAGCTTGGACATGGGGGAGATACCAGATGCACTTAAAGTAGCAGACATAGCCCCTCTACACAAGGGAGGGAGCAAAGCATTGGCAAAGAATTATAGACCAGTTGCACTAACATCGCACATCATAAAAGTATTTGAGAGAGTGATTAGGAGTCAGGTCACCAATTTCATGGAGACCAATGACCTTCACAACCCAGGCCAACATGGATTTCGAGCGGGAAGATCGTGCCTCTCACAGCTTCTTGAGCACTACGACAAAGTCACTGAGGCATTAGAAGAAAAAACCAGCGTTGAATGTAATGAAACGCCATTTTCTGGGCGAGTCCCGGAGGCTCCCCGGAGCTATCCCAGGCTGATATGCTAATGTCAGACTTTGGCATCAGTCATGTGTATGGAGTTCTTAGGCCTACCGGGGACCACGGCCAGAACCGGGCCCCCTCAGAGAGGCAAGGGGAGCAATGGCCTATAGAAGCCCCCGTGTAGTTGGAAGCATTCTATGTCTGCCATCGACCGGAACAGGCACCCAGAAAGGTAAGCGCCCCAAAACAAACCCCTATTCTGGTTAAAATTGCTACCTAAAACCGAACTAGTGGATAGAACTCCCCAACCGAAAACAAGCAAACTAGTGTGACGTCACACACTGCCGCGCCGCTGTCTGCGCAGCTCCCCCCTCCCCGGGAGGGGGAAGGGGGAGCCCCAGACCCCCCGCGCCGGCTACCCACACCTCAGTTCTTGAGGCTGGATGTCAAAAACGCGAAAAACCGCCGACCGGAGGGAGGGAGGGATGCCGGGGAGCCTCCGGGACTCACCCAGAAAATGGCGTTTCATTACATTCAACGCTGGTTTTCTGGGGGGAGCCCCGTCGGCTCCCCGGAGCTAACTACCCACAGACAGAAAAAGAGGGACTTACCCGGGAGGCGGTCGTCGCTCACCCCTCAACTCGAAGCCGAGACAACTGGCTGCAACCGCCGACCCAAAGCAACACAGGCCCGACGAGGCCCAGGGACATTCACAAGGTAACGAGCAGCCAGGACCCTGTTCGACCGCCAAAATCCCCGCGCCCGAATATCAGACCAAGACATATTCCCAAAGACGGCAGCAAGAGCCGCGAACTTACGAACGTCATGGGCACGGGGATAGACCGCAGGCTGGCTGGACCTAATAACCCTGCGGACGACCTGAGAGACCCGAACCCGCGAACAGGGAAGAAGGGAAACCGGATCAACCCACAGCGCGTCCCCGGACACAGAAGCTGTGGCGCGCAAATAACGGCGAAGCGCCGCAACCGGACACAAAACATGATGCACCCCCGGCCTGACCAACCAAGCATCAACCACCCATGGACCCCTCCGGAACGCAGCAGTCTCATTCTTCGCCAGAAAAGAAGGAGACAGCTGCAAACGAACAAAACTATCACCACGACCAAAAGAGCAGAAACCCCTGCGCCGGAGGAGAGCATGAAGCTCCCCTACCCGACCCCCAGAGGCCAAAGCCAACAAGAAAAGTGCCTTGGAAAAACAATCCTGGACCGAAGGGGCCACAACGAAACGAGGAGATGAAATGACAGCGAGCACTCTGTCCAAAGACCAGGACGGCTCAGGCGACGCATGAGCAGGCCGGAGGTGAAACAATGCACGAGACAGCTTGCGAAATGGCGCAGACGTAACATCGATACCGAAAGCAAGCTGAAGCGGCTCCGCCAGCGCCGCACGATACGAAGCGACAGTGTTAGGCATAAGATGACGGTCCTGAAACAACCACAAGAGGAAGGACAAGACCACCCGAACAGACAAAGAGCTAACACGACGAAGACGCAAAAAGAAACGGAAGGACCGCCAGGAAACTTCATACTGCCGCCGAGAAGAAGCCCTCAGGTGGGACACCAACAAGGAGGCCACCTGATCACCATAGAGATGATGATAGACTCGAGTAAAAAAAACCATACGCGAAGACTCGAGGAGAAGATCGAACCAGCTACGTGACGTACCGGCCCGATCTGCTGAAAGAGGCGGAGCCGCGGGAAAACCCTCGGGTTCGGACACCGAGCAACCAGCGCCTGAAACCAAGGCTGCGCCGGCCACCAAGGGGCCAGAAGGACAACTCTCCCCCGGTAAGTCTCTAAGCGAGTCAGGACCTGGAGCAACAGCCGAACCGGGGGAAAGAGGTACAGGAACCCCCACCTCGACCAGTCTAGCCGAAAGGCATCGACCCCGACGGCCTCGCAATCGGGGAAGGGCGCCGCATAAACGGGAAGACGCCGCGACCACGCCGACGCGAAGAGGTCCACTTCGGGGC
The DNA here is from genome assembly GCF_040958095.1 of Procambarus clarkii. Taxonomy (NCBI): domain Eukaryota; kingdom Metazoa; phylum Arthropoda; class Malacostraca; order Decapoda; family Cambaridae; genus Procambarus; species Procambarus clarkii. Next base: position 26,846,989 of record NC_091190.1, on the reverse strand, counting down.
GCCCGAACGTCTGGCAAAGCCAACGGAAGGACTCGTCGTCGACCGTCCACTCCGTGCAGAGGGGAACGAAGCGAGACAGGGCGTCGGCCAAGACGTTGGACACGCCCCATACGTGAACCGCCAGGAGAGCCAAACCCCAAGAACTCAGCAGACGAGTCACCCGAAGCGACCAACCCCAAAGAGACAAGGACCGCATCGAACCCCCGCGGTTCAGGCAATGAACCACCGGAGAGCAGTCCGAATGGAGCCGAATCGTCGATCCGCGGGCCACCCGAATCCTCCCCAGAGCAAACCACACCGCCGCGAACTCCCGCACCGTACTGTGAGCTCGACGGAAGGACGGATCCCAACGCCCCTGGCCGGCCTGGTGAGCACTGGTCACAAAACCCCAGCCGAGAGACGACGCATCCGTGTACACATCGAGCGAGGGCTCGGGTAGGCGCCAAGGCACTGAACCCCGAAAAACCCGAAGAGGAAGCCGGTGACGCAGCAACCGACGCAAGTCCCTCGGGGGTCGAACTCTGCGATCGCGAGAGAGGCGGAAGGGGGAACCCCGAAGGAACCAGAACAGCCGTCGAAGCCAAACCCGACCCGGCGGGTAGACCACCATCGCGAAGTTCAGGCTCCCGCACAGCCCCTCGAGCAACCGCCGGGTGACCCGAGGGCCCTCCAGAAACAGACGAAGGCGGGACCGCAGCCGCAGGAGAGACTCCGGAGGGAGAAACAAAGAGGCGGTTCGAGAGTCCCACACGAGACCCAGCCAAGTCCGAACCTGAGAGGGAACCAGATGGGACTTCCTCCAGTTCACCAAGAACCCGAACCCGGCGAGCTGGGAAAGAACCAAATCCCTGGCTAGCAAGCAAGCTGACTGGCTGGGAGCCCAAACCAGCCAGTCGTCGAGGTAGGCCAACACCCGAACACCTAGGAGACGCAAACGAGCCACCACAACCCGTGTAAGGCGTGTGAACACGCGAGGTGCCAGGTTCAACCCGAACGGGAGACAACGAAAGCGGTAACTCAGATGCCCCACTACAAAACCGAGCCAGTCCCTGAACCGCGGATGAATCGGGACATGCCAATAAGCGTCCCGGAGGTCCAGGGACACCATCCAAGCTCCCGGCTCCAAGAGGAGCCGAACCTGAGACAGCGCAGTCATCCGAAAGGAGGGGCAATGAACCCAGGGGTTCAGACAGGACAAGTCCAGAATGAACCGCAGGTCCGCGCAGTCCCGTTTCGGAACTGGAAACAGACGGGAAACCCATCTGAGGGACGACGTCGTTTCGACGACGCCCAAGCGTACCCACTCCAAGACGACTCGACAGAGCGCAGGGGAAGAAGCCTGCCCTGCCAGCCCCGATCCCCCAAAGGGGGGAGGGGCCACCCAACGCCACCGCAGGCCGCGAGACACGACCCGAAAGGCCCACGAATCGTGGGACCAGGCGCGGGCGAACAGCGCAAGCCGCCCCCCCATCGCCCCGTCAAGGGGGCAAACCGCAAAAGGGCCGGCGACCCTTACGAGACCCAGAACCCCGCACAGCGCGAACACCGCGCCGACCAGACGAGGGAGGGTCCGCAGGAGGAGCCAACCCCAAACCTGACACCAGAGGCCTACCACGACGAGAGGAACCCCGAGCCCTGGCACGACCTTTCCGGGAAGACCCACCCCGGGCCCCCTGGACAAGCCGCCGACGCAGCCTGAATAAACTGCGCCACGGCCGACTCCCCAAACAGGAGAGGACAAAAAGGTGAAGAACGCCTAAGAGCCAGAGCCCAAGCAGATTCCACGGAGGAACCCAGCACCGCCTGCCGACACGCGAGACGGGAAGCATAGAACAGGGAAACCGCATCCCGCAAAATCGGCGTGAACAGCTTCAACAAGGCAGCCGACGAACGCGCAGCCGAGGACAAGGTGCCGGACCCCGGGACGGACCCAAGCGTCCCCACATCCTCCACGAGCCAATCCGAAGACAGCTCCAGGAGGGAAAAGAACCGCAAGGCCGAACACAAAAGGCCCCGGGCGCGCAAGTCCTCCACCACGAGCGCCGCCGAAAGGAAGGGAACCTGCACATGGAGCTGAATAACGCCCACATCGCGGGGAAGGGCAGGGGCAAACAAGCACTCATTCAGGTACTCAAGTTCACCCCCCAGGAAAACCTGAAGCACCTTGGAAGCTTCCCGCCACTCCAGCGTGCGGGAACGACAGAAGGAATGCCAGGAATCCAGACCAAACAAGGGGCAGTCTGCTAGCCAGGACGACTCCGGAACCTCGTAACGGAGCCAGAAAGGGAACGAAGTCCCAAACCTGAACGTGGACGGATCCATTTCCGAGGCATAATCCGGGTCACGCAGGAGGTAAGCTGCAAAGGCCGCTCGCACCACACCAGGTTGGATGCGATAAGCCGAAAACCTCCGGAAGGACGGAACCGACGTACCCGGGGGAACACGGAACCGAACCCGGGGAGGGGCCGACACCAAATCCAACTCGTACGCAGAGGGGGAAAAGAAAACCCCACTCCTTGTAACAATAAGCCCCGCTCAGTGGGAAGAAAAACCCAGGCGGGGCCCAGCGGGGCCCAGCGGGGCCCAAGGCCCCCAAGTCAGCCCCTCCCCAGCCTCGAGGTCCGTCACCACAGGACCCGAGGCCGAGTCCTCTCCCCAAGCCCCGACCCCACAAGACAAGGACGGAGCAGCCGGAAAAGCTGGAGGAAGGGGGGCCCACTGGTCAGACCCTGAAGCTTCGGCCGGGAGACAAGACTCGAATGCCTCTGCCGCCCCCCCGGAAGGGGCAACCCCCGAAGCTGCCCGAGTCTCGAGATCAAGTAACCCCTGCTCCGACCCCGAAACCCTCAGACGCTTCGGGGCCGGAAGCAGGGGCGGGAGACCAGAACGAACAGAAGGGGAAGGACGAGGAGGTGTGGACTGAACCAGGATCGAAGCGACCCCCACCCCCAAGTCCGGGTCTCGAAAAGCAAAGCGGGGCAGCCCCGGGGCATCCGGGGAAGCAACCAACCGAGCGCGTTGCAACAGACGAAACCTAGACTGCAACGCACGTGCCGCCCGTACCCGAATAGAATCATCAGAGGATTGGGTAAATTGAGTCACAAGCAGGCAGCAACACTCACAGGACTCAGGGTCGAAAGTATCACCGACCCAACAGGCAGCGTGGCAGAGGCAAAAACAATGAGGGTCACCCTGAGACAAGGGGACCGAGCAACCCTCAAACTCGCACACAGCGAGTGGGGACTCCGGGGTCACATCCATCGGACCCACGCGCCCCCTAGGGGATTCCCAGGGTCCTGAGCGTTTACTTTAAGAGGACTCGCGCTCAGGTAGTCCCAGGCAGGGTGCTGCAAACCGGCGCCCAAAACTACCAAGCAAATTTCTAAAGCTGAACCCCAGGGACGTGTACACTCACGGGGACCTAGCAGGGGGCGCCACCGAGGAGAACAGTGGAAGGGCAAAAACAAACTGAATAAAATGACAGAACCCCCCACCAGGCAAAAACAAAAAGAAAAACAAAACCCCGCAAGAGGACAGCGAACCCCAAGGAACAGAGCCGGCCGCGATGTCGGGAAATACAAGCTGAGCAGCACCCTGCGCCCCTACCAGTGCAAACTGCCTCTTACCTGCCGGTAACAAGGGAGAACAGAACACCCAAGAGCCCAACAGGCGGCCGAAAAACCGAAAGGTAAAACGGACCAGCAGAGGCAGACCCCGAGGAGCCTGTGGAAGGTGGCCCCAAGCCCCAAGGGCAGTACTTACAGGGCACCTAGGGAAGGCAGCCCTAGGCGCATGCAGCCCGAGTACTGAAGATAACTCCTGGCTCTCGCACCCACAAAACTAACACCACACGCAAAGCACAGTGCAGTAGCGACACCGGAGCCAGAGCACACGACCATCGCCTATAGCATCAGCCTTAAGAACTGAGGTGTGGGTAGCCGGCGCGGGGGGTCTGGGGCTCCCCCTTCCCCCTCCCGGGGAGGGGGGAGCTGCGCAGACAGCGGCGCGGCAGTGTGTGACGTCACACTAGTTTGCTTGTTTTCGGTTGGGGAGTTCTATCCACTAGTTCGGTTTTAGGTAGCAATTTTAACCAGAATAGGGGTTTGTTTTGGGGCGCTTACCTTTCTGGGTGCCTGTTCCGGTCGATGGCAGACATAGAATGCTTCCAACTACACGGGGGCTTCTATAGGCCATTGCTCCCCTTGCCTCTCTGAGGGGGCCCGGTTCTGGCTGTGGTCCCCGGTAGGCCTAAGAACTCCATACACATGACTGATGCCAAAGTCTGACATTAGCATATCAGCCTGGGATAGCTCCGGGGAGCCGACGGGGCTCCCCCCAGAAACAGAATGCTGATGTGATATACATGGACCTCGCAAAGGCTTTCGATAAATGTGACCGTGGCGTGATAGCACACAAAATGAAGTCAATGGGAATAACCGGTAAAGTAGGACGCTGGATACTCAGTTTTCTGTCAAACAGGACTCAGCGAGTAACGGTCAACCATATAAAATCTAGTCCAAGTGCAGTTAAAAGCTCTGTACCTCTGAGTACAGTCCTTGCACCGCTACTTTTCCTTATTCTCATATCAGATATAGACAAAAATACAAGTCACAGCTTTGTATCATCCTTTGCAGATGACACAAAAGTCAGTATGAAAATTATCTCGACTGAGGACACTGAAGAACTTCAAGCTGATAAAGTTTTCGACTGGGCATCAGAAAATAACATGATGTTTAACAGAGATAAATTCCAGGTACTCAGGTACAGTAAAAATGAGGACCTTAAACATAATACAGAGTACAAAACACAATCAGATGTACCCATAGTAGGAAAACAGCATGTAAAGGATTTGGGAATAATAATGTCTGACGACCTAACGTTTAAGGAGCATAACCATGCAAATATTGCGACAGCCAGAAAAATGATAGGATGGATTACGAGAACTTTCAAATCCAGGGATCCCTTGCATCTGGTATAATCTATGACAGAACAACTGACCACTATCCTACCTTTCTCATCGCAAACATGGACATAACACCACCAGAAAGCAAGAAACTCACATTCAGGCTACACAGTGAAGCAGCTATAGGCAACCTCACAAATGCACTTCACAATATTAACCCACGTCCTGTCCGGCTCGTTGTTGCCGTGAGGGGGCTTGGTGGGCGGCTGCCGGAGTGTGATGCTCCTTGGGACAGTCCTCTGTCCTTTTGTAGCCTTGTGCTCCTGCTGCTGTCCTCTCAAATTGTGCTGGACAACTTTTCCTTTTCCTTCTGTTTCCTTTTTCTCCTCCTCTTCTCCTTTCTCATTGTCGTTCCTCACCAACCTTTTACCTGTTTTGTTTCTTCTTTTGGCCTTCTTTTATTTTGACATCTGGATGTTTGGGGAGGCAAACGTCCTTCCCATACTAATACTTAGAATGCCTTGTTTGGTCCCGCTACATGGGCTAAATACTCTGATTTCCACCATCTGGATTCTACTCCTGACGATTTCTCCCTCCATAAACACTGTGTTGATTGGTAGATGCCTCTGTTACTTTTAACTCCACCAGTTATGGTACGCGTATCGTCGCTGCTCCTTCTCAGGATGCAGCTACTCACTTAGCCGCTTTATCCTGCATTGGGGAGACCTCTGTTCAGGGTCTCCAAAAACGCTTGATTAAATGCCAGTGTTGGCACTGTTCTCCTCCCACACCATGTTGCAACTGGTGTAAGGGACCTCAAAGACTGTTGTGAGGATATTAAACATATCCTCGAAGCCCAAGGTCATTCTGTCCTCCAGGTGGACACGTTTACTCAACCCCCTTGTGGTCGTCGCCGTCAGCCCCTTTGAGTTGTAAAAATCACCTTTGATAGTAGGGCCCTTCCGCCCTCTATTATTCTTGCTGGTGCCAGATGCTCCGTTCAGGAGTACATTCCCTCTCCTAGACTTTGCAATAAGTGTTGGAAGTTCAGGCACGGTGTCCTCAAATGTTCAAGTACTGTGTATCTATGCCCCATGTGTGGGGACAGTGATCATTCTAAGTCCAAGTGCACTTCTCCCCAGGCTCGCTGCCTCAATTACGGCGAGGCCCACCCTACCTTCTTACACTTGTGTATACACTACAAACTTGAGGAAGCCGTCCTCAACTTGAAACACCGTGATCGTCTGTCTTTTCCTAAAGAGAGACACCAAGTTCATCATCTCACCCCTTTCGCGGGCGGATCCTATGCTCGCGTGTTGTGTTCTACCTCTCCTCGTCCTTCCCACCTTCCTCAGTCTCACAGCCATTTCCAGGTCTTAGACCCGAACACACTTACCACCTCCTCCCTTATTCCTTTGCGTTCTGTCCCGAAAGGTCTCCCTCCTGGTTTTATTTATTTTTTTTTATTTATATATATATACAAGGTTCTCCATCTGGAGTTTCCCCTCTTCTGCTGCCCGGGTTTTTGTGGGTAAATGGTATACAGTCTGTTCCATTTATCTCCCCCTAAATGTCCCGTTTTCCCTTCCTGATCTTAAGCACCTCCTGGACTCCTTGCTAGAGCTGGTGCTCCTTTTTGGGTGATTTCAACTGTCGACATACCCTCTGGGGTGATGTTCTGACAAACACCCGAGGCCGCCTTTTCGAACTGTTCATCCTCGCTTCTTCTCTATCTCTTCTGAATTCTGGTGAGCACACTCATGTGGACTCTCAGACTTGCCCCCTTTCCTGTCTTGATCTTTCTCTCTGCTAGTCGTCGCTTTACTTAGATTTCACATGGCGGGTTCTTGATGACCTCCATAACAGTGATCATTTCCCCATCCTCGTTTCCTGTTTCTTTTTCCACCCTCCTCTCTCCTTCCCTAGGTGGCAGTTTGCCAAGGCTGACTGGAACCTATTCACCCTCCATGCTACTCTCTCTGACCTCTCCTCTCTGCCTCTTGCACGCGCCCTCCTCCTTTTTCATGACACCATCTTCAGCGCTGCCCTCCGCTCTATTCCTCGCTCTGCCTCCCGAGGCACGCAGAAGTGCATTTCCCTGATGGAATGTGGACTGTGGTCGGGTTGTCCGCTGTAAGCGTGCAGCCTGTAAGAAACACCGACGCTGGCAGACGGCTGATTCTTTTGTTCTGTTTTGGAAGGCTAGTGAGGTGGCTCGTAGGACCATCCGTACAGCTAAAAGTGAGAGTTGGAAATCTTATGTTTCCACCATTACATCTGATACACCTCTGCCACAGATCTGGAAAAAGATCCGCAAGATTGTGGGTAAGTTCGTTCCCATGTCTCGCCAGTTCTCCACCTCCATGGTAATCTTGTGGCGGACCCAGTGCAGGTCGCGACCGAACTGGATTCCCACTTTTTTACTGTTGGCTCTGGTTCTCATCTTCCTCAATCCTTCCTTTTTCGTAAGCTTGTTCTTGAATCTCATTCCTTAGATTTCCACACTCATTTCCGTCTCCTCTGTTGAAGACCTCCGTTGTTGCTGTCCTTTTTGACCTGGAAAAGGCTTATGACACGACTTGGAAATACCATATTCTGTCCCAACTTCGTTCTTTTGGCCTTCGTGGTAATCTCCCTCTCTTCCTCTCTTGTTGTTCCTTTAGAGTCAGGCTTGGTGCCACTCTCTCTGCCTCTTTTCAGCAGTACGAAGGTGTGTCCCAAGGTAGTGTTCTGAGCACTACTCTTTTTCTGGTTACCCTCAATGGGCTTCTTTCCTCCCTCCCTTCTGGCATCTTCTCCGCTCTTTATGTTGACGATCTTACTCTTTGCTGTCGAGGTGATGATTCGCCTCTCCTTCAGTGGCAACTTCAACTTGCGATTGATGCTGTGTCATTTTGGGCCACCAATCATCTCTACAACCAAGACTTGTGCTATGACTTTTACTCAGAAGCAGGTCATTCTTCATCCCTCTTTGTCGCTTTATGGCCATCCCCATGTGTACAAAGATTCCAAGAAGCTTTTAGGGTTATTCTTTGACACTAATTTGTCCTGGTCGCTCTATATCTCTTATCTCCGAGTTGAATGCTCTAAGGCCCTTAACCCCCTGAAGGTTTTGTCTCATACTTCTTGGGGTGTGAATAGGCGCATGCTTCTCTATTTGCACTTCTCTCTCGTCCTGCCTAAACTCGATTATGGTTGCCCTGTATACTCTTCTGCTTCTCCTTCTACTCTTCGCCATCTTGATCCTTTGCACCATACTGGGTTGCACCTCAGCTCTGGTGCCTTTCGTTCAACTCCTACCCTCAGCTTGTATGCTGACACTGGCTTCCTCTCTCTCTAGGACCACCGTGATCGCTACTGTCTTCACTATCTTGCGAGGTCCTTACAGCATCCTCACTCTTGCCTCTGTCGTGCTTTGACTCTTACCCCTCCTGTGGTTCCTGTTCCTCTTCACCACCTTCCTCTTTCTGTCCGTTTGTCTCACTTACAAGATTCTCTTTTGGTTCGTCTTACCAATGTTTCTCCTTGTAATGTTCCATCCTTGCCCCTGTGGAGGGTCCCCCTTCTCAAATTTTATACTTCCCTGACCTGCATCACTAAAGCTTTTACCCCTCCTATGGTCCTGAAACGCCTTTTCCTTGAGCACTTTTCTTCACACTTCCACTCCATTTCTATCTTCACCAATGGGTCTAAGTCTGCTGAAGGTGTGGGCTACTGTTATTTTTCCAGACCATACTTATATGTATCGCCTCCCTCCGGAGGCTAGCATCTTACAGCAGAACTTATCCTCTTCTCTATGCTCTTCATCTCCTGCTTTCTCGTTGTCAATCCTCCTTTGTGGTGGTAGTTGACTCTCGTAGTGCCCTCATGGCTTTGGAGTCCTTTAAACCGATCCACCCTGTGGTCATTGAGATTCAACATTGGCTGTTTCTTATCTCCAGTAAATTTAAGTTGGTAGAGTTTTGATGGGTTCCCAGCCATGTTGGTGTCTCTTTAAATGAGCATGCAGATGCTGCCACTAAGGAAGCTATCCCACTTGTCCCATCTCTCGTAAAGGTATTCCATATTCCGACTTTTACCCAATTATTCATTCCTCCATCCTTGCCGTTGGCAGGGTTGTTGGTCTTCTGTTATTGGTAACAAACTGTGTACTCTTAAGGGTCGTGTGTCCCTGTGGCCTTCCTCCTACCACCGTAACTGGCAGTGGGAAACAGCTCTGGCTAGGTTACATATTGGCCATACATGTTTAACTCACGGTCACTTAATGCAGTGCCGCCCTGCTCCTTACTGTCCAAATTGCATTGTTCCACTTACAGTCATGCACATTCTTGTTGAATATCCTGACTTCCAGGAGGAGCATGTGTCTTGCTTTCTGACCATCCCTTGTGGTCAATTGTCCCTTGATAGAATTCTTGGTGAATCGGATACTTTTGATATCGTTCGCCTTATGTGTTTCTGTTCTCATATTGGCATCCTTGGTGATAGTTAGTGTCCTCTGATTGTTCCACACATTTGGTGGTGCTACATAGCCTTCCCAGTTTGGTGCCTTCTTTTGATAATTATACTTACTTACTTCACAATATTAACTGGGAATCTGAATTCAATAATACACAGGATATAAATTCATTAGTTAACCTCTTTCTCTCCAAAACTCTAAGCCTCTACAATGCTCATTGTCCCCTCCTTACCAAACAAGTAACTGACAAAAGAATAAACAATCTGTGGTTCACAAGTAGCATATTCAAATCCATCAACAAGAAACATGAATATGAAAAGAAACTTAGGATTAGCCTAGTTACAAAGGAAGTAGTTAAAAGTTACTCATCAATGCTTACCAGTATCATAAGAAATGCAAAACTTTCATATTATGAGAATAGATTCAAAGAAGGAAAAGGCAACATGAAAAGCACATGGAAAACCATCTCTAATATCCTAGGAACTAAATAACACTCACACAAGAATGAGAATGAATGAGAATGAATGTTCTTCTCTTCTCTTCTCTTCTCTTCTCTTCTCTCAAGAATGAGAGAAGGAGATATACCGTCAGTACTGGATCTAGTATTCACCAGGAAAGAAGAAGAGATTTTTGACATCCAGTACCTTCCTCCCTTGGGAAAGAGTGATCACGTCCTGTTAGACATTAAATATGCTTTAAGATATCATCTAGAAGAAAATGGGGACATTGAAACAGTTGATAAACTCGATTTAAAGAGAGGCAACTATGGGGAACTTCGAAATTTTTTTAATGAGTGTAATTGGACAGAATTGTTGCTAGGCAGGGAAGTAAATGAAATGTATGCCAAATTTTTAAAACTATACGAGGAAGGCACACAAACATTCATACCAAAACAGAGATGCAGGACCAGAAAACAGGATTGGTTCGACAGAAATTGTGAGAGGGCAAGAGACCAAAAGACACAAAAATGGAATCAGTATAGGAAGAGGCCAAACCCCCAAACATACCAGCGATACAAAGATGCGAGAAACAATTATACAGCAGTAAGGAGAGAGGCAGAAAGAAATTTTGAAAAAGGGATAGCAGATAAATGTAAAACAGAACCGGGCCTATTCTACAAATTCATAAACAACAAATTGCAGGTAAAGGATAATATCCAGAGGTTGAAAATGGGAAACAGATTCACGGAAAATGAAAAGGAAATGTGTGAAACATTAAATGAAAAGTTCCAAAGTGTGTTTGTACAAAATGAAATCTTCAGAGAACCAGACACAATAAGAATTCCAGAGAACAACATAGAGCGGATGGAGGTGTCTAGAGATGAAGTGGAAAATATGCTAAAGGAGCTCGGGAGGAACAAAGCAGCTGGCCCAGATGGCGTTTCACCATGGGTTCTGAGAGAATGTGCATCTGAGCTCAGCATTCCACTTCACCTGATCTTTCAGGCATCCCTGTGTACAGGAATCGTAGCAGACGTGTGGAAACAGGCTAACATAGTTCCAATCTACAAAAGTGGCGGCAGGGAAGACCCCCTCAATTATAGACCTGTATCATTGACAAGTGTAATAGTGAAAGTATTGGAAAAGCTAATCAAAACTAAATGGGTAGAACACCTGGAGAGAAATGATATAATATCAGACAGACAGTATGGTTTTCGATCAGGAAGATCCTGTGTATCGAATTTACTCAGTTTCTATGATCGGGCCACAGAGATATTACAGGAAAGAGATGGCTGGGTTGACTGCATCTATCTGGACCTAAAAAAGGCTTTCGACAGAGTTCCACATAAGAGGTTGTTCTGGAAACTGGAAAATATTGGAGGGGTGACAGGTAAGCTTCTATCATGGATGAAAAATTTTCTGACTGATAGAAAAATGAGGGCAGTAATCAGAGGCAATGTATCGGAATGGAGAAATGTCACAAGTGGAGTACCACAGGGTTCAGTTCTTGCACCAGTGATGTTTATTGTGTACATAAATGATCTACCAGTTGGTATACAGAATTATATGAACATGTTTGCTGATGATGCTAAGATAATAGGAAGGATAAGAAATTTAGATGATTGTCATGCCCTTCAAGAAGACCTGGACAAAATAAGTATATGGAGCACCACTTGGCAAATGGAATTTAATGTTAATAAATGTCATGTTATGGAATGTGGAATAGGAGAACATAGACCCCACACAACCTATATATTATGTGAGAAATCTTTAAAGAATTCTGATAAAGAAAGAGATCTAGGAGTGGTTCTAGATAGAAAACTATCACCTGAGGACCACATAAAGAATATTGTGCAAGGAGCCTATGCAATGCTTTCTAACTTCAGAATTGCATTTAAATACATGGATGGCGATATACTAAAGAAATTGTTCATGACTTTTGTTAGGCCAAAGCTAGAATATGCAGCTGTTGTGTGGTGCCCATATCTTAAGAAGCACATCAACAAACTGGAAAAGGTGCAAAGACATGCTACTAAGTGGCTCCCAGAACTGAAGGGCAAGAGCTACGAGGAGAGGTTAGAAGCATTAAATATGCCAAAACTAGAAGACAGAAGAAAAAGAGGTGATATGATCACTACGTACAAAATAGTAACAGGAATTGATAAAATCGACAGGGAAGACTTCCTGAGACCTGGAACTTCAAGAACAAGAGGTCATAGATTTAAACTAGCTAAACACAGATGCCGAAGAAATATAAGAAAATTCACCTTCGCAAATAGAGTGGTAGACGGTTGGAACAAGTTAAGTGAGAAGGTGGTGGAGGCCAAGACCGTCAGTAGTTTCAAAGCGTTATATGACAAAGAGTGCTGGGAAGACGGGACACCACGAGCGTAGCTCTCATCCTGTAACTACACTTAGGTAATTACACTTAGGTAATTACAACCAGATAAAACTCTCTAAGGATGGCTATACACCATCAACTGATTTAGAAATGGCAAATGAATTTATTAGCTTCTTTTCATTGGTTGGTGCTAACCTTGCCAGAAAAATACCACAGACTCAGACACATATTAACGCATATCTCTCAGGCAGCTATCCAAACTCTCTTCTCCTTTCACCAGTCAGCCCAACAGATGTTGTGTCCATCATACACTCACTAAAAACCAAAGCTGAGAAAATCAGTGAAATCTCATCCATTGTATACAAGAGCGCCTCCCATGCCCTTGCACCACCCATAGCTCTGCTGTTCAACAAATCTCTAGAGTGTCATTCCTTCCCTGATATCCTTAACCCTTAAACTGCTAACTGTTAAATAGCAAACATCCCCAGGGCGCTCAAGAAAAAAATTGTTCTGAAAAATAATTTTTTCTTATGACATTGTTAATTAGCCTTCAGGAAGCACAAAAATCCAAATAAAAATTCTCTAGCTCTTGTGGTTTAGCTGTAGTTGCCTGGAGAAGCTGCATATTTTTAGTTGAGGTGCCGCATAGGAATAACTTTGTTGATTTATTTTCATTGTTTCTCAATTTATTAATATAGTCTTTTCATGCTAACAGGATGTATTTGTGTGTCAAAGTTACTGTCTATTATGTAAAACTTTGCATATGGGAGCCCCCTCTACCCCGCGGGCCTTTCAAATCTTGCGCGGATTTGAAAGGATATATATTCCAATATATCATATGATGGGAAGCGCAAGTTATTGCAAGTCACTCAACCCATCATATGGGTTGAGTGACCCCATCACATTGCGCACTTAAAGGGTTAAACGATTTGGCAGGTCGTATTCTGGGGATTATTAGGATTAAGGACTTGTCCGAAATGCTATGCATGCTAGTGACTGTACAAGAATATAAAAACTCTTGTATAAATAAATAAATAAATAAAAAACATTCAACACTGGTTTTTTGGGGATACATTGCAAAATTTCTCCAAAAATTTATAATGGGGTGACAAACTGTGTTGGGTGTGTAGAGGTCATGGGATGTTATTTTAACAAACTTTGAAGATACGGTTGGTTTATTTATGTTAACAACCACTTGTACTGATCGGTACAGTGACAGCCTTGCTTTCTGCAGGTTGGTGTCTGATCCCCAGACAGTTCACGTGGGTCCTCGTGTTTTAGACACAGTTCCTTCCATTTCTCCTATGTCAGCTGCTGGTCCCCATATCTCAGCTTTTTGCCTTCAAAACCCCTGATATTCACCTGATAATTACCTTCCTTTATGTTAACACATTATATAACTAAGCTTGTCAGTGCTGTAGCTTGTTAGCTAAACAAATTTTGGGCTTCAGTTTCCGAATCCATTATGTGCCTCTGTAACTTTTCCACTACAGTTCACAAGATGGGTCTGTGGTGCATAATTCAGTAAATGAACTAAACATTAAACTGTGTACAGGTATGGGGATCACCGTCAACACAGCGGGAAGAATCCTAAAGGGGCAGAAGAAGGGAGTGTCGGGTGAGGAAGGCTTCTTGGTATGGGACAGGTTCCCCAATGTTGGCCTTCTCAAGGTAAAGTGATAACAGTTCTTGTCAATGCATAAATTTTTATTTTTGGCTAAATTTGAGAAACGATAGTAGTCACATTTGCTTCATACTAAAGGAGGTTTATGTTGGGTATCCTTAAGCAGTGCCTATATAATCACACTAATCTGTTAAAATTTATTTCAACCACATTCAAACTATTTACAGACATACAACGTGGATAAGCAGGTGCCAGACAGTGCCGCCACTGCCACAGCATTCCTGGCAGGGGTCAAGGCTAACTATTACACGTTAGGTGTTAATGGTAAGGTCAAGCGCGGGAACTGTGAGGCCTCACTCAAGGCAGAAAATAGAGTGGATTCCATTTTGAAGTGGGCACAGGATGCTGATAAATCAACAGGTGAGTTATAGAGCAAGGCCTAGGGAAGGGTAGTTAAACCCAAGGCAGGAAGGATAAACCTAGAGCAGGGAGGTTAAACTCAGGGCAGGGGGTCAACCCCAAGGCTGTGGAAGGGTTTTTAAACTTTGGGAGTGAGCTTATATACATAAAAGTTCCAAGTAGCATGGGCTATGGTGAGCCTGTAGTGGATTTAACTTCAGATGGACAATGTTAACATCAGCAATAAAAATGATGGAAAATTCCTTGGCCTATACATAGGCAAGAGACTCAACTTCACATACAAAACATAACCAAAAAAACAGCGTTGAATGTAATGAAACCCCATTTTCTGGGTGAGACCTGGAGGCTCTCTTGGAGCTATACTGGGCTGATGTGTATATATTAGACCGTGGCAACAGTCAATCGAAGGAGTTCTAAGCCTACCAGGGACCAGAGCCAGAACCTGGCCCCCCTCAAGAGAGGCACGAGGAGCAATGGCCTAAAGACACCCCCGTGTAAATGAAAGCAGTCTTTGTCTGCCATCTACCAGGTCAGGCACCTAGAAAGGTAGGAATTTCAAAACAAATTACTGCTGGTAAAAAATTGCAACCCGAAAGCCGAACTAGCAAACAAAACTCCCGAATCAAAAACAAGGAAACAAACATGACATCACTAAAACTGTCGCAAATCCATCTGCTCAACCCCTCCCCCTTCCCGGGAGGAGAGGGGGGGATCCCAGATCTCCACGCCGGCAACTCTCCTCAGTTCAGAGGCTGAGTATCAAAAATACAAAACAATGACAACTGGAGGGAGGAAGGGATGCTGAGGAGCCTCCAGGTCTTGCCCAGAAAATGGCGTTTCATTGCCTTCAATGCTGGTTTTCTGTGTAGAGCCCCTTTGGCTCCCTGGAGCTACCTAACCAAAGATAAGAAGAAATGGGACTCACCTGAAAAGCGGTCATCACTCGCTCCTCAACTCAAGGTCTAAACAACAGGCCGCAACCTGCGACCAAAAGCTAAACACACCCGAGAAGGACTAGGAACATTAACAAGGTAACGTGCAGCCAGGACCCTGTTCGACCTCCAATAGCCCCATGTCCAAAAGATAGGCCAGAACATTACCAAAACAGCAGCCGAATGCCAAACTTATGAACGGCATGGACTCGGGGAAAGACCGCAGGCTGGCTGGATCGAATAATCCTGCGGACAACCTGGGAGACCCGCGCCCTGGAATAGGGAAGAATGGAAACTGGGTCAACCCAAAGCGCGTCCTTTGCCACAGAGGTTGCGGCATGTAAATAATGGCAAAGAGCCACATACACAAAACATTATGCAACCCCAGCCGAACTGAGTATCAACAACCCAAGGACCCGTTTGGAAAGCAGCAGACTCATTCTTCGTTAGAAAAGAAGGAGATGGCTGCAAACGAAGATAAGACCACAAGACCAAAAGAGCCTAAATCCCTGAGCCGGAGGAGAGCATGAAACTCTCCAACCCGACTCCCAGAGGCCAATGCCAACAAGAAAAGAACCGTAGAAAAAGTCCTGAACCAAGAGGGCCACCCCAAACTGAGGAGAAGGGAGAAGAGAGCTCCCAGTGCAATGACCAAGATGGCTCAGGCTGCGCATGAGCAGCCGGAGGTGAAAATAACGCCCGAGAAAGCTTGAGGAAGGGAGCAGAAGTGACATCCACCCCAAATGCAAGCTGCAGCGGCTCTGCCAGCACCACCCAAAATGAGGTGACATTATCTGGCATAAGATGACGGTCCTAAAACAACCAAGAGAGAAAGGACAAAACAACCCAACCAGAAATCGAAGGCAACCTATGAAGAGACAAAGTGCCGAAAGGACCACCAAGAAATTTCATACTTCCATCGAGACGAAACTCACAGGTGGGACACCAACTAAGCCACCTGATCACCATTTAAGATCACCATAAGCCCGCGTCAAAAAGACCAGACGCGAGAAGCAGAGAAGATCGAACCAGCCACGTACCAGAATGGACCAATCAGCTGAAAGAGGCGGAACCACGGGAAGACCCTCGGGTTCAGATATCGAGCAAGAAGCGCCTGAAACCTGGGCTGGGCCAGCCACTAAAGAGCCAACAGGATTCCTGGTAAGTCTCTCTTAGCTAACCAGGACCCGGAGCAACAACCAAACCAGTGGGAAGAGGTACAGGTATCCCCAACTCAACCAGTCCAGCCGAAAGGCATCGACCCCAACGGCCTTGCAGTTTGGGAAGGGTGCCAAATACACTGCAAGATGCCTCGAACAAGTCGATGCAAAGAGGCCTCTAGGTGTCCGTACATTCGGCAGGGCCAACTGAACGACTCTGTGTCGACCGTCCATTCCATGGACTGGGGAATGAACCAAGACAGGCGATTCGCCAGGACGTTTGACACCCCCTGAATGTGAATCGCCAGGATAGCCAAACTCCGAGAACTCAGCAAATGAGTCACCTGAAGCGACCAGCCCCAAAGAGCCAAGGACCACATTGAACCCCCCGCGGTTCATACAATGAACCACCGGGCAGCAGTCCAATTGGAGCTGGATTGTTGTTCCGCAAGCAACACGAACCTTCTGAAGCGAATGCCACACCACCGCGAACTCCTGCACTGTGCTGTGAGCCTGACGGAAGGACGGACGGACCCCCACTGACTCTGGCTGGTCTGGTGAGCACTGGTCACAAAACACCAGCTGAGAGACGAGGCATCCGTGAACACATTGAGCGAGGGCTCTGGGGTGGGGGGGGACGTCAGGGCATAGAAACCCAAAAAAACACTCAGAGGAAGTCGGTGATGCAGCAGCCGATGCAAGGCTCCCAGGATCCAAACACAGTGATCAGGAGAGCGGTGGAAGGGATGCCCCCGAAGAAACCAAAACATCCACCGAAGCCAGATCCATCCCGACGGGTAGAACAGCACGGCCAAGATCAGGCTCTCGCATCGCCGCTCAAACAACTGTGTGACCCGGGTGCCCTCCAAAAACAGTCTGAATATGAGAGGGAACCAAATGGGACTTCTTCCAGTACACCAAGAACCAGAACCTGGCGAGCTGGTATGGAACCAAATCCTTGGCGAGCAGACACAGGGATTGGCTGGGAGCCCACACTAGCCAATTGTTGAGGTAAGCCAGAACTCAAACGGGTCACCACGACCCAGTTAAGGCGTGTGGACACGCGAGGTACCAAATCCAAACTGGAAGGCAATGAAAGCATTGAGTCTGTCACCCCACAAGAAAACCGAGCCAGTTCCTGAACACTGGAAGAATTGGGACGTGCTAATACTTGTCTCGGAGGTCCAGAGACACCATCCAGGCCCAGCGCCAAAAGCAGCCAGACCCGAGACAGAGTGGTCATCTGAAAGGAGGGGCTAAAGACCCAGGGAATCAGATGGGACAAGCCCAAAATGAATCACAGATCTGCCCAGTTCCATTTCGGAACTGAAAACAGGCTGGAAACCCACTCCAGGATGACCTGACCGAGTGCGGGGTTAGAGGCCCGCCCTGCAAGCTCCAATCCTCTCGAAGGAGAAGGAAAGATGCAACGCCACCGCAGGCCAGAGGAAAATGACCCGAATTGCCCACGAATCGTGGGACCAGGTGAGAACAAACAGCATGAGCCTTCCCCTTATCTCCCCGCCAATGGAGCGAACCGTGAAAGAACCGACAATCCCTATGAGAGTCCAACTGACACTCAGAGAGATCACTGAGCCAATGACTTCCCAGGAGGGCCAGTCCCAAATCTGACACTATTGGCTTACGACAACCGAAGGAATCCTAAGACCTGTAGCGACCCTTCTGGGCAGGACCTCCAACCCCCCACCCCCATGGAGAACTTACAAGTCCAACATAGGCCGTCAACTAGACGAAGCTGCCTGCAGAAAATGCACCACCGCAGACTCTGCAAACAGCAATGGACAAAAGCAAGAGGGGGATGAAAATCTAAGAGCCAGGGCCCAAGACGATTCCAAAGAATGGACGAGCACCGCCTGTCAGCACGTGAGACGAGAAGAGAAGAACAGACACCGCCTCCCTCAGAAACGGTGCATAAAACTTCAACAAGGCAGCCGGCGCCTGAGCTGCCGAAGCAAGCACACCGGACACTGGCCCAGAACCCAGCTTCTCCACACCCACCCCGAGCCAGTCCAAAGACAGCTCCAGCAGAGAAAAGAAGTGCAAGACCGAAGCCAAGTACCCATGGGCTCGCAAATCCTCAGCCACCAGGATGCCGAAAGGAAGGGAGTCTGCACATGAAGCCTCACCTGGCCGACATCATAAGGAAGGACGGGGGCAAACAAGTACACATTGAGGTGCTTCAACTCGCCCCCCCCCCCCAGGTAAACCTGAATGACCGTAGTCAACTTCCGCCATTCAAGTGCGCAGTCCGACAGGACAAAAGTCAAGCCCCCAACGATAGAAAAAGGCAGTCTGCCAGCCAGGAAGACTCTGGCACCTTGTAACGCACCCAATAAGAAAAAGAGGAGCCAAACTCAAAAGAAGAAGGCTTCATTATCGAGGCGTAATCCGGTTCTCGCAGGAGGTAAGCCACAAGGGCCTCCCACACCTTCCTCTGTGGGATGCGGGAAGCCAAAAACCTCTGGATAGAGGGAACCGAGGAACCAAGAGAACTCGGAACCGAACCCTGGGATTAGTCGAACTCATAACAAAATCGTACAGGGAGATAGGAAAACCCCTCCCTTCTGTAACAACAGCTCCGCACCGAGGGTACCAAACTCCCAAGCAGGGAGAAGTGAGGCTGAGGCCCTCCCAAGTCAACTCCTCCCCATCCCTGGAATCCTCCACGTCAGGACCTAGGGTCGAGCCGTCCTCCAAACTCTCTGCCTCTGGAGAAAAAGTAGAGTCCACTGGAAAAGCAGGGATGAAGGAGGACCCGCTGACGTGGCCCAAAAGCTGTAGTGACATCATGTTTGTTTCCTTGTTTTTAATTGAGGAGTTCTGTTTGCTAGTTCGGCTTTTGGTTTGCAATTTTTGACCAGCAGTAGTTTGTTTTGAAATTCCTACCTTTCTGGGTGCCTGACCTGGTAAATGGCAGACAAAGACTGCTTCCAATTACACGGGGGTGTCTTTAGGCCATTTCTCCTTGTGCCTCTCTTGAGAGGCCCAGATTCTGGCTCTGGTCCACGGTAGGCTTAGAACTCCTTTGATTTATTGTTGCCACAGTCTAATATATATACACATTTTTTTTACACAGGTGGGTAAAGGAGGAGACTACTTTTGATTGCTGTTATTTATTTAATTTATTTATTTATATACAAGAAGGTACATTGGGGGTTAACCCTTGAATGGTGCATGGCTATATACCATTTGACACCCACAGGTGCATAAAAAAAAAAAAAAAAAATCTTCCTAACCTATTAATTTGTGTTCACTGATCATGGGAAAAATAATAAAAAAAATCGTAAGTGGCATATATTGCCCGCTATAGGGTGGGGAAGTCTGGCAAAAAACAGGCGCTGACTGAGCGTGCGTCTCAGGCGGTCTGTTGCTCGCCAGCTGTCAGGCCAGAGTTGCCACAAAGAGATAATTACCTAATTATTTCAGTGTCTCTGATTGATTTTTCATAGTTTTTTTGCTGTAATATTATTCAATAGTGTGTAGTGTGATATATTTATATAATAAAATGAGTGAATCATCGCTGTACTCAAAAATATGGTGTGCATATTGTTGATTCTATTATGTTCATCAAACAGTGAACAAATACTTTGTCGGTTATTACATTATATACACAGGTTATATATAAGTATCTGCATGTTTTGTTCACCATAACAAAACACTAAGTTGCTATTATGAGTCAAAAAGTAACAAGGAGTGACTGCCACACACCAGCCAGCCACTCACTCCCTCCCTCAACACCTCACTCGCCCACATTCTCCTCCCACCATACTGTTTTTGTTTTTATTCACTATATACAGACGTTATATATAAGTATCTACATTCATGTTCACCATACAAACCACTAAGTTGGCATGCTGAGTGGCAGTGCCACCGCCACTGGCTGCTACTTCCTCCCTCCCTCAAGTCACCTGACTCACCCACATTCTTCTCCCACAATACTGTTTTTGCTTTTATTCACTATATACAGACACTATATATAAGTATTTACATTCATGTTCACTATAACGAACCACTAAGTTGGTATGCTGAGTGGCAGTGGCAGCCCGCTACTGGCTGCCACTCCCTCCCTCCCTCCCTCCCTCACGTCACCTGACTCGCCACCATTCACCTCCCACCATACTGTTTTTGCTTTTAAATTCAGACGTTATATATATATGTATTTACATGTTTTGTTCACCATAACTGTACATCTAAGCTTGTATGGTGAGTAAAGGCACAAAGACGTAGCTACTCACACAGTCAGCTGGTGGCTGCCGCCCTCAAGGCCAGACGCACTAATATTTCTCCTCCAACAATACTGTTTGTGGTGTTATTACGCTATATACACACATTATATATAAATATCTACCTGTTTTATTCACCATACTTGTACAAGTAAACTGGTATGGTGCCCAAAGACCATCGTGGTCACCAGTAAACAACATGATAAGTCGTGCAGACAACACCACCGCCCTCACCAAAATGGCAGCTCCCAACCTACTCCTCTTGCTGTTTATACCCTCTATACACACGTTATATATAAGTATCTACATTTGTGTTCACCATAGCGAACCACTAAGCTGGTATGGTGAGTGCAGTCAATAAAAGGTGGCCACACACAGTCAGAAGACATCACCACTACCCTCCCTCCCACAGCCTTACTCCTCCCTCCATGGCGCACAGCGCTAAATATCACCACAATCCTGCTATTATCAGAACCCTGGTCAGTTTTATCACAGTCAGGGGTCTTCTGTAATAATATCATCGCTACATAATAGCATGAACAAGTATATTATGGCATTTTTAGGCAATGCTGTGGTCACAAGCTGAACAGCAGTGCTGTCAACTCATGCTCCATGTGTCAGGCTTGGTAGCTTACTCAATACTGAGGCCCCTAACACCCGGGAATTTGGTACACGATTTTTTTTTTAAATGGCGTCTGTTTACAAGAGCCCTGGTGAAGGTAATTACCTAAGTGTAATTACCTAAGTGTAGTTACAGGATGAGAGCTATGCTCGTGGTGTCCCGTCTTCCCAGCACTCTTTGTCATATAACGCTTTGAAACTACTGACGATCTTGGACTCCACCACCTTCTCACCTAACTTGTTCCAACCGTCTACCACTCTGTTTGCGAAAGTGAATTTTCTTATATTTCTTTGGCATCTGTGTTTAGCTAGTTTAAATCTATGACCTCTTGTTCTGAAAGTTCCAGGTCTCAGGACATCTTCCCTATCTATTTTATCAATTCCTGTTACTATTTTGTATGTAGTGATCATATCACCTCTTTTTCTTCTGTCTTCTAGTTTTGGCATATTTAATGCCTCTAACCTCTCCTCGTAGCTCTTGCCCTTCAGTTCTGGGAGCCACGTAATTGCATGTCTTTGCACCTTTTCCAATTTGTTGATGTGCTTCTTAAGATATGGGCACCACACAACCGCTGCATATTCTAGCTTTGGCCTAACAAAAGTCGTGAACAATTTCTTTAGTATATCGCCATCCATGTAATTAAAAGCAATTCTGAAGTTAGAAAGCGTGGCATAGTTATTGCTTGCAATAAATTAAATTCAGTACAGTATTTTTACAATGAAACAATACTATAAAGTGTATTAAATTAATGTGGTTGTTGGCAACATAGTGTAATCATTTTTCTGTCAGGTGTTGTGACGACAGCGCAAGTGACACATGCAACACCTGCCGCACTCTACGCTAAATCTGCTGACCGCAGATGGCAGTGTGAGACAAAGATCTTCACAGCAGGAGAAGAATCTCACAAGTGCAAGGATATTGCTCTGCAACTTGTTGAAGATGAACCAGCAACGAAAATGAAGGTATGTGATCTCTGCTCACTGTTCTAAAGGTCCATTTTATCACATTGAGGTTCTTTAAGCTGAAAGAGGTAGTTGTAATGTATTTCATATAGGTGATGTTACAAAGTATCTGTAGGTATTTTATAAAACATTCATATGATACGTAAATGTAAATATAAACACTAGAGTACATACATACACAGAATATAAAAGTACATACATACACAGAATATAAGCAGATTGTTGGAATCATGGGTACATAGGTACATTGCCTAAAGCCACTAATATGCACAGTGTTTTGGGCATAATGTAAGAAAAACTTAAGTCTTAAAATTAAATTAAATAAAAAATAATAATGAAGTAGAGAAATAGATATAAAATGATAATTTTTACATGATGAATGGAACAGCAAAATTGTAACAGAACAACAAATAATAATTTTACAGAATAAACAGAAAAGTACAAAATTGTACTAAGTTTTCTGGGGGAAGCCCATTGAGGCTTCCTGAAGCTATTACACTATGTACCATAAATCATGAGCCAGAACTTGGTACCCTCAAAGATGCACAAAGAGTAGTGGCAATATGAACATCTTACATTTAATGTTAATCATGTCTGCCACCACCAGGGAAGGAACCTAGAAAGTCAGCAAAACAAAACAGACTACAGTACAGTTAGAATGAGACCGTAGTCTCACAAATTGCTGAAGAACTCCCCCAACAATACAAACCACCAAAATTTCATGAAACTAGCACAAGCTAGTTTGCCCCACCACCCTCCCTTGTTTGGCGGGAGGTGGAAGATGGACCGGGACAGCCAGTTTTCTTCACCCTCAGTCCTTATTTTGATATGCCTGGTCAATGTCCTAGTCAATCTGGCTCCAATCAGCTCAGTGGTGCTTTGCCTTTTGAGGCAGGATTGCCTCATTGAGCTATCTGTAGCCCACTTGGGCTATCTGTATCCCACTTGGAGTATCTGTAGCCCACTTGAGCTATAAGGAGTCCAATTGTAATACCAGCAGTTACATGTAGATACTTTTGATTATCCAGTTCTGGCAACCCTGCCTTAAGGCTATTTTTATATGCATTTGCATTTGCATTTGTGAGCCAGGAGCTTAGTATGCTTGGAGCTCCATGTGGTCAGGGTTTTCTTCCCTGTCCACTGTTTAAGTTCTACCCTTGCAAGGTCATGCAAGGCCATCTTCTCTGGGGTGTTCGGAACGCACTCCCTTCAGGGAGGGTTTCCTCGCATTGGGTTGCCCTGGCCCTTTAGGTAAATCAGTGGTTTTTGACTGTCGGTCTTTCTTTGAGCTGGGAGTGTTTTTGGCTGGAGGGTGTACTGTGATTTGTGTCCAGTTATGTATTGCAATACACGGTACATCAGTGTTTCTCCCTGGTAGTTCGTTCTCCACGGTTTCGTCTTGTTTTTTTTTTGGCTCATTTGTTTATTTGTCATTTTGCCCTTTTGTGCTTGGGGGGTTCTTCTGTTTCATCTTATTAGACTTTGCTTAGGGTGATTGTGTGGGTAAACCCCCCCCCCCTCCCCCTTGTTGCTCCCTTGACTCTGTTGGTTTCTGGTGGCCAGGGTTGTTTTTCTGGGGGGAGCCCCATTTACTTTCCAGAGCTATCCAGGATGAATGGATATGTATAACTTTCTGGCATCAGTCAATGTGCATGGAGTTCTTGCCTATCGAGGACCATGAGCCAGAACCTGGCCCCCTCAGAGAGGTGCGAGGAGCAATGGCTTATAGAGCAATGGCTAGTTTCTGACTCTAGTTTATCTAGTTTCTGACTAGTTTACCCAAAAAAGGTCTAAATATGCTTTGGAAAGGTCAGTGTCGATTTGGATCAACATGTAGGTTTTTCCATTCCGACATGTGCCAAACCTCACTCGAGGACAGAAAATGTTATGACTTCAGCTGCCCATACTTTCATGTGAAAGGCACAGAACGCTACATAAAGAGTGGCAAGCAGGATAATGAATTTGGAGGAAACTTGATAAATTTTTATACCAAACCGAAAGAGAATTCAAAAGGAGGAGCATGGAGAGTGTACAGAACTGGATGCCAGACCCACTTACATACCAGACTTACAGATACAATTACACACCAAAAGGGAACTACATCTATGACAGGCAACTGCCCTACAACAATCAGCACTGGTCAGAACAAACTCAATATGTCCAAGCATAATGGGCTTGCCAAAAAAGTCTCCCAGTCCAACTGCCCCTAATAGAGTAACCTCATTCATCTTTGCCAACATACAAGGACTAAAAACAAGAACAAACAACAAAGTACAGGTTCATAAATGGCCTCTTCACGGAGTCAAATGCAGTATTTGGAGCTTTCACAGAAACCCATGCAGGGGAATTCTTGGACAGTGAGATCTGGATTCCAGGATATAACCTATACAGGTGTGATAGGATAATTAGGTCACATGGAGGAGTGGGTCTATATATTAGGGAAGACCTTGTATGCTCGGAGCTCCTTAACGTTACAAATGAGGTGGTAGAGATACTGGGATTAAAAATAGAGAAAATAAACTTAGTGATTATTCTAATATACAAACTGCCAGATGTAACAGCTGAGGAATTCACAGAACAAATAAACAAACTAGAGAATAGCCTTGATAATTTGGAGAACCCGATACCTGATATTATCTTCCTAGGTGACTTCAACTTGCCTAGTCTCAGAAGGAGAAGAGCAAGCAATAATATTATACCAGGAAATCTATCGGGACCTAACCAACCACAGATTAAAGAACTACTTAGATTCTGTGACACATTTTCACTCAACCAGCAGATATCAGAGCCAACGAGAAATGAAAATATTCTAGATTTGGTCTTTTTGAACAATGAAGACATTATCAGGGACATTACGATATCAGATACCACATACTCAGATCACAAGCTCATTGAAGTGCAAACGACCATCAATACTCAGAATAGGCCTAAAACGTTGATCAAGCAAGAGGGGTTTTTAAGTAAATTCAATTTTAATACAGTATCCACTCAATTTAACAGCATCTTTTTTACCGATCTGCCGGTAAAAACGACTGGTTTGGGAGACCGGTATCTAGAGCCTCATATACCGATCTGGTGGTCGATATTACCGAAGGTTGGTATTGGGTTTGTTTTGGCATCAGGGGGTCCTCACATGGCAAGCAGGCCGCCTACCTCATTCATCCCCTCCCTCACCCCTCGCTGAACCTCTTCCCCACTCCCTCACTCCTGCTCTCCTCCCACACCCTCATCTCCTGCCTCCCCACCCTCCCCCCAAGACCCTTCTGGGAAATGGCTCAGTAGATTGCCAGCCAGCCAGAGACAGCCTAGAGAATCTCCATCTAATACAATAAAACATTCATGAAACAAGTATTTTATAACTTTTTATTATCCTAATAATATTAATAAACAAAATCTGCAACCAAAAATATATATGATGATGTACATCCATCCAGAATTTAAGAAACATCTGGTTAACTGGGTCAAGTGTGTTCGGTTTATCAGTGAGCCGGTCCTTCCCCCTCCACCAGATAGTGGAGGGGGCTGTGAGTTCAGATTCCTCTGGGATCAGTGATCCATCTCCTTTTGGACTGCTCCCTGTGGTTCCTTATTCATGTAGAGATGGCTTGGTCCATGGTTCTTTGGGGCTGGTCGGCTTGGGTAGCTCGTCTGCTGAGTACTTGGGGTTTGATCTCTGTGCCATTCACATCCAGGGAGTGTCTTAACATCTTGACCAATGGTCTATCTTGGTTTCTTCTCATGCCAAATACTTATTGTGAGGCATTAGCAGAGCCTCTTTGTCTTGTGTTTAGGGTTGACCTTCCTTCAGACCCATTTTGCAAACTTCTCATGCTTTGTTTCACTTGTCGCCTGCTCACGTGCTGCCTAAGCCTGCCTGGTCTCTGTACCGGGATCTTTCTTTTCTCTCTCTTCTGCTTATTTTACGGTGGCTCTTTTGGTCCAGGATTGTTTCTGAAGACGGTATTTTACTTCCTTTGGCTTCTGTTTGTCAGGTTGGTGAGCTTCATGCTCTTCCATAGTACTAGGGGTTTTGTTTCTTCAGCCCTGATAGGTATTTTGTTCAGTTGCACCCAGCTCCTCCTTTTCTGGCAAAGGGGAAGTCAGCAGGCTTCCAGAGAGGGTCCTTTCGTTATGTATGCTTTGTTGGTTCGGCCAGGGGTGCATCATGAGCTTTGTCCGATGGTGGCTTTATGCTGCTACTATCGTGGTTCCAGTTCTGCTTTAGTGGATTTGTTATGGGTTGGTCTGGTTTCCCTGGTTCCATGTTGTAGGGGTCGTAATTCTTAGGTCATCTGCAGAGTACTTCAGGCTAGCCAGCCTTTGGTCTACCCTCATGCTCATGATGTCCGAAAGTCTGCCACTCTATTGATAGTGTTCGCTAATATATCTTGAGCCGATATTTGGGAGCAGAAAGTTTTGGAGATTGCCCAGAATCTTGGCCACTGGGTATCTTATGAGTTGATTCCTACAGTGATGCCTCCTCCCTGGTGTGCCCCCCTTTTTTGTCCTTCTCCATGGGCAGATAGTCTCAGGGACCCGACAGGGCTTCCCCAAGAAAACCAGCTTTGAATGTAATGAAAAGCCAATTTTTGGGTAAGTCCTGGAGGCTCCCTGACACCCTTTCTACCCCAGGGCATCATTGTATTTCATCATCATAGAACTGAGAGTGGGGTTTACCGGTTCACCCATTATGCCTCCCTGCTCTCCCCAAACGAGGGGTAAGGTTGAGCAAACTAACATGAGCTAGTTTTATGAAATTTTGGTGGTTTGTTTTCACTGTTGGGGAAGTACTTTTGGCAATTTTGGGGTTGCAGTCTCATTTTTAACCATGCAGTAGTCTATTTTGGTTTGCCTAACTTTCTGGGTGCTTCCTTTGTTTATTTATTTATTTATTTATTTATATATTTATTTATATACAAGAATGTACATTGGGTTTATGAGAGTACAGAGACTTGAAGTTTTACATTCTTGTAATTATTATTAATTATCAATTATGGTAGTTATCATTAACTTTACATTTAAAGTGTTCATAAGCCATCACTCCCAGCACCTCACTGATGGAACCAGATTCTGGCTCTTGGTTGTCAGTAAGCCAATAGAACTCTGCAACTGATAGCTCCTCGTAGTATGGCACTGTGTACTCACCTAGTTGTACTCACCTAGTTGTGCTTGCGGGGGGTTGAGCTTTGGATGTTTGGCCCCGCCTCTGAATCGTCAGTCTACTGGTGTATGTACAGGTTTCTGATCTTTTCACGCTCCATCATATCTACATTTGAAACTGTGTATGGAGTCATTCTGCACCACATTACTTCCTAGTGCATTCCATTTACTAACTATCCTGACACTGAAAAAATTCCTTCTAATGTCTCTGTGGCTCATCTGGGTACTCAGCTTCCACCTGTATCCCCTTGTGCATGTACCACCCATGTTAAATAATCCATCCTTGTCTACCCTGTCAATTTCTGAGAATTTTGTATGTGGTGATCATGTCTCCCCGGGCTTTTCTGTCTTTCAGTGACGTGAGGTGCAGTTCCCTCAGCCTTTCCTTGTAACTCATGCCTCTTAGTTCTGGGACTAGCCTAGTGGCATACCTCTGAACTATGATAGCTTAAGAGAGCCTGCAGGCCTCACCCAGAAATTGGTATTTCATTACATTCAATGCTTTTTTTTTTTACACAGTAGTATTACAGGTTCAATAATTAATGTTCAAAAAGGTCAAGGCAGGTTAACATTTAGGAATTAAGGTAAGTTACATAGTTTATTAGGTAGTACTTAGTTTCTCTTTTAAAATTGTTGAGAGAACAACAGTCGTTAATGTATTTGGGAGGTCACTCCATATTTTGGGTCCCTTGATTTGCAGAGCTTTTTTGCTTTGGTTAAGTTGCACTCTTGGAATATCAAACAGATATTTGTTTCTAGTGAGATGCTCATAGGTCCTGATACAGTCCTCTAGGAAGCATTTAAGATCGGGATTAGAGTTGCTATTCCGTGTTTTATATATATGAGTACACTTGAGAGGATGTGTAATGTCTTAATATCTAACATATTTAAATATTTAAATAAAAAGCCAAAGTGCTCCCTGGGGCTTGAGCTTGTTATTGTTCAAATTGTTGATTAGTGTTGAGTAATTATGGGTCAAGTTAATTTTGGGAAGTGGAACCCCAAGAACAGATACCATAGGTTAGATAAGGATAGAAGAGAGAGTAATAAAGGGCAGAAAGAAGTACAAAATATTTGATTTTAGAAAGAAGGGTCAACTATCTTAGAATGTTTTTGCTATACTTAGTGTATGGCACTAGAAATTCAACTTGCTATCCATGAGTACACCAAAGAATTTACCATCTACTGTTACTAATTTGGATATTGTTAATTCTTAGGTTAATTTGATCAGTGGATTAATTATTATACAAATTTTAGAAGGTTTTACCATTGTTAAGGGTGAATTGCTTAGCAGTTAGCCAAAGCTGGACCTTTTTACATTAAGTGTTCACTAT
Organism: Procambarus clarkii; assembly: GCF_040958095.1. Taxonomy (NCBI): domain Eukaryota; kingdom Metazoa; phylum Arthropoda; class Malacostraca; order Decapoda; family Cambaridae; genus Procambarus; species Procambarus clarkii. Next base: position 26,818,391 of record NC_091190.1, on the reverse strand, counting down.
CATTCAGAATAAAAAGGTTAGGACCGGAGAAAATGAAAGTTGTGTCATCAGCAAATAGAACTGGCTTGAAATGTTGAGAGGCATTTGGATAATCATTGATGTAAATGAGAAAGAGGAGAGGACCACATATACTGTTCTGTGGAACACCAATGTTAACTGGTAGGGTAGGAAAAGTTGCATCGTTCACAGAGACATATTGGAACCTGTCACTGAGGTAAGATTGCAGGTATTAGAGTGAGTGACTTCTGACTCTGTAGTGTTGCAGTTTAAGGAGGTTATTGTGGTTAACTGCACCAAATGCCTTATGAAGATAACTGCACCAAATGCCTTATGAAGAACAACAAATAAACCAACAGAGTACTCATTTTTGTCAAGCGCCATATGTAACAAGTTTATCATACTAATTAGAGCATCAGTGGTACTTTTAGGGTATCTGAAGCCATATTGGCAAGGGCTAAATATATTATGTTTTGGCAGATAGGAGTAAAGCTGTTTGTAGATTACCTTTCAGATATTTTAGACAAGGTGAGCAGGATTCATATTGGTCTGAATTTGTTGACTTCAATAAGATCACCACTTTTATTGGCTGGTATTACTTTTCCTTTTTAAGAATATCAGGAAAGGTTGCATATCAGTCGAATGTGTAATGTGTTATGGGGCATAAATGTTATAAAAAATGGCTAGGAGCCATGGAGAATCTGAACCTGCTCATTTGGTACTCCCAAGCTAGCATCCTAGACCACTACACCATAACACGGTCAAAAGCAGTGCAACCTGGGATTCGGCTAAATCCACTAGGAGTCTTGATGACTCCCAACCGGAGCTCAAACCATTTCACACATTGCCCCCCCATGCTCTTTGGCTTGTGGTCAAGAAGTTCACCTCCAAATGTTTCTTGTCAAATGCACAATGAAATCTTATTAATGTGATATATCAATGAGAACCAGTAGGAGCCATGAGGAGGATTCAAACCCACTCAACTTGGTAAACCTAAGCTATCTCCAGGTGCAATATATTATAGGGCAGTGATAGGTGTGTTATGTTACAGGGCAGTAATAGGTGTGATATATTACAGGGCAGTAATAGGTGTGATATGTTAAAGGGCAGTGATAGGTGTGATATGTTACATGGCAGTGATAGGTATGATATGTTACAGGGCAGTCATAGGTGTTATTATTATAGGATAGTCATAGGTGTGACTGGTTCATTCTTTATTATATGGATGAAAAATTCTGAGTTGCTGCAATGTTTCCAGGTTATCATAGGTGGAGGTCGACAGGAATTGGGGGCACCACTGGAAGACAATGCAGAGAAGAAGTGTGTGCGAACTGATGGCAGGAACCTGGTTGATGAGTGGAAGAAAGTCAAGACTTCCCAGGGGGAGACCAACGCTTATGTCACAACCACCAGAGAGCTACAATCACTTGACACAGAGAATACTGAATATATTATGGGTAAGTCATATCACCGCAAATGTTTTGGTACTGTTGTTGACATCGGTATAGATGCTGTTGCTGGTTGTTTGAGTAATTACCTAGATCATTACCTAAGTGTAGTTACAGAATGAGAGCTGTGTTTGTGGTGTCCCATCTTCCCAGCACTCTATCATATAACGCTTTGAAACTTCTGACAGTTTTGGCCTCCACCACCTTTTCACTTGTTCCACTTGTTTGCAATAGTTAGTTTTCTTGTATTTATTCAGCAGCTTTGTTTAGTTAGCTTAAATCTGAGAATCTTAAATCTTAACCCATTGGTTGCTCATCATAAACAGAGTGGTAGACGGTTGGAACAAGTTAGGTGAGAAGGTGGTGGAGGTCAAAACCGTCAGTAATTTCAAAGCATTATATGACAAAGAGTGCTGGGGAGACGGGACACCACGAGCGTAGCTCTCATCCTGTAACTACACTTAGGTAATTACATCATATGATGGAGTACCTAAATATGCTCCGACTGCACATCCCAACAAATGAAGTAGTTGGAAATTGCTTAAAATTTAAATTATGTTTTGAACATACAAGGGGCTCACAATTGCTTTCTCAGCCTCCAGTAACAATCCTTTAACCCCTTTCAAGTGCTATATAGTCTTAATGGCTTAGCATTTTTTTCCTGATAATTTCCTCCCTCCCTCCAGTAACAATTCCCCATTTTGAAAAAAACTTCTTAGTCCCTCACTTTATTATATATATATTTTGATATATATATATATATATATATATATATATATATATATATATATATATATATATATATATATATATATATATATATATATATATATTTTTTTTTTTTTTGAGATATATACAAGAGTTGTTACATTCTTGTACAGCCACTAGTACGCATAGCGTTTCGGGCAAGTCCTTAATCCTATGGTCCCTGGAATACGATTCCCTGCCGCGAAGAATCGTTTTTTTCATCCAAGTACACATTTTACTGTTGCGTTAAACAGAGGCTACAGTTAAGGAATTGCACCCAGTAAATCCTCCCCGGCCAGGATACGAACCCATGACTTAGCGCTCGCGGAACGCCAGGCGAGTGTCTTACCACTACACCACGGAGACATATCTTGTATTATTTACCCATGATAATTTTACAGAAGAGCCTGAGTGTGATAATGACTGTACAATGTTCAAATATCAGTGATTCAATGCTGGTCATGATGTTCACAGAGCTAGCCACCACAGCAATACTTCGTCCATCTAGGAATCTTCAAACGACTTCCTAGGTTCCTTTACAAAATAAACTTGTGGTCAGTTATTCATTTACAGGATTTAGTGACCAGTATTGTGATAACAGCAGGATTGTGGTGATAATTAGCACTGTGCGTAGTATTGTGGGAGGAGGAATTGTGGTGAGGGAGGGAGAGAATTGAGGTAGCCTCACTGTGTGTGTGGCAGCCACCTTTGTTTTGCTCATCATACTAGCTTAGTGGTTAGCTATGGTGAACACATATGTACATAGATATATACAATGTGTGTGTATATACCCATGTACATATGTTCGTAGTATTGTGTGAGGAGGAATTGTGGTGAGGGAGGGATGGAGAGAATCAAGGTAGCCTCACTGTAATTACCTAAGTGTAATTACCTAAGCCACTCTTGTTTTGCTCATCATAATATCTTAGTGGTTTGCTATGGTGAACACATTTGTACATAGGTATATACAATGTATGTGTATATAGTGTTATAACAGCAACAGGAGTATGTTGGGAGGAGCTATTTTGGTGAGGGAGGTGACGTAATCGTAGAGTCGTCTGCTGGCTGCTGTGTGATTTCTCATACAGTGTATGGTGGCTACTGTAAAGTTTGGACACAATACTGGCTTACTTGCACAGTTCTGGTGAATAAAACATGTAGATAGGTATACATAACATGTGTAAATAGTGTAATAAAAACAATAACAATATGGTAGATGGAGCAATGTTGGCAAGTAAGATGTTGGAGGAGTGAGGGAGACTGGCTGGGTGTGGCAGCTGACACTCGCGGAGTTCTGAGTGTGTTGATGGTGAATGTATATAGTATGTGATAGTGTGTAAATAGATTGTATATATACATAAATTAGCATAATGCATGGGAAATATGTGCAACATACGTGTACACATGTGTCATGCACGTAACACAGTGTCTTTGGACAGTATGGATATTCTATTGCCATAATATAGTGTATGTGTTCATTATACATAGGATGGGCACGAAAAAACAAATAAAATGTATTTGTAACTGTGCGCAAAAATTGAACAAAAATATATTCATGGCAACTGGCGCATCTTGAGCTAGGCGCGCTAGTGGCCCTGGGGGCATGCGCCACGGGCGACCAGGAATTGATGACGTCACATGCAAACTTACGGACCCCATAGCAGCCAAAGTAAGTAGAATTTCAACTTTTTGTTAACATATCCATACTCAGGGAAGGGTTTTCAACACTTTCAAAACCCCCCCAAAAAATTCCAAAGAATTTATTTCCTGCTCACTGGGGGGGGGGGTGCCATATTTTGAAGTGTGCAGTGTTGAGGGGTTAATAAGTGCTATGGTTCTACTCAAGGCATCAGGGACAACATGTGATGGCCCAGGCTTGTAAATTATTTGGAATGAATGTGCTGACAGCTCATGACTCCATCATGACATTCGAGGGCACTTTGTTTTTTTTTTTTAAATGTGGGTCAGAGCTCTATGATTAGTATATATCACAAAATGGTGTTGCAACAAGTAGGGTTCAAAGTATCTAACACACTCAATTACGACTAGTGCCTCCTTGTCTGTGGCTGAATACCGTACCTAAGGGCCCTTCACCTTTCCACTGAAATACGTTTCTGGGTGTGGGTAATTCTCCGAGTCATGCTGAATTAAGCAGCCACTTATGGGCAATGCCACTTGCATCAGTGTGCACTTCCAACTCTTTCTCAAAATATGTAACAGTTAACACTGGAGTTATTAACCGTGCCTTTATTCTCGTAATTACCTAAGTGTAATTACCTAAGTGTAGTTACAGGATGAGAGCTACGCTCGTGGTGTCCCATCTTCCCAGCACTCTTTGTCATATAATGCTTTGAAATTACTGACGGTTTTGGCCTCCACCACCTTCTCACTTAACTTGTTCCAACCGTCTACCACTCTGTTTACAAAAGTGAATTTTCGTATATTTCTCCGGCAGCTTTGTTTCGTTAGTTTAAATCTATGACCTCTTGTTCTTGAAGTTCCGGGTCTCAGGAATTCTTCCCTATCAATTTTATCGATTCCTGTTATTATTTTGAATGTAGTGATTATATCGCCTCTTTTTCTTCTATCTTCTAGTTTTTGCATATTTAATGCCTCTAACCTCTCCTCGTAGCTCTTGTCCTTCAGTTCTGGGAGCCACTTAGTGGCATGTCGTTGCACCTTTTCCAGTTTGTTGATCAGCTTCTTAAGATATGGGCACCATACAACCGCTGCATATTCCAGCTTTGGTCTAATAAAAGTCGTGAACAATTTCTTTAGTATTTCGCCATCCATGTATTTAAAAACAATTCTGAGGTTAGAAAGTGTAGCATAGGCTCCTCGCACAATGTTCTTAATGTGGTCCTCAGGTGACAGTTTTCTATCTGGAACCACCCCTAGATCCCTTTCTTTGTCAGAATTCTTTAAAGATTTCTCACATAATTTATAGGTTGTGTGGGGTCTATGTTCTCCAATTTCACATTCCATAACATGGCATTTATTCACATTAAATTCCATTTGTCAAGTATTGCTCCATATACTTATTTTGTCAAGGTCTTCTTGAAGGGCATGACAATCATCTAGGTTTCTTATCTTCCCTATTATCTTAGCATCATCAGCAAACATGTTCATGTAATTCTGAATTCCATCTGGTAGATCATTTATGAAGACAATGAACATTACCGGTGCAAGAACTGAACCCTGTGGTACTCCACTCGTGACATTCCTCCAATCCGATACCTTGCCTCTGATTATAGCCCTCATTTTTCTGTCAGGAAATTTTTCATCCATGTTAGTAGTCCCTGTCACCCCTCCAATATGTTCCAGTTTCCAGAACAACCTCTTATGGGGAACTCTGTCGAAAGCCTTTTCTGGGGGGGAGCCCCTGCGGCTCCCTGGAGCTATCCATGGCTGATATGGATATCCTAACTATTTTCCATCCGTCGATGTGGGTGGAGTTCTAGGCCTACCGGGGACCACAAGCCAGAACCTGGCCCCCTCAGAGAGGCACGGAGAGCAATGGCCCATAGAATGCACATGTGATTTGGAGCATTCCATATCTGCCATCGACCGGGACATGCACCCAGAAAGGTAAGCGCCCCAAAACAAACCCCTATTCTGGTTAACAACAAAATTGACAAACGAGTGGACAGAACTCCCCCAAAAGAAAAACAATCAAACTAGCATGACGTCACACGAGCCGCGCCGCATGTCTGCGCAGCTTCCCCCCTCCCTGGGAGGGGGAAGGGGGAGCCCCAGACCCCCGAGCCGGCGATCCACACCCCAGTTCCTCGGCTGATGGGATCGTGCATGATCGTGTGGCTCCAGCTCCAATCTTGTTTTCAGTGCTGTGACTTGTTTTCAGTGCTGCTCTTACGGTGGTCGTGTGAGCTGGGAGTAGTATTCTTAGGTACTCGGGCTGCATGTGCTTAGGGTCTCCTTCCCTGAGTGCCCTGTAAGTACCGCCCTTGGGGCTTGGGGTTGCCTTCCACAAGTCACCTTGGGTCTACCTCTGTTGGCTTTTCGCTGCTTGGCGTTTGGCCGCCCTGAGTGTTGGGGGTTTTCCTCCCTTGTTTACCTTGGGGCAAGTGGTAGTTATTGCACTGGTGGGGCGCAGGGTACTGCGTAGCTAGTTTTCACCTCTAACGGCGGCCGGCTCTGTTCCCTCTGGGTACGTTGTCCACTTGGGTGGTTTTTTCTTTTTCTTTTTGTGTTTGCCTGGTGGGGGGTCTGCCTTGTTTTTCCCTCCCTTTATATTAGGGTCGTTTGTGTGGTGGCACCCCCTGCTTCGCCTTCACAAGTGGACACGTCCCGTGGGTTCAGCTTTTAGCAGTTTGCTTGGTAGTTTGGGGCGCCGGTTAGCAGTGCCCTGCCTGGGCTAACCCTTAGCAGACCCAGTCTAGGGGCCCTGGAAAACCCCGCGGGGGCTCTTGGGTCTGATGGAGGAGACCCTTGCGTCCCCTCTCGCTGTGTGCGAGTTTGAGGGTTGCTCTGTCCCCTTGTCTAAGGGTGACTCTCATTGTTTTTGCCTCCGTCATGCTGCCTGTTGGGTCGGTGACACATTCGACCCCGAGTCCTGCGAGCTGTGTTGCTTGTTTGTGACTCAATTCACCCAGTCTGCTGATTTTTTTTTTTTTTTTTTTTTTTTTTTTTTTTTTGAGATATATACAAGAGTTGTTACATTCTTGTACAGCCACTAGTACGCGTAGCGTTTCGGGCAAGTCCTTAATTCTATGGTCCCTGGAATACGATCCCCTGCCGCGAAGAATCGTTTTTTCCATCCAAGTACACATTTTACTGTTGCGTTAAACAGAGGCTACAGTTAAGGAATTGCGCCCAGTAAATCCTCCCCGGCCCGGATACGAACCCATGACATAGCGCTCGCGGAACGCCAGGCGAGTGTCTTACCACTACACCACGGAGACTGTGGGTTACTTCGTAGCGTAAGTAACGAAGTTACTTACTTCTGCGCCCCACCAGCCCCACCCTGCGCCCCACCAGTGCAATAACTACCACTTGCCCCAAGGTAAACAAGGGAGGAAAACCCCCAACACTCAGGGCGGCCAAACGCCAAGCAGCGAAAAGCCAACAGAGGTAGACCCAAGGTGACTTGTGGAAGGCAACCCCAAGCCCCAAGGGCGGTACTTACAGGGCACTCAGGGAAGGAGACCCTAAGCACATGCAGCCCGAGTACCTAAGAATACTACTCCCAGCTCACACGACCACCGTAAGAGCAGCACTGAAAACAAGTCACAGCACTGAAAACAAGATTGGAGCTGGAGCCACACGATCATGCACGATCCCATCAGCCGAGGAACTGGGGAACGCATCAGTAAGTAGCGACTGATGAGTTACTTCGGGTGCAGGCAGCTCGTGCGTTGCATGATAGGTTTAGGTTGTTGCAACGCGCGCGGGTTCTTGCTTCCCCGGACGCCCCGTGGCTGCCCCGCTTTGTGTATAGGGACCCGGACTTGGGGGTGTTGGTCGCTTCGGCCTTGGTTCCGTCCGCGCCCCCTTGTTCTTCCCCTTTCGTGGTTCATTTGGTCCCTCCCCCCCTGCTTCCGGCCCCTAAGCGTCTAAGGGCTTCGGGGTCGGGGTGGGGTTTAGCGGTTTCTGAGACTCGGGCAGTTTCGGGGGTTGCCCCGTCCGGGGGGGCTACGGAGGCATTCGAGTCTGCTCCTCCTGGCGATGCTCCAGGGTCTGACCAGTGGGCCCCTTCTCTTCCGGAGCTTTCGGCTGCCCCGGCTTTTTCTTGTGAGGCCGGGGCTTTGGAGGACGGCTCAGCCCCGGAGCCTGGTGTGGAGGCTCCTGGGGTTGGGGAGGAGCTGACTTGGGGGCCTTGGGCTCCATTGGACCCCGCCTGGATTTTCCGTCCTTCTGAGCGGGGCTTACTGTTGCAAGGAGTGGGGTTTTCTTTTCCCCCCCCTCTGCGTACGATTTGGACTTGGGTTCTGCTTCCTTCATATCCTTGCTGGGTAAGAAACACAACTGCCTCCATAGAACCTACCATTAAGTAAGGTCTGTTCACACCTTCCTTCAGCAGGGGCTCGAACTTGCGGTGCTCTCTTCCAAGTTTGACTGTCCACAGCAGCTTGTGATGGTAGGCCAGTGTGCATGAGGCATGGAAGAGAAGCCTCCACCTCCGCTGACCCTCACCTTCCTGACATCGTTCTGACCATTCGTTGATACTGGTTTGATCAGTCTCAGCGTTGTTCCTCATTCTCTTGTCGTTTCCATTAGGTACACTGGGAGCCAGTCGGCCGAGCGGACAGCACGCGGGACTTGTGGTCCTGGGTTTGATCCCAGGCAAGAAACAATGGGCAGAGTTTCTTTCACCCTATGCCCCTGTTACCTAGCAGTAAAATAGGTACCTGGGTGTTAGTCCGCTGTCACGGGCTGCTTCCTGGGGGTGGAGGCCTGGTCGAGGACCAGGCCGCGGGGACACTAAAAGCCCCGAAATCATCTCAAGATAACCACTGTCACTGTCAACACTACGCCCCACATCCTGTCTTCTCCGTTTCTTCTGTTGCCTGGTTAGAACTTCTTGAAAATCACTCTCCACTACTGGCTGGCTGCTTTCTGAGTCTGTGTCCATGCGAATATTGCCGTGGGGAGAAGCCAGTTCTTCTGTTAACCGATTCTCCATCTCAGTACCCAACATAGGGGGAGATGTGTAGAATGCAATATGTTGCAGAGGTGTTACTCTGGCAAGGGTGCAGGCGAAACGCAGTGGAACAACGTCCTCACCTGTCGACCATCTTGTAAACTAGTCCTATCTCATTGTCTGTTGTAGCAAACAATTTTGGGAACTTCCTCAGTACCTCTCAAATTTGTTTCCTCTCAGCTGGTGATATGTGCTGTAAATCAAGGGCTGCAATTAACTTATCGAGATTGTCCTTTTCTGGGAAAACTAATGGGGACTCGGTATCACTCTGAAATGGTTTACCTATCTCCTTAACCCTTAAATGGCGCATGGCTATATACCATTTGACACCCACAGGCGCATACCAAAAAAAAAAAAAAAAAAAAAAAAAAACTTTTTTCTTTCTAACCTGTTAACACTTTCGCGCTCTCGGCGCTCAAAAAAAAAACAATACCCCAGATGCTTTCGACACTTCGCGCGCCTACGCGGTAAGACCGAAAAAGTGTACACTCTTTTGACTGTCCTGACAATAATTGAAGGCGCACGTATTTAAATTTGGTATCACTGTGTTCGCAATGAAATTGTCTATAAGAGCATACCTATAAAATGCCACCCAAGCATAAGGAGTATCAACACCAAATAAAAAACTATGCAGATCACTCGCCGAGAGCGCCAAACAGCAACAAAATGTTTCCACTCTCTTAATGGTTGCGAAGCCTACAGTTGTCCTACATCGCTAATTTTGGTATCATTGGAATCGCAATAAAATTCTCTACACGGACATATGCATATGAATGTTTAATATAGGTAATTGCCCACCCGCAAGAGTGTGTGAAGTGGAGAGTAGTTAGTCGCGAGCGCACTGGCGAAAACACAGGGGGGAAATCATGCTTGGAAAGTTTATACGTTTCCTGACCCTACTTTTCTAAGTACGTATTTCTTTTTTATACCAATGTGTTCGCAATAAAATTTTCTATAAGATGAACTGTATAACATTTGTACAAAGCATGTGTAAGAGAAGCGCCAAATATAGAACCACGTCGCTCAGTATGCGTTCGCGGCAGAAACGAACGCATTGTTTTCGTTCGTTTGATGTTTGTCATGTTTATACTTGTTGAAACATTTTATAATTTGTATGACAGTGATCACAGTAAAATTCCCTACACAGACATATACATAACACATACAAATATTTCCCACGTGTTGGATATATCAACGGCTAAAGGGAACCCACTGCCACACGCTCGCCACACCCCCAAACATACTTTGTGTATTTTTTTTTTTACTCATAGAAGTTTATGTGATATAATATTCATTCTGGTACCAAAAAATTCGCAAATAAATTCTCTACAAAACAAAAGTATCCCCATCCATTTCTGTTAAAAAATGGAATTTATAGAAATATTTTTTCGATGGACGAGAAAAGTAGGCTGTTATGCGGAATCGTAAGAAAAAACGGCGACGAGTTATCTCTAATCTAAAGCGCGAAAGTGTTAATTTGTGTTTACTGATCATGGGAAAAATAATAAAAAAAATCGTAAGTGGCATATATTGCCCGCTATTGGGCGGGGAAGTCTGGCAAAAAACAGGCGCTGACTCAGCGTGCGTCCCAGACTGTCTGTTGCTTGCCAGCTGTCAGGCCGGAGTTGCCACAAAAAGATAATTACCTAATTATTTCAATGTCTCTGATTGATTTTTCGTAGTTTTTTTTTTTTTGCTATAATATTATTCAATAGTGTGTAGCGTGATATATTTATATAATAAAATAAGTGAATCATCGCTGTACTCAAAAATATGGTGTGCATATTGTTGATTCAATTATGTTCATCAAACAGTGAACAAATACTTTGTCGGTTATTACACTATATACACAGGTTATATATAAGTATCTGCATGTTTTGTTCACCATAACGAACCACTAAGTTGCTATTATGAGTCAAAAAGTAACGAGGAGTGACCGCCGTATACCAGCCAGCCACTCACCCCCTCCCTCAAGTCACCTGACTCACCTACATTCTCCTCCCACAATACTGTTTTTGCTTTTATTCACAATATATAGATGTTATATATAAGTATCTACATTCGTGTTCACCATAACGAACCACTAAGTTGGTATGCTGAGTGGCAGTGGCAGCCAGTGGCAGCCCGCCACTGGCTGCCACTCCCTCCCTCCCTCACCTCATCTGACTTGCCACCATTCTCCACCCACCATACTGTTTTTGCTTTTATATACAGATGTTATATATAAGTATTTACATGTTTTGTTCACTATAACTGTACATCTAAGCTTGTATGGTGAGTAAAGGCACAAAGACGTAGGACCTCACACAGTCAGCTGGCTGCCGCCCTCAAAGCCAGTCGCACTAATATTTCTCCTCCAACAATACTGTTTGTGGTGTTATTACACTATATACACACATTATATATAAATATCTACCTGTTTTATTAACCATACTTGTACAAGTAAACTGGTATGGTACCCAAAGACCATCGTGGTAACCAGTAAACAACATGATAAATCGTGCACATGACGCCACCGCCCTCACCAAAATGGCGGTTCCCAACCTACTCTTCTTGCTGTTTATACCCTCTATACACACGTTATATATGAGTATCTATATTTGTGTTCACCATAGAGAATCACTAAGCTGGTATGGTGAGTGCAATCAATAAAAGGTGGCCACACACAGTCAGAAGACATTGCCACCACCCTCCCTCCCACAGCATTACTCCTCCCTCCATGGCGCACAGCGCTAAATATCACCACAATCCTGCTATTATCAGAACCCTGGTCAGTTTTATCACAGTCAGGGGTCTTTTGTAATAATATCATCGCTACATAATAGCATGAACAAGTATATTATGGCATTTTTAGGCGATTCTGTGGTCACAAGCTGAACAGCAGTGCTGTGAGCTCATGCTGCGTGCGTCAGGCTTGGTAGCTCACTCAATACTGAGGCCCCTAATACCCGGGAATTTGGCCCATGATTTTTTAAAAAAATGGCGTCTGTTTACAAGAGCCCTGATGAAGGTGTGGTGAACCCCCATGTATCCGCGGGCCGTTTAAATCTTGCGTAGTACTCCAAAGCATCACATGATGCGATGCGCAATTTACTGCAAGTCGGTCAAAGCATCATATGATGCGATGCACAATTTAAGAGTTAATGTTAAGTGTGCTACACTGTGCTGCGATGGTTGCTGTCTTAGGTGTATCAGACTGTATTATTTCCCCTCCTTCAATGATCACCCCCTGAGACAGTTTGTCACCCACTCTGAAGTGATAGGTTTTGAGAGAAAGATTGATCACTGGAAGAAGTGCACCTTTTTCATGAACAAATGTTAGATGGTGAGGTATAAGCAATTTATCTAATCAGCCCGACACTTGAAGAGTGTTTCCTTGTTGAATTTTCATCCCCATAGCCACCTTAATGAATTTAATTAATTGCCCACTGCGGTCCATTTAATGTAATGGACCGCGGTGGGCATGTCTGCTTGTGCATGGCATGGAGTGAACAAGTTTTCTTGTCTGGGTCTTGAAGAGACTCAAACAATAGCTTAGGGAGATTTGTATTATATTTGGCCTTTCTCTGAATGGATGCAATAACAGGAGGGTGGTCTGTCAATTTTACAGGATAAGATACGGTACCCAACTGTAACCTACAATGTCTTGCGCTCTTTACTGCTGACAAGCTATATGTAAATCTAATAAAAAAGTCCATACCCATAAGTATATCTCCAGGAAAGGATAGCACTGTACAACCATGGGGTTGGATTTTATCCTTTTCTACTTCAAAATTCAAGGTGCATTGTCCCACAATATCAATCTTTAGGCCATTGACCACAGTAAGACGTTTATTTCACAAATTAAGGCGCAGAATTGGTTTTAACCCTCAAACCGCTAGGGGGCCCAAATGGAATTCACACCCACAGGCGCAACAAAAAAAAAATCCAAAAAATTCTTTCGTCTTATAGAAGTGTTCATTTTTGTTCCCTGATCACGGAAAAAATAACAAAAAAATTGTAGGTGGCATATTTTAGCAGCAATAGGGTAGGGAAGTGTGGCAAAAAAGGGGAGTTGGCAGAGCCTTCGCCAGACGAGGTCTACTCCGCCCGAGCTGTCAGACGGCAGTTGCCACAAATATATTATTACCTAATTATTTCAATGTCTCTGACTGATTTTTTCTTAGTTTTTTGGCAGTAATATTATTCCATACAGTGAATTGTGGTATATTTATATTATAAAATGTGTGAACCATTGCTGTACTCAAAATTATGGTGTGCATATTAGTGATTCAATTTTTATGTTCATAAAACAATAAACAAATAGTTTGGCTGTTGTTACACTATATACACAGGTTATATATAAGTATTTGCATGTTTTGTACACCATAACGAACTACTAAGTTGGTCTTGTGAGTCAAAAAGCAACAAGGAGTGATCGCCAAACACCAGCTAGCCACTCACTGCCACTCCCTCCCTCAACACCACCTCACTCACCCTCATTCACCTCCCATAATACTCTTTCTGTATTTATTCACTATACACAGACGTTATATATACGTATTTACATGTTTTGTTCACCATAACTGTACATCTAAGCTTGTATGGTGAGTAAAGACACAAAGACGTAGCTACTCACACAGTCAGCTGATCGGCGGCCGCCCTCAAGGCCAGACGCACTAATATTTGTCCTCCAACAATAATGTTTGTGGTGTTATTACGCTATATACACACATTATATATAAGTATCTACCTGTTTTATTCACCATACCTGAACAAATAAGCTGGTATGGTGCCCAAAGATCATAGTGGCCATCAGTAAACAACATGCCAAGTCGTGCAGACGACGCTCCTCCCTCACCAAAATGGCGGCTCCCAACCTACTCCTCTCGCTGTTATCTCACACTATACACACGTTATATATAAGTATCTACATTTGTGTTCACCATGGCGAATCACTAAGCTGGTATGGTGAGTGCAGTCAATAAATGCACACAGTCAGAAAACGACGCCACAACCCTCCCTCCCACAGCCTTACTCCTCCCTCCATGGAGCACAGCGCTAAATATCACCACAATCCTGCTATTATCAGAATCCTGGTCAGTTTTATCACACTCAGGGGGCTTCAGTAATACTATCACTGCTAAATAATAGCAGTATCATTTATATTATGCTATTTGTAGGCGATGCTGTGGTCACAAGCAGAACAGCGGTGCTGTGAGCTCGTGCTGCGTGCGCCAGCCTTGGTGGCTTGCTCAATACTGACGCTGTAACACCCAAGAATGTTGGCCTGGATTTTTTTCTAGGTGGCATCTGGCAACTATCGGTCGTGGCTGTACTATAGCTGCCCCTATCCCAGGCGAGGCGTTTAAATTATAGCGCTAGACATGAAATCATATATAAATGATGTGCGCGGTTTCGGTTTTGTCACTGATATCATTTATATATGATATGCACGGTTTGAGGGTTAAATACATGGATGGCAAAATACTAAAGAAATTGTTCATGACTTTTGTTGGCCAAAGCTAGAATATGCAGTGGTTGTGTGTTGCCCATATCTTAAGAAGCACATCAACAAACTGGAAAAGGTGTAAAGACATGCTACTAAGTGGCTCCCAGAACTGAAGGGCAAGCGCTACAAGGAGAGGTTGGAGGCATTAAATATGCCAAAACTAGAAGACAGAAGAAAAAGAGGTGATATGATCACAACGTACAATATAGTAGCAGGAATTGATAAAATCGATAGGGAAGATTTCCTTCGACCTGGAACGTCAAGAACAAGAGGTCATAGATTTAAACTAACTAAACAAAGATGCTGAAGAAATATAAGAAAATTCACTTTCGCAGACAGAGTGGTAGACGGTTGGAACAAGTTAAGTGAGAAGGTGGAGGAGGCCAAGACCGTCAGTAGCTTCAAAGCATTACATGACAAAGAGTGCTGGGTAGATGGGACACCACGAGCGTAGCTCTCATCCTGTAACTACACTTAGGTAATTACACTTAGGTAATTACCTGACTGATGGTTCGAAATGATTCTGCTTTAATTAAGGTTGCCTGACTTCTGGTGTCTAGAAAACCAACCAACCTTTTCCCATTAACCTCTACTTCAAAAGTAGGCCTGTCGTCTTGTATGGGAGCCTTATCTCCTCCAGGAATTATCTGGCTTGGACACTTTACTCTGACATGGCCCATACCCCCACAATTCTAGCACTTTATATTGTTAGAATAATTCCACCAAGGGAGAGGCGGAATCCCCAATTTTCCGTTGAATGGACGGAATTGAATCTGGTAACAAGGGATTACCTTTCAACCTTCGAAACTACTCGAGGTGAGTTTTGTTTAACCTTACCTCACCTCCGTGTGAATGTCTCATAAGTCAGGTATAATCCCAAATCTCTACACATGTCACCTTAACAACTGATACACAAATATATGCGTGAGAACTATAACTACAGTACTAACAGAATATCATATTTCTCACACTCACATATTATTTAATGATGAAAATCTGTCGGCAAGTTTGCCAAACAGTATGAAAAAGTTTCAGAAGAATCTTTTTGCAGGATTGTTTGGTGACCTGCATGTACCATACGAGGTTGACAGGAACACCAGCCTGGATGGCACTCCATCCCTGAAGGAGATGGTACAGGTGGCACTCAGGCGACTCCTCAGGGATGATGATGGCTTTTTCCTTCTGGTAAGAGTAAAAATATGTCTTCTGTTTTACTTGACTGTTGAATATCACTGAGGAGGTTAGATCAATGATTCTAGCATGAATCTTCTCTATTTCCTATGTTCTTCACCCTGGAAGCAAGTTGAAAAATGAGTTCTCCAAATTTCATTTATGGTACCACTTTTAGTGGGACTGTCATGTTTTGCTACGGTACAGTTTGGCATCTTCAGAGGCAGAAGATAAGTGAATATAAATGGACAAACACAACAATATATTTTACTACATAATTCCATGTAGTGGATGAAAAATGAGGTGATTACCTTGTTGTGGGGCCTGGGTAATCTTATTGTGCATTCTCATTAGATGGTTGGGTGGTAACTGTTGTGTAAACTGGCAGCTTTACCTTGGTCTTGTAAATAGTGACACATACCTAGAAATAAGCTAGCCATTTATAATTGGAGAAGAGTTCTTGACATAGTGTTTTTTCCATGTCTCATCTTCTATTGCATCTGCCTATTATTTTAGTGTTGTTGGGCTGAATATCTCTGGTGATGGTCTGGTTATGTAAAGAAATTATGCCTTGTTATGATATTTAATAGTCATATTGTCTGCATTATCAAGTACCTTGGGTGATATGCTATCTTTGGCACATATTGTGTGTTGGGGCTGACAGTCCTCAAGTGGGCATCTAAAAAGTATAGACAACTTTCATCTCTTTCATAAGCAGTCTTCCTAATTTTGTAGTAAATAGTCATTTGTATTACTTATTCATAATTGGCAGGGGTCACATTTGTTAACTGTCTTTTAGGACAACTTTTTCCTCAGTCTTGTGAGGCATAGACTGTAGATCTACTATGTAGATGTAGACATAGACATAGTTCCTGTAGAAATGGCAGCATGGTGGGTTGCTTTCATTACCTGATTTCACCTAGCTGATTTACCCAAAGGCCACTAACACTAGTGGCCTCAACAAGGACAGGAAGCTGGTGACTTGTCGAAGGTCCCACATTTGCCTTGATGACTGTCTCCAGGTGGAATAATAATCTCTTCTACAAATCCATTTGTGTATCTGTTGTTAATAGGGATTGATCTTACTCTTCTGAGGTCCTCATCAAATGGCTTCCAACTAGAGCTGTATATTGCTGTATAGAGCTGTTACTTGCAAGTAACCTATAATAGAAAAATCTTGACTAATTTTGCCTGTTACAGACATTCTACAAAAGCAGCCTTGCTACCAGACAGCATATGTCTTACTATAATGCTGTGATTTAACAGGTTGAAGGAGGGAGGATTGACCATGGCCTTCACTATGGTCAACCACTACGAGCTCTAGAAGAGTTGCTAGCCATGGAGGAAGCATTAAATGCAGCTATGGAAATGGTGAACCTGGAGGAAACGTTGATTGTGGTCACAGCGGACCACTCTCATGTCATGACCATTAATGGTTATCCAGAGAGGGGCAACAACATCCTTGGTAAGATTGACAACTTTTTTTTCCAAGTCAATGATTACTTCACTTTCAAGATTTTAGATGGTAATTGCTGCATCAGTCTGAGCATCAATGTAGGTAATATTTTTAGTATACTGTATAGTACAGTATATTTAGAGGAGAAACACGGATTTTAGTAAACATCTTGAAATTTATTGGTAAATGTGTCTGTACAGCCATAAGATATTTCTTTAACCACTGTGCTACTTGCCTTCCAAATATGGCACCCTCCCCCCCCCCCCCTCCCTGTATGCAGAACGTAAAATCTCTGGATTTTTTTTTTTTTTTGAGTGTCGAAAACCCTTCCCTGAGTATGGATATGTTAACAAAAACTCAAAATTGTACTTACTTTGGCTGCTATGGGGTCCATAAGTTCATGCGTGACATCATCATTCCTCAGTCGCCCCCATGGCGTATACTCCCGGGGCCAGTAGGGCGCCCGGCTCAAGATGCGCAAGTTGCCCGAATATATTTTTGTTCATTTTTTGTGCACAGTTCCAAATACATTTTTTGTTTTTTTCATGCCAATCCTATGTATAATGAACACTTACACTATATTATGGCAGTAGAACATCCATACTGTTCGAAGACACTGTGTTACATACATCACACATGTGTACACATATCCTGCACATATTTCCAATGTATCATGCTAATTTATGTATATTTACAATCTACACACTGTACAGTATCACACACTATATACACACACCATAAACACACTCAGAACTCCGCGAGTGTGTAATATGCTGCGAAACAGCCAATGGGGCATAGTGGAACCATGCACTCCACACACCAGGTGCTGATGCATCTTTGCTTTTGTTCTCTTCGGGTTGTGTTCTTGTATACAATACAGGCACGTTTATTGTCACACTTGCGCAGCTGGCAATCACCCACTGCTATACCTATGCCAAACACCGGCATTTCCTTCCTGTGGGCCTTCACAGTGCCACATACACCGGTGTTGTGGACAAGGAGGTATCTGGTCAACAAAGGGCTGGTGTAATAGTTGTCGGTGAACAGTATATGATCCTTGTTCAGCAATGGTTCCATCAGGATTTTTACAACACTGCCAGAGAACCCGTGTTCATCTTGAGCTGGTATGTCGACATCTGTACCAGAATACAGAATCATGTCCATGACAATACCAGTCTCACAATCACACAGCATGAAAAACTTGAGTCCAAAACGGTGGCGCTTTGATGGGATGTACTGCTTGAATGCTAGTCGCCCCTTGAACAGTACAAGCGATTCATCGATTACCACATTCTGTGCAGGTACAAAATAATCATGGAACTTGCCTCTCATGTCACTGAACACCTTCCGTACCCTCCACAGTCTGTCGTGTCAGTCCTCATTTGCATTATTCTCAAAATGCATGCACCTGAGAATCAACAGGAACCTATTACGTGACATATACCGGTTGAACACAGGCGATGGAACAAGGGTGTCTTTGCTCCAATAATCCTGGATGACATGTTTCTCGGAGTGCTTCATCATCATGCTCAGTGTGAGAAACACATACATTTGGTCAATTGTGGTGTCTTTCCATCGCGTGAGGCAATGAAGCAGGTAGAATGCCGGCATCTATGAGGCTGTGAGCATATCAGTTTGTCTCAGTCACTCGATGGGTCATGAAATACGCCAGGAAATAGTCTATTTCTGCCATATCCTCACCTGTATAGGGGAATAATGGTGTAACATCAACATCTGTAGCATCAAACGTTGGTATTTGTGGAACAAATGTGACATAATCCTCCCACACAAATACACCTGGGGGTTTGGTTTTGGTGCCAACACCACGGCCAACACCACTACGAGCACCAAAAACACGGCTAAGTCGTCTGGTACTGGAGCTGTGTGAGGGTATGGTAGGAGATGAGGCTGATCTACGTATCGTAAGCCTACCATGAACACCTGATGTAGAGGGACCACTGTCGTCATTGTCCTCATGCTCCGAGAATGCTGCCACCTGCTGCGACATGTTGCTAAGGCAGCAAAACCCTCGCTGCTCGTACTTGGGTTGTCCACACAACTTGTATCAGAGCCTATGTCACTGAAGCCCAAGAAAGATACATTGCAAGTACTATCACTGAATAAACTTGCATCAGGGGACATACATAGTGGTGGTGATGATAACGGTGTTGACCCAGAGCAGCAAGGCAGGCCGGGCGAGGCGCGTGTACCGTACACGCTCACGACATCATCCATCTCAGTCTCTCCCTCACTCATATCAGACCTCGGTGTAAGGTCTTTCTCTGGATCATAGTCTAAGTCATCATCCATAGCACCGTCATCATACAAAATGTCACGTATCTCCTCCTCAGAGAGTCATTTTCCATGATTGCGGGTGGCCATGGAGCGGGAGCTCATAGGCGATGCATCAGACATGGTTGCTGCTTTGAAACTGAGGCTTCCCAAGGCCGCGGGGTATGCTAGGATTTTTTCAAGATGGCGGACGATCACTGGGGCACCCAGGCATCCATTTTGTACCCGCATCACCGCACGGCAGTTTTGAATGAATGAAAAATAAAAATACCCAGAGGCTCGTTGCGAATCCCCCCGTTGAGCGCCTGCAGGCGCATTGCGCAGTTCAGTCTTTAAGACCTGCATGTTTTATTCATGTTTCCATTTTATTTGTATATACAGTGGAACCTCAGTTGACGACTGCCCTAGAGTAAGAATTTTTTGGTTGACGATGTCAAATTCATTGCAAAATCTGGATTGGTGTACAACGGTTTACTTGGAAGACGACGTCAGTTCATACGCATATGGGTCAAGCGAGTGAGTGGTGTTGGGCGAGTGAATCGCCTCGATGGGGCGAGGCACTCTCAGTTTGTTTACAAGTCTATCCCACATAGTGATGACCGTGGCCACTCGAATTCTTTGTGAAGAATTTTATTGTTTGACTGCTTTTCTGGGAGGGAGCCCCATCAGCTCCCTGGAGCTATCCAAGCTGATATATAACTATTAGCTTTCTGTTATCAAAGTGCATGGAGTTCTTGCCTACTGGGGACCACAAGCCAGAACCTGGCCCATCTCAGAGAGGCACGAGGAGGGGAATGACGAGGAGCAATGGCTTATAGAAACCCCTGTGTGGTTGGGAGCATTCTATGTCTGTCATCGACCGGGTCTGGCACCCAGAAAGACAGGTGCCTCAAAACAAACCCCTATTCTGCTGAAGATATTGCTTCTGAAAGCCAACCGAGTGGACAGAACTCCCCAAACGAAAATTAGCAAATGAGCACGACATCATCACGTTGCCGTGCCTCTGTCTGCGCACCCCCACCCCTGGAGGGGGAAGGGGGACCCCCAGACCCCTCATGCTGGTGATCTAACCGGCAGTTCTTGGCTGATGTGATACTGGCAGGTCATGTGCTTTTGGCTCCTGTTTTGATTCCAGTTACTATGCCTTGTAATTACCTAGGTGTAATTACGTAAGTGTAGTTACAAGATGAGAGCTACGCTTATGGTGTCCCATCTTCCTCAGCACTCTGACATATAACGCTTTGAAATTACTGACAATTTTGGTCTTCACCACCATCTCACCTAACTTGTTCCAACCGTCTACCACTCTGTTTACAAAAGGGAATTTTCTTATATTTCTCCGGCAGCTTTGTTTCGTTAGTTTAACCACCGTGCTGTGTCAAGTTTATTGTGAAATTCCCCCTGTGTGAATGTAATAAAGTGTTCCCAAAAATTATTTTTTCTTCGTAAAATTATAAATTCCCTTCCCTGAACATGTCTATGTAAAAATAAATACCAAATTCCACTTACTTTGGCTGTGGAGAAGTGGACAAGGTGTGCTGTGACATCATCAGGGGCTGGTTCCCCGTGCATGACATGCCCAGACACGGGTGCGGTCCATTCAAGCACTGGGTGTTGCCACAAATATATTTTCAATTATTTGTTCTATGTATTTCTAATGCAGTTTTATTTTTTTTTATTGTATATGATGCATATTTGTGTCCTTTAAAATATGTATACCGTAAAATGCTCATAATGTTCCATGGAACTGTGATACATGTGTCAGTAATGTGTCCACAATAAATGTTTATTGTCACAATATTACTTGTTAAAAATTCACTAAAATTACAATATGTACAGTTTCACACACTATTTACACAGTAACACACTGTATTACACAAACATAGACCCCACACAACCTATATATTATGTGAGAAATCTTTAAAGAATTCTGATAAAGAAAGAGATCTAGGGGTGGTTTTAGATAGAAAACTATCACCTGAGGACCACATAAAGAATATTGTGCAAGGAGCCTATGCTATGCTTTCTAACTTCAGAATTGCATTTAAATACATGGATGGCGATATACTAAAGAAATTGTTCATGACTTTTGTTAGGCCAAAGCTAGAATATGCAGCTGTTGTGTGGTGCCCATATCTCAAGAAGCACATCAACAAACTGGAAAAGGTGCAAAGACATGCTACTAAGTGGCTCCCAGAACTGAAGGGCAAGAGCTACGAGGAGAGGCTAGAAGCATTAAATATGCCAAAACTAGAAGACAGAAGAAAAAGAGGTGATATGATCACTACGTACAAAATAGTATCAGGAATTGATAAAATCGACAGGGAAGATTTCCTGAGACCTGGAACTTCAAGAACAAGAGGACATAGATTTAAACTAGCTAAACACAGATGCCGAAGAAATATAGGAAAATTCACCTTCGCAAATAGAGTGGTAGACGGTTGGAACAAGTTAAGTGAGAAGGTGGTGGAGGCCAAGACCGTCAGTAGTTTCAAAGCGTTATATGACAAAGAGTGCTGGGAAGACGGGACACCATGAGCGTAGCTCTCATCCTGTAACTATACTCAGTACTTCGGAAGTGAGTAATAATCAACGAAGTAGTCCATGGTGCACAGCGCGACTTCGCTCTCGTTGCACGAAGTACAGATAAATTTTTGTTTCCTGTTTCTTCATTCTGTGTGCTTGCAAATAATGCACTCATGTACACCCTTGGCTTTAGTACTTGTAGGTTGTATGTAGCATAAGGTAGTATTGAAAAGATTATAGGAAAAGATCAATTTGTAAGGTAGTCTTGAAATGATCACTTTGTATGGT
This sequence comes from Procambarus clarkii, assembly GCF_040958095.1. Classification (NCBI taxonomy): domain Eukaryota; kingdom Metazoa; phylum Arthropoda; class Malacostraca; order Decapoda; family Cambaridae; genus Procambarus; species Procambarus clarkii. The sequence goes on along the minus strand of NC_091190.1, from coordinate 26,796,315 downwards.
CCCACACAGGAAGAGACTCGGCTTGCCTCAAAGAGTGTCCGTCAGTCAGAAAGAGATTCAGCAAGCCTCAAAGAGTGTCCGTCAGTCAGAAAGAGATTCAGGTATTCTTGAAAATATCTATGGAAAACACCACCATGGAAGCCACAAACACTGTTCATCTATGCTACTTGTATCAGATGCATCATCACTGAACGCAGAAAACGATTTATCTATGTATCATCTAAATAAATTGGAGATAGCATAGGATTGCAAGGGTGACACTCAGAGCAACAACTGGATATGCTCGCTGTATCGTCCTCATAGGTGCTGTATCACTTGCATTCAACCTTTGTGTTAGGTCCTTATTGTGCCTAGCTTCACCAATATTATGACCCTTATGTTCTTCAAACAATAAGGTTTGAATTTCACCAACAGAGCGTTATCTTTCAACACCGCATCGAACAGGTGTTTGGGAGCCAGAGGCGCGTGTGCCACCCATGGTTGCTCACTCAGAACTAACCCAGCCAGCAGCCCTAGGGCATTCTGGGAATTTTTTCCAAGATGGTTGCCTCTCGCTGGGGGTCTTAAGAGTCCATTTCGTACACAACCAACCTCGCACACATTTAGAGTGGGTCCGAAAAAATCAAAAAGAGTTTTCTCGGTTGACGCAGTTACCCATCGACAGAGAATACTCGGTTGGCATAGTTAAGTGGTTAACTTGTTCCTACTGTCTAACACTCTGTTTGCTCTTTGTTAAGTGAATTTTCTTATATTTTTTTGTTATCTTTGTTTAGTTAGTTTAAATCTATGACCTCTTGTTCTTGAAGTTGCAGGTCTCAGGAAATCTTCCCTATCAATTTTGTCAATTCCTGTTACTATTTTGTACGTAGTGATCATATCACCTCTTTTTCTTCAGTCTTCTAGTTTTGGCATATTTAATTCCTCTAACCTCTCCTTGTAGCTCTTGCCCTGTAGCTCTTGCCCTTCAGTTCTGGGAGCCACTTAGTAGCATGTCTTTGCACCTTTTCCAGTTTGTTTTTGGGCTTCTTAACCCTTAAACCGCTAACTGTTAAATAGCAAACAGTTAGCGGCGCTCAAGAAAAAAATTATTCTGAAAAAATTATTTTTTCTTGTGACATTGTTAATTAGCCTTCAGGAAGCACAAAAATCCAAATAAAAAGTCTAGCTCTTGTGGTTTAGCTGTAGTTGCCTGGAGAAGCTGCATATTTTTAGTTGAGGTGCTGCATAGGAATAACTTTGTTGATTTATTTTCATTGTTTCTCAATTTATTAATTTAGTTTTTTCATGCTAACAGGTTGCATTGGTGTGTGTCAAAGTTACTGTCTATTATGTAAAACTTTGAAAATATAAGTATGTATGGATATACAAGTAAAAATATAAAGACACCCACATACTTATTCATATTAATACATGTATAAATATATTTTAAGCCTAAATCTTAAAATTGCATATAGCACACATTTTGTCTCGAATATATACATGGTAATCACTCATTTGCTGTTGCTAAAAGTTTAGTTTCTCCTCTACGGCTGCCCTAAACATTCAGATACTGATGGTGATGTTGCCAAGCAATGGTCATCATTTTCTTACAAAGGCTCTAGAAGGAAAGTGAGGGACTCTGGATTTTTTTCAAAATGGGGGATGGTTACTGGTGGTCTGAGGAAGCAGATGTGAGCTCTATATGTGTGTAGGACTATTTTAACTATTTTAAATACGCAAATCATATATATATATGATTTGCGCCGTTTTGTGACAGTTACTCAAATCATATATGTATGATTTGCGCTGTTTAAGGGTTAAGATATGGGCACCACACAACTACTGCATATTCTAGCTTTGGCCTAACAAAAGTCGTGAACAATTTCTTTAGTATTTCGTCATTCATGTATTTAAAAGCAATTCTGAAGTTAGAAAGCGTGGCATAGGCTCCTCGCACAACATTCTTGATATGGTTCTCAGGTGATAGTTTTCTAATTAGAACCACCCCAAGATCTCTTTCTTTATCAATATTCGATAAAGATTTCTCACATAATTTATAGGTTGTGTGGGGTCTATGTTCTCCTATTCCACATTCCATAACATGGCATTTATTCACATTAAATTCCATTTGCCAAGTGGTGCTCCATATACTTATTTTGTCCAAGTCTTCTCGAAGGGCATGGCAATCATCTAAGTTTCTTATATTTCCTATTATCTTAGCATCATCAGCAAACATGTTCATATTGTATGCATGTGCAAGCATGCAATTTAATTTCTTAAATGTCTTTCTATTTAACAAGGTGTTGTGATGAACGAGGATGACGTGTCTGACCACATGCCCTACACCACTCTTATGTTTACCAATGGGCATGGCTTCAACTACACATGGACGGGTGAAGAAGTGAGTATGGTTGTCCCTGTGCATCAGACAGGAATTTGTTCTAGACTATCAGCTGTACTGAAGTCAAGTATGGGATACTAACTTACATTGTTATTTGTGTGTAAATGTAAATATTAAGAAGGATTTAGTATATTTGTTTCTAGTATTGTACGTAGTTAAATTGTTCCTAGTTATTTTACCTAATACTGTACAGTACTATATTACCTCAAGCCAACTATTCATTCACTTTTCATATTAGTTTCATAAATTTTAGTATGTTTAATCATACTTTTTGTAAGTAATTTTCAAGTGATTTTTTGGAGGAAAACACATGATTTTGTACATATTATTATTATTATTATATAAATACTGTACTAAATACATTTGATGGTGATGGATCAAAAACATGCATTCTATTCACTGGCAAATACGGTATATGTTTCAATGCAGTGTGATGTTCACTGGCACCCTCTTTAATGGTAAGGCACAAGACAGGACTGATATGTCACTGACCAGACAAGGGTTATATTCCAGTTGTCACCATATGATATGTACTATACTTCACGTACTACAGCCATGTGATTGACCCAAGTTGGTGACTCGTTTGTCCTCACATAATAACCTTCTTTCTCATGTGTACGGTACTTGTTGTGAAACTTGTTTTAAAATTATGCCTGAAAATTCTGTGCCCATTATGCTTCCTTTACATATAGATCAGTTTCATCAGTTTGTTTCATCAACTTGTTAGCTTCCTCCTTGAGGAAGCAAACAAGTTGTATGGGTCCTTGTAGAATCTGGGAACCTCCAATTTCATTACTGAAAGTTGTAGATCTCTTAATAAGATAAATCTTGACTACTATTGTTTATATTCAGGATATTTTCTTCAAATTACTATAATATTGAAATTGAATATTTTTCATAAACACTTTCTAAGGGAAGGTCTCCTTGCTTGTGGTGGCCTTCGCCCTTCAGGTAAGCCGAGAGGCAAAAGGAGCACGTAGCCCCTTTTGCTGCTCTTCAGATTGCTGGGTTCGACCTCCAGGGTCCTTGCGTTGGTTGCTGCATCTCCAGCTTCCTCTTCGGATTTTTCAGGGTTCAGTACATTGGTGCCTTCCCCTTCCCTTGCTCGATGTGTTCACAAACGCCTCGTCTCTTGGCTAGGGTTTTGTGGCCAGCACTCACCAGGTTGGCCAGGGGGCATTGGGCTCTGTCCTTCCACTGGGCTCCAAGCACAGTGTGGGAGTTTGAAGGACTGTGTGGCAGATGCTGCGGCGGATTCGGTTACCTTTGGTGCTCGGTGATTCGGCTCCATTTGTACTGCTTTCGCCGTGATTCATTTTCTCAACCGGAGAATGGTCTCTGCGGTCCACGCTTTTTTGGGCTGATCCCTTTGGGTAGCTATTCTGCTGAGTTCTCAGGGTTTAGCTCTCTGCGTTGTTCACATTCAGGGGGGGGGGAGGAGGTTGTCCAACGTCCTGTCTCACTTCATTCCTCTTTCCAAGAAGTAGACGGCTGATGCCACCTCTTTCCTTTGGCTTTGGCTTTGTCGGACATTCGGGTGCCCGGAGGAGGACCTCTTTGCACTTGCTTGGTCCCGGCGCCTTCAATATACTGTATGTGGCGCCGTTTCTTGACTACAAGACATTCGTGGTGGACACTCTTCAGCATAACTGGTTGAAGTGGGGGGTTCCTGTACCTTCATCCTCCAGTCCAGCTATTGCTTTGGGTTCTGGCATGGCTCAAATCCTTTCGGGAAAGAGTGGTTCTGGCCCGGTGGCTGGCCCAGCCTTGGTTTCAGATGCTGCTTGCATAGTGTCCAAACCTGAGGTTTTCCGCAGCTCTGCTTCTTTCAGCATGTCAGGCCTGTGAGGTTCCTCACTGGTTCGGCTTGCTTCCGCTCTTCGCGTCTGGCTTTCTGAAGTGTTTCGCCATTTCTATGGTGATCTGGTGGCTTCTTAGATGGTGTCCCACCTGCAGTCTTCCTTTGGTGACAGGTGTGCAGTCCTGGCAGTCTTTCCGCCATTTCCTTTCCCTTTGTAGGCTATTGCAGGTATCTGTTTCATTTGTTTGGTCCTTTCTTGTCTCTTTCCGGACTGGCGTATTATGCAGAATGCTGTCGCTTCTTATAGTAATTACCTAAGTGTAATTACCTAAGTGTAGTTACAGGATGAGAGCTACACTCGTGGTGTCCCGTCTTCCCAGCACTCTTTGTCATATAACGCTTTGAAACTACTGACAGTCTTGGCCTCCACCACCTTCTCACCTAACTTGTTCCAACCGTCTACCCTCTGTTTGTGAAAGTGAATTTTCTTCGGCATCTGTGTTTAGCTAGTTTAAATCTATGACCTCTTGTTCTGAAAGTTCCAGGTCTCAGGAAATCTTCCCTATCGATTTTATCAATTCCTGTTACTATTTTGTATGTAGTGATCATATCACCTCTTTTTTTCTGTCTTCTAGTTTTGGCATATTTAATGCCTCTAACCTCTCCTCGTAGCTCTTGCCCTTCAGTTCTGGGAGCCACTTAGTAGTATGTCTTTGCACCTTTTCCAGTTTGTTGATGTGCTTCTTAAGATATGAGGACCACACAACCGCTGCATATTCTAGCTTTGGCCTAACAAAAGTCGTGAACAATTTCTTTAGTATATCGCCACCAATGTATTTAAAAGCAATTATGAAGTTAGAAAGCATGGCATAGGCTCCTCACACAATATTCTTTATGTGGTCCTCAGGTGATAGTTTTCTATCTAGAACCACCCCTAGATCTCTTTCTTTATCAGAATTCTTTAAAGATTTCTCACATAATATACAGGTTGTGTGGGGTCTATGTTCTCCTATTCCACATTCCATAACATGGCATTTATTAACATTAAATTCCATTTGCCAAGTAGTGCTCCATATACTCATTTTGTCCAGGTCATCTTGAAGGGCATGACAATCATCTAAGTTTCTTATCCTTCCTATTATCTTAGCATCATCAGCAAACATGTTCATATAATTCTGTATACCAACTGGTAGATCATTTATGTAGACGATAAACATCACTGGTGAAAGAACTGAACCCTGTGGTACTCCACTTGTGACATTTCTCCAGTCCGATACATTGCCTCTGATCACTGCCCTCATTTTTCTATCAGTCAGAAAATTTTTCATCCATGTTAGAAGCTTACCTGTCACCCTCCAATATTTTCCAGTTTCCAGAACAACCTCTTATGTGGAACTCTGTCAAAAGCCTTTTTTAGGTCCAGATAGATGCAGTCAACCCAACCATCTCTTTCCTGTAATATCTCTGTTGCTCGATCATAGAAACTGAGTAAATTCGATACACAGGATCTTCGAGATCGAAAACCATACTGTCTGTCTGATATTATACCATTTCTCTCCAGGTGATCTACCCATTTAGTTTTAATTATTTTTTCCAATACTTTCACTATTACACTTGTCAATGATACAGGTCTATAATTAAGGGGGTCTTCTCTGCTTCCACTTTTGTAGATTGGAACTATGTTAGCCTTTTTCCACACATCAGCTACAACTCCTGTAAACAGGGATGCCTGAAAAATCAGTTGAAGTGGAATGCTGAGCTCAGGTGCACATTCTCTCAGAACCCATGGTGAAACTCCATCTGGACCAACTGCTTTGTTCTTATTTAGCTCCTTGAGCATTTTTTCCACTTTGTCTCTAGACACCTCTATGTGCTCTATGTTGTTCTCTGCAATTCTTATTGTGTCTGGTTCCCTGAAGATTTCATTTTGTACAAACACACTTTGGAACTTTTCATTTAATGTTTCACACATTTCTTTTTCATTTTCCATGATTCTGTTTCCCATTTTCAACCTCTGAATATTATCCTTTACCAGCAATTTGTTGTTTATGAATTTATAGAATAGACCTGGTTCTGTTTTACATTTGTCTGCAATCCCTTTTTCAAAATTTCTTTCTGCCTCTCTCCTCACTGCCGTGTAGTTATTTCTCGCATCTTTGTATCGCTGGTATGTTTGGGGGTTTGGCCTCTTCCTGTATTGATTCCATTTTTGTGTCTTTTGGTCTCCGGCCCTCTTTCAATTTCTGTTGAACCAATCCTGTTTCCTAGTTCTGCATCTCTGTTTTGGTATATATTTTTTTGTGCCTTTATCATATATTTCACAAAACTTGACATACATCTTATTCACTTCCTTGCCTAGCAACAAGTCTGTCCAAATATACTCACTAAAAATTTTTCTAAGGTTGCCATAATGTCCTCTCCTAAAGTCAGGTTTTTCAATTGCATCAACCTTCATATTTTCTTCCAGATTATAACGCATTGCATACTTTATTCCCAAAATGACATGGTCACTTTTACCCAAGGGAGGAAGGTACTGAATGTCAAATATTTCTTCCTCCTTCCTGGTAAATATCAAATCTAGCATGGAGGGAACGTCCCCATCCCTCATCCTCGTAGCTTGTTTAACATGTTGATACAAGAATGTTTCCAGGATGAGGTCTACAAATTTACAGGTCCAAAAATCTTCTGTTTTAGCTTCATATGCTTCCCAGTGTATGGATTTCAAGTTGAAGTCAGCGACTATCAACAGTCGTGATCTATCGTTATCCGCTCTCGCTATGATCTCTCTCATTATTGTTATAAGACCTTCTCGTTTACTATCTAGCTCCTCCTTTGACCATGTGCTGCTTGGCGGTGGACTATATGCATTTATGATCATTAGTTTATCATCCTCATGGCAGATCTCTAGTGCTATTATGTCAACTTCTTGTGGATTGGCAGTCATTATTTCGTTCATCTTTAGGTGTTCTTTCACCAGCACAGCAACGCCACCGCCTTTCCTAATTTTTCTGTCCCGTCTCCAAATTGAGTAGCCCCTTGGGAATATGATCTCATTTAAAATTACATCTTCAAGTTTTGTCTCCGTGAGTGTAACAATGTCTGGTGTCTGCAGCTGTATTACATCACTTAATTCCAGTATATTCGATCTTACTCCATCTCTGTTGGTGTATGCAATCTTCAGGAACTTGTTCCCCCTCTTCTTATTCTTCACTCCCCCTCTCTCTAATGATTTTGTTGGTTTGCCTTTATGTACCACTTTACTGGTCTGCCTACCCCTATCACTTTGTAGAAAAAAGAATTGATTTCTTCTTCATTCCTGCTCTCATTTAAACGTTTTGCCTTGGCGAGGTTCAGTTTCAGCTTCTCCCTATCTTCTTTTGAAAGATCTCGTCTTAGCGACCACACTTTCCTATCCTCATCACTTTGTAATTTTCTAGCATTCCTTAGTACTTCTTCCATCTGTTTGGTACCATTTAGGGTGATCCTCAAAGGTCAATCTTTTCCTGTTATATACCTGCCTATTCTCCTGTAGTCGCACACATTCTCTATGGAAGTAAGAGCTTCCATGAGGCCGACAATTTTATCTACTACTTTTGCTTCTTCTACAGCTCTTTCTGACCTAGACGTTATCTCCTTTTCTTTGCAGCCAAAAATTATCAGGGACTTACTCCGATCAACTGTGTTTTGCACCAACTTCGGGTTAGATGCCGATTCTGTTCTCACTTCCAGCCTAATGTTTGTTTTATCTTGGTTGCTGCAGTGTTTGACTTCCTTTACTGCTTCTTCAATTTTTTCCTTCTCCTTGGACACTTGTGCATAGGTGAGTTGCATATCTTTCTTGCACTGTTCTATTCCCTGTGTAACTTCCTCCATCTGTGCTGACAAAAGCTGTTTCTCCTGTTGAATTTCCTTACCTTACTTTTGTAGTCATTTATGTTTAAATTTACTTTAACTTCTTCCATAGCTATTTTTAAGAGTTTATTTTTTTGTTCCATGGCTTTGCAATTTGTTTCCAATTGATTCTTATCCTTGCACAAGTCTTTCACTAATCCCTCAAGACATACAACTTTGCTATTTAAATGGTTATTACTTTCTTGCAATTTATTAATTATTTCTACATGAGAGTTCACTATAGTATCTAATTTTACCAACTTGTTGTATAGATTGGTTATATCAATGCTTTCTTCATTAAATCCAGCAAAATCAAGGTCTGTTTTGTAGTTCTTCTTGTCGGCGGCCATCTTGAATGTTCTTCTCTGCACTGGAAACACTAGGGCAACTCTTTCTCATCCAATTTTTCATTTCCCTTGGCACATTCCTGTTAACTCATCTATTTTTCAAAAGCACTATACCTTTATGTTCTCTGGGACACCACTGCGGCGCTGGCAGAGCCATTCCCGCCAGCGTTAGGGGTGGATGTCCCTTCCACTCCGTTCAGCACGCTCCCTCGTGCGATTTTCACCTCCGGCCTGCTCATGCGCTGCCTGCATCTTCTTGGTCTGTGAACTGGGTGCTCTCGTTTCTCTCATCTCCTCAGTTTGTTGTGGCCCCTTCAGTTCAAGTTTGGTTCGATAGGTCTTGTTTATTGCTCTTTTGATCCTGGGGGGCTCATCTTGTCCATTTGCTGCCTTCTTTGATTAGCAACGAATGAGATGGCTGGTTTCCGGTGGGGGCCATGGGTGTTGTTGCTTGGTTGGTTCGGCCGGGGTTGCATCATGTTTTATGTCCGGTTGTGGCTTTACGTCGCTCCCTGCATGCTACTGGTTCAGCAACAGTGGCTGCGCTCTGGGTTGACCCGGTTTCCTGGCTCCCTGTTGCAGGGTTTGTGTCTATTAGGTTGTCCACGGGGTTGTTCTGACCGGCCTGCGGTCTTCCCTTGAGCTTCTGATGTGCAGGAGTATACTGCTTTTGCTGCGGTATTTGGGCATCTATCTTAGGTTGCCTTTCATGCATGGGAATTTTGGTCCTTAAAAGGGGGTCCTGGTCGACAAATGTCTTGTGCATGTTCCATGCCTCTGTGACCTTAAGTTGCCTTGGGGCGTCTGTCATGGCCTGTTGTCTCCTCTTTGTTGTGAGACCTGCAATGCTGCCGCCTCCCGGGTGGTTCCCTGCTTTTACTTATCTGTGAGTAGATAGCTTCAGGGAGCCGACGGGGCTTCCCTCAGAAAACCAGCTTTGAATGTAATGAAATGCCATTTTCTGGGCGAGCCCCGGAGGCTCCCTGACACACTCTTTCCCTCCGGTCGGTGGTTTTCACCATTCTCCGAACTGGGGGATAGTGAAGCCTGCTCGCTTATGTGGGGTCCTCCCTCCTCCCCTGTTGGGGAAGGGTGAGGCGCTAACAAGAGGGCCTGCTAGTTGGATGGAGTGTTGCTTGTTTCACTGTTTTCTACTGGGGGGAGTTCTGGGGCTCTGTTCGGACGTAGGTTGGAATTTTAACCAGAGGTTTGTAATGGTTCACCTACCTTTCTAGGTGGGTGAAACCTTTCATCACCCTTTCTCCGATCGATGGTAGAAATGACAAACTTTAAATGTAAAAAGTTTATATGGCCATTGCTCTCTGCACCTCTCTGAGGGGGAGGGGGGGGGGGGGGCAGACTCTGGCTCATGGCCCCTGGTGGTCACTCAAACTCCAAGGACTGATGGCACCAAACTAATATGGCACATGTCAGTTTGATAGCTTCAGGGAGCCTCCGGGTCTCACCCGGAAAATGGCGTTTCATTACATTCAACATTGTTTTTTTGCGGCCTGCGGGAAAGTTGTCAGTCCCAACTCTTTTGGGGGGGTTCAGGCTTATGGGGTAAGTCCCTCTCCTTCCCTTTGTCAGGTCATCTCGGATTCGGTAGCTTTGGGCGTGGTTGTAATGACTTCGTCTCCACTTTCAGGTTCTCCCATTTGGTCTGTATCTGACACTTTGTATCTTTTACTCATTTTCCTTGGGTCATTGTGGCCCTTCTTTAGTTCTTTGGGAGTTGGCCTACCTCGACGTGTGGCTGGTGTGAACTTCCTGCCATTCACTTGTCTGCTGGCCAGGGATCTGGATCTTTCCCAGCTCGCTGGGTTCAGTTTCCTGGTGTACTGGAGGAAGTCCCAGTTGGTTCTATCCCAGGTTTAGACTTGGTTGGGCCTGGTTTTGGACTTTTGGTCTGCATTGCTTTCCTGCCTCCTGTGGCCTTGCTCTGGGTGCACCGCCACTGTCTTTTGGTGTTCAGTGGGAGGCAGGGATCTCAATAGTTTGGTTGAACTGTTGCGCGGAAGCCTGTGCTTTGCCTTTCTGATTCATTGATTCATTGGGCAGGTTTTGGCTTTGTAGGTTGTTCTGATTCTTTGAGGCAGTCCTTTTGCCTCTCTCGCAATTGCTGGATACAGACGCCAGGTTCCTTGTGCCATCTGCCTTGTTGCAGCCTTCCACTGTGGGTTTTTTAGGGGATTCGATTCCCTAGCACCTTATTCCACCTTCACTCAACGTCTTCCCTTTGTCCGGCAAACTGTATGGTTCAGGTGTTTGCAGCCACGTGACAGGAGCTGTGGTGAGTTTGGATTCCTTCGGGTTCTATAATCTGACTCCATTCAGGCTGTTTCTCCTTGATTTCTTGTTCACTGTGTGGGGTCTCTTCAGTCCTGTGGTCTATCCTCATGCCCTTGATGTGCTTCTGTAGGCTGGTCTATCAGCACTCTTTGCTCCTATGTCATAGGCCATTCTTCAGGCATAAGAGTTTTGTTCGTCGAACGGGGGTCCTGGCAGCCAGATATCTTGTGAACGTGCCTGGTCTTCTGCTGCTTTATGGTCTTGGGTCATTTTTTGCAGCCATTTGGCTCATTTTGTCTTGAAACCTGTGGTGCTTTCTCTTTCCTGGTGTGTGCCCTTTCTTCCTTCTTCATGAGTAGATAGTTTCAGGGGGTTCTCCCCAGAAAATAAGCGTTGAATACAGTATAATGAAATGCCAATTTCTGGGGGAGCCCTGGTGGCTTCCTGACACCCTCTCTCCCCCAGGGCATAGGGGTGGATGTCATCATCATAAGAATTGGTGGTGAAGCAGCTATCTGGGCCAGTCTGCCTCCTTCCTCCTACGAAACATGGAGGGGAAGGGATTCAAGTTTCATGAATCTTTGATAGTTTGTTTATATTGTTGGGGGCGTTCTTATGGCAGTTTGGAGGCTGCTTTCTCATTCTAAACATGCAGTAGTCTGTTTTGCTTCGTTGACTTTCTTGGTGTCTTTCCCTGGAGGTGGCAGACATGAATAACATTAACTGTAAGGTGTTCATAGTGCCATTGCTCCCTGCACCTCTTTGAGGGGACCAGTTTCTGGCTCGTGGCCTCCGGTAGGCCAATAAGCAATCAGCGACGGATGGCACCTAGAAATATGGCACTGAATCAAGGAGTATAGTATTGCAATCAGGGGAGCCACCAGGGCTTACCCAAAAATTGGTGTTTCATTACATTCATCACTAGTTTTATGCAAGTTACCAAATTAAAAAATATTCCTATTTGTTTTCTTAATTCAAAGGTAATGCGGCGCAACTTAACAGGAGTGGACACTAATGACAAGGATTTTGAACCTCTGGCTGCGGTCCCAACTTATGCTGGTTCCGAAACTCATGGTGGTGAAGATGTTGGAGTGTATGCCATAGGTATGATACTAATAGAATTCTGTTTCAAAAATTTTTGTAGCTGTTGAGCTACTGATAATATGGAAGCTGAAATGGTTGGCATTGGATTGTGACACGCTGCCTCGTGTAATGAAGGATAACATAGAACTGAATCACCTTGATATTTTGATTAGGATAATGTTTCTTGCTAGAATAGTGTAAAGCATATCTGGCTAGTCATAAGCTTTTGCCAAAGAAAAACAAAAAGCATACTCATATTTATGAGATCTTTCTTTGTTTGGTTAGCATGCTTAAATGCAAACAATTTATATGCTTTCCAAATGCTGGTTTGGTATGTTAATAAATTAATTGTGATTGGCTTGGATTAACATGAGAGGATGTACAGAGGATGTGGAGGATGTGTGATCTACACATGAGAGGATGTGCAGGGACTTAACACTTTCTGCAGATGAGGACTCCTCCCGGCGTCCTGTTTCGCCTACCCGCTCCCGCATAGTGGACATAAATTTATGTCCTCTTTTAAAATATTTGTATAAAATTCAATTTTTATCCGATTTACTTTGGGTTTGTTTCAAACTGCGCGCCATGAGGCTCTCTTTCTCACCAATAGGCTGCATGGTACAATAAGTTCATGAAAGGTTCACAAACATAACAAAAGTAAAAACATTTCGTGTGTGTTTGACTCACTGATATGTTCCAGCGTTGTTTTATATTTGGCGCTATTCTATTTTACGCTTTGTTGATCTTTTTTACCTACGGGCTCATAGAACATTCTATTGCGAACACATTGACACAAAAATGAATGACGTACATAGAATAATAATGTCATGAGAGTGAAATAAGTATAAACTTTCAAAGCACCGTGTGTCGTCCCGTCACCGATACCGGGTAACAATTTCACCACTTCCCACACTCTTGCGGGCGGGCCGCAATCATTATTCTACGCTTATATTCATATCACTGTGTTGGGAATTTCATTGCGAGTCCATTGATACCAAAATTAACGCTGTAGGACAAGTGTGGAGGTGATAACAATCCCAAGAGTAAAAACATTTTGTTGCTGTTGGGCGCTCACGGCGAGTCATCTTCGTAGTTATTTATTTGGTGCTGGTATCTCTATATGTTTCGTGACTTTTTTTACTGATGTTCTTCTAGAGAATTTTATTGCGAACACGTTGGTACCAAAATGAAATACGTAGCTCGAGAACTAAGGTCAGGAGAGTAAAAAGAGTATACACATTTTTGTTTTTACGCTTACGCGGCAAAACGCCGTGAGCACATACCGCTTTTTTTTTTACCTTCGCCGTGAGGCTGAAAGTGTTAATATCTAGCATATTCAGAGATTTGAGTAAGGGTACCGAGTGATGTCTGGGGCCAGAGTGAGATATTGTCCTAATAGCAGCTTTGTGTTGAGTAATTAGAGGACGTAAATGATTTTGGGTAGTAGAACCCCAAGCACAAATACCATAGTTGAGATAAAGATAGATGAGAGAATAATAGAGTGTCACCAGGGTAGGGCGAGGTACATAATATCTGATCTTAGAAAGAATGCCAACAGTTTTTGAAACTTTTTTTGATATATTTAGAATGTGTCCCTGGAAATTCAGCTTGCGGTCAATGAGAACGCCAAGGAATTTCCCATCTACTTTGTTACAAATTTTGGTATTGTTAATCCTGAGATTTATTTGATTTGAGGATTTATTGCCAAACAAAATATAGAAAGTTTTGTCAATATTGAGGGTGAGTTTGTTGGCAGTTAGCCAGTGATGGACTTTATTTAGCTCAGTATTCACTGTGACATTTAGAGCAAGGGAGTCAGGACTGTAGTAAATGAAGGTCGTGTCGTCAGCAAATAGAATTAGTTTGAGATGTTGGGAGGCATTTGGAAGGTCATTAACATAGATGAGAAAGAGGAGAGGGCCAAGTATTCTGCCCTGGGGAACACCAATGTTGATGGGTAGGGTGGGAGAAATTGAATTATTCACAGAAACATACTGGAGCCTGTTAGTAAGGTAAGACTTAATGTACTGCAGGGAGTGACCTCTGACTCCATAATGTTGTAATTTAAGAAGACGGTTTTGGTGGTTAACAGTGTCAAAAGCCTTACGCAGGTCTACAAACAACCCAACAGGGAACTCATTTTTATCAAGAGCTGTATGTATCAAGTTAATCATACTAATAAGTGCATCGTTAGTGCTTGTTTGGGGTCTGAAGCCATATTGACAAGAGCTAAGTATATTGAGTTTGGCTAGATAAGAGTAAAGCTGCTTATAGATTAGTTTTTCAAATATTTTTGACAAGTTTGGCTGAATTGATATAAGTCTGAAGTTGTTAACATCAGTGGGATCACCACATTTGTGGACAGAGGTTACTCTCGCTTTTTTTTTAGAATATCTGGAAAGGTTTGGAGTTCAAGTGACTTGTTGAAGAGCAATGCATTGGCAGGAGCTAAAAATCTGGAGGCTTTTTTGTAAATAAGAGTTGGTATCTCCTCAAGGGCACTAGACTTGGTTTTAAGGGAAAGGATTATGTCAGTAACATCAGTGGAATTAGTAGGCACTAGGTACAGAGACTGTGGATAGTTACCTGTAAGATAGTCCTGAATATTAGTACTGGAAGATGGAATATCATTTGCAAGGGATGACCCAATGGAAGAGAAGAACCTATTGAACTCAAGAGCAGTGTCAGAGGCTGAAAGCAGACATCATTATTTGACAGGAGTATTGGTTTATTATTTAAAATCATCTTTGATCCCAATATTTGAGAAATTGTGCTCCATGTTTTCTTAATATTGCCCTTTGTGTGGGTAAATTTATCTTTGTAGTATTTCATTTTGGCTCTCCTAATTATTTTAGATAGCAATGATGAGTAATTCTTTGAGAATTCTTTGGAGATGATTCCTAACCTATACTTCTTCTCAAGGTCATGTTTTTTATTAATGGATTTAAGTATCCCCTTTGTAAGCCAAGGATTGTTTAGCCTTTTAGTTGTGACTTGTTTCATTAGCATAGGACAGTGAGTGTTATAAAGGCTGAGAGTTTTTTGAAGAAATGATTGCACTGCTAGGTTGATGTCCCCTATGTTCACTAATTTGGATTCCCAGTTGATATTAGCAGCAGCAGCTATAAAATTGCCTATAGGAGTTTCATTGTGCAGCCTAAAGCTTGTCTCCCTAGTCTCTAGAGGTGGTTTGTTAATGTTGGTTAGGAGAAATGTGGGGTAATGGTCTGTAGTGCTATCGATGATTATCCATGAAGTAAGTGGAGAGGTTATGTTGGTACAGATGTGATCAAGAGCCATGGCAGTACTGTCAGTGATTCTAGTAGGTCTAGTGATTAAGAGTATGAGGAAGCAGGAATTCATACAGTTTAGAAAACTAGCAGCAGGAGAGTTATCAGGCTCGCAGAGGTCAACGTTAAAGTCACCAGAAATATTTAAGTGGTTTTTGTTCAGTCGGTTCTCCAGCCATGTATTTAAATGCAATTCTGAAGTTAGAAATGTAGCATAGGCCCCTCGCACAATGTTCTTAATATGGTCCTCAGGTGATAGTTTTCTGTCTAGAACCATCCCAAGATCTCTTTCTTTATCAGAATTCTTTAAAGATTTCTCACATAATTTATATCTATGTTCTCCTATTCCACATTCCATAACATGGCATTTATTCACTTTAAATTCCATTTGTCAAGTGGTGCTCCATATACTTATTTTGTCCAGGTCTTCTTGAAGGGATATGGCAATCTTCTAAGTTTCTTATCTTCCCTAATTTTTTAGCATCAGCAAACATGTTCATATAGTTCTGTATTCCATCTGGTAGATTGTTAATGTAGACAATGAACATTACCGATACAAGAACCGAACCCTGTGGTACTCCACTTGTGACATTTCTCCAGCCTGATACATTGCCTCTGATTATTGCCCTCATTTTTTCTATCAGTTAGACAATTTTTCATCCATTTTAGAAGCTTACCTGTCACCACTCCAATATGTTCCAGAACAACTTTTTACGTGGAGCTCTGTTGAAAGCCTTTTTTAGGTCCAGATAGATGAAGTCAACCCAACCATCTCTTTCCTGTAAAATCTCTGTAAATTGATCTCCTGAAATAAAATTTTCCTGTAAAATCATAGAAACTAAGTAAATTTGTTACACAGGTTCTTCCTGATCAAAAACCATACTGTCTGTCTGATATTATATCATTTTTCTCCAGGTGTTCTACCCATTTAGTTTAATACAAAATTTAACACAATGGGTTCTCTACCTATTTAGTTTAACCCTCAAACCCCCAAGGGCTTTAGCCCGTAACACCACCAGGCGCAACAAAAAAAAAAAATCCAAAAAAATTCTTTCGTCTTATAAAAGCGTTAATTTGTGTTCCCTGATCATGGGAAAAAAATAATCGTAGGTGGCATATTTTGGCTGCAATAGGGCGGGGAAGTCTGGCAAAAAACCAGCATTGAATGTATTGAAACACCATTTTCTGGGTGAGTCCCAGAGGCTCCCCGGAGCTATCCAGGCTGAATGAATACGTATAACTTTCTGGCATCAGTCAATGTGCAAGGAGTTCTTGCCTACCTGGGACCATGAGCCAGAACCTGGCCCCCTCAGAAAGGCACAAGGAGCAATGGCCTATAGAAACCCAAGTGTGAGTGGGAGCATTCTATGTTTGCCATCGACTAGGACAAGCACCCAGAAAGGGAGGCACCCCAAAACAAACCATTATTCTGGTGAAACTATTACTACTGAAAGCCATACAAAAGCTGAAAAAAATCCCAGCGTTGAATGTAATGAAACGCCATTTTCTGGGTGAGTCCCGGAGGCTCCCCGGAGCTATCCCAGGCTGATATACTAATGTCAGACTTTGGCATCAGTCATGTGTATGGAGTTCTTAGACCTACCGGGGACCACGGCCAGAACCGGGTCCCCCTCAGAGAGGCAAGGGAAGCAATGGCCTATAGAAGCCCCCGTGTGATTGGAAGCATTCTATGTCTGCTATCGACCGGAACAGGCACCCAGAAAGGTAAGCGCCTCAAAACAAACCCCTATTCTGGTTAAAATTGCTACCAAAAGCTGAACTAGTGGATAGAACTCTCCAACAGAAAACAAGCAAACTAGTGTGATGTCACACTCCGCCGTGCCGCTGTCTACGCAGCTCCCTCCTCCCCGGGAGGGGGAAGGGGGAGCCCCAGACCCTCCACGCCAGCTACCCACACCTCAGTTTTTGAGGCTGATGCTATAGGCGAAGGTCTTGTGCTCTGGCTCTGGTGTCGCTACAGCACTGTGCTTTGCGTGTGGTGTTTGTTTTTGTGGGTGCGAGAGCCAGGAGTTATCTTCAGTACTCGGGCTGCATGCGCCTAGGGCTTCCTTCCCTAGGTGCCCTGTAAGTTCTGCCCTTGGGGCTTGGGGCCACCTTGCACAGGGTCCTCGGGGTCTGCCTCTGCTGGTCCGTTTTACCTCTTTGGTTTTTCGGACCCCCTCATCGGCTCCCTGAAGCCGACGGGGCTTCCCCCAGAAAGGGACTTACCCAGGAGGCGGTCCATCCGCACTCCTCTACACGAAGTTGAGACTACTGGCTGCAACTGCCGACTCAATGCAAGACAGGCCCAACCAGGGCCAGGGACATTATCAGGTAGCGAGCTGCCAGGACCCTGTTCGACCTCCAAAAACCCCTTGCCCAAATGTTAACCCAAGACATGTTGTCAAAGACAGCAGCCAAAACAGCAAACTTATGCACGTCGTGGGCACGGGGATAGACCGCAGGCTGGCTAGACTTAATAACCCTGCGGATAACCTGAGAGACCTGAACCAGGGAACAGGGAAGAAGGGAAACCGGGTCAACCCAAAGTGCATCCCCGGCCACCGAAGCCGTGGAGCACAAATAACAATGGAGAGCCGCAACTGGACACAACACACGATGCACCCCCAGCCTGACCAACCAAGCATCAACAACCCAAGGCCTCCTCCGAAACGCAGCCATCTCATTCTTCGCCAGAAAAGGAGGAGACAGCTGCAACCGAACAAAGCGACCACCAGGACCGAAAGAGCAGAAACCCTTGCGCTGGAGGAGATCATAAAGCTCCCTGACCCGACCCCCAGAGGCCAATGCCAACGGGAAAAGTGCCTTAGAAAAAGGCACTTTTTTGGAGATCGCCTAAGAAAAACAATCCTGAACGGAAGGCGCGACAACAAACCGAGGAGAAGAGAGAAACGAGAGCACCCAGTCCAAAGACTAGGACAGCGCAGGAGGCGCATTAGCAGGCTGGAGGTGAAACAACGCACGAGACAGCTTGCGGAATGGGGCAGAAGTAACATCAACATCGAAAGCAAGCTGAAGCGGCTTCGCCAGTGCCACATGATACAAAGCCATAGCATTTGGCATAAGATGAAGGTCCTGGAATAACCAAGAAAGAAAGAAAGGACAAAACAATCTTATCAAAGACCAAAGAATACCTACGCAGTGATAGGAAAAACCGGAAGGACCACCAGAAAATTTCATACTGTCGCCAAGACGAAGCACACAGGTGGGAGACCAACATCTAAGCCACCTGCGCACCATACAAGAGACGGTAAACTCGAGTCAAAAACTCCAGATGCGAAGACTCGAGGAGAAGATCGAACTAGCCTCATACCGGGCTAGACTGATCTGCTGAAAGAGGCGGAGCCGCAGGAAGACCCTCGGGTTCGGACACCGAGCATGCAGCACCTGAAACCAAGGCTGGGCCGGCCAACTAGAAACCAGAAGAACAACTCTTCCCTAGTAAGTCTCCAAGCAACCCAGGACCTTTAGCAACAGCTGAACCATGGGGAACAGGTATAGGTAACCCCACCTCGCCCAGTCTAGCCGAAAAGCATCGACCCCAAAGGCCTCACCGTCGGGGAAGGGTGCCACATATACTAGAAGACGCCTCGAGCATGCTGACGCAAAGAGATCCACTTCCGGAGGCCCGAACGTCTGGCAGAGCCAACTGAACGAGCTGGCGTTGACCATCCATTCCGTGGACAGGATAATGTCCACGGAATGGACACCCCCCCCCCCCCCCAGAATGTGTACTGCCAGGAGAGCCAAACCCCGAGAACTCAGCAGACAAGTCACCCAAAGTGATCAACCCCAAAGAGCCAAGGACCGCATTGAACCTCCTCGGTTCAGGCAATGAACCACTCTGGAACAGTCCGAATGGAGCCTGATCGTCGATCCGCAAGCGACTTGAACCCTCCGGAGCGACATTCACACCCCTGCGAACTCCCGCACTGTGCTGTGAGCCAGATGGAGGGATGGACTCCAACGCCCCTGGCCGGCTTGGTGAGCACTGGTCACAAAACCCCAGCGAAGAGACGACGCATCCATGAACACATTTAGCGAGGGCTCGGGTAGGCACCAAGGCACCTTGGCGGATCCATCTGCCGGGTCAACCCGGCGGGTAGACCATCATGGCAAAGTTCAGGCTCCCGCACAAACTCTCGAGCAAACGCCACATGACCCGAGAGCCCCTCAGGAACAGATGCAGGCGGGAACACAGGCAAAGCAGAGCCTCCGAAGGAAGAGACAAGGAAGCGGTACAAGAGTCCCACTGAAGACCCAGCCAAGACCGGCCGGGGAGCCGGTCAGCCGAGCGGACAGCACACTGGACTTGTGATCCTGTGGTCCTGGGTTCGATCCCAGGCGCCGGCAAGAAACAATGGGCAGAGTTTCTTTCATCGATACCTGATCAACCAGGCTGTGACTCATACGTCAGGCTGCGAGCAGCCGCGTCCAACAGCCTGGTTGATCAGTCCAGCAACCAGGAGGCCTGGTCGACGACCGGGCCACGGGGACACTAAGCCCCGGAAGCACCTCAAGGTAACCTCAAGGTAACCACCCTATGCCCCTGTTACCTAACAGTAAAATAAGTACCTGGGTGTTAGTCAGCTGTCACAGGCTGCTTCCTGGGGGTGGAGGCCTGGTCAAGGACTGGGCCGCGGGGATACTAAAAAGCTCCGAAATCATCTCAAGATAACCTCAAGATAGAAGACCAAACCTGATAGGGAACCAGATGGGACTTCCTTCAGTTCACCAAGAACCCGAACCCGGCGAGCTGGGAAAGAACCAAATCCCTGGCGAGCAGAGTAGCGGACTGGCTGGGAGCCCAAACCAGCCAGTCATCGAGATAGGCCAGAACCCGAACACCTAACAGACGCAGCAGGGCACAACCCGAGTAAGGCAAGTGAACACGCAAGGCACCAGATTCAAACCGAATGGAAGGCAACGAAAGTGGTAAGCTTGACACTCAACAACAAAACCGTGCCAGTCCCTGAACCTCGGATGAACCGGGACATGTCAATACGTGTCCTTGAGGTCCAGGGACACCATCCAAGCGCCGGCTCCAACAGAAGACAGATCTGGGATAGAGTAGCCATCCTGAAAGAGGGGCAATAAACCCACGGATTCAGACGGGACAAGTCCAGAATGAACCGGTCCCGTTTCACCGGCTGTGCAGTCCCGTTTCGGGACTGGAAACAAGTGAGGAAACCCACCTGGGGGATGAGGTCGTTTCGACCATGCCCAAGCGAACCCACTCCGAGATGACTTGACAGAGCGCAGGAGAAGAGGCCTGCCCCGCGAGCCCCGAGCCCCCCGAGGGAGGAAGAGCCACCTAACGCCAACGAAGACGAGATGCAGTACAGAGGTGGCGGCGGCGCCACTCTGAGCCACCCAACACCCGGAAGCAGAGAAAAGAACGAAGGGACGTCCCCACATATAAAATCCAGAATACCCTAGCATCTAGAGGGCTATGACTGGAGAGAGAAGACAAGTAAGAAGCTGTAGAAAACCGCAATAAATGACATGGAACACACGAGTACACCACCCAGAAACAAAACAATCACCCCGACCCCAGCGCGTAAGGTACGAACCAGTGGCGCGGCTCGTACACCAGGCGGACATACACATATCGTACATACACATAACATACAGACACATATCGTACATACACCAGCAAGGCATACGTAACGAATACGAGGAATATCGAAACAGGAAGGAGAGACGATGTGAAAACAAAATAAGGCGAAACAGAATCGAGAGAAGACAAGGAGGACGGAAGGGGACCAATGAGTCCGAGTAGAACCAGAGGGAAACCTCACCGGAAGTCAACAGACGGTCCAATAATATTGGAAGGTACAAAGAGTTTCGCGAACCAACGAGAACCAAGACAAGCAAGCACAAATGCACAGAGGTACATATGGACAAAAAAGACACCCCTGAGCAAGGGACATGCAGGGACCCCGATACAAAGGGAACAGTATCGCAACATAAGCGTGAAAAAGGTGAGGAAAAGGGAGTGAGACACATCCACAGGAATGACGGAACCGACGGACTCGAAGGGACACTGAACCGAACCCAGGGAGGCGTATACCCGAAACTACCACGAACGTAGAGGAGGGAGGCAACACCCCACTCTGAGGAACTGCAAGTCCCGCACTGAGGGTACAAAGACGCAAGCAGGGCAAAACAGGGTCGAGGCCCCCCAGGCAACCTCTCCCCAACCCCGGGAAGCTCTACGGCAGGACCCGGGGCCGAGCTGTACCCCCAAAGCCCCAGCCTCACAAGGAAAAGCCGGAGCAGCCGTACAAAACACTAAGGAAGGGAGCCCACTGGTCAGACCCAAACGACACGGCCGGAGGAACAGGCTCGAATGCCTCTGCTGACACCCCGGAAGAGGAAAACCCCCGAGACCGCCCGAGTCTCAACCAAACCAGACCCTACTCCAACCCCGAAACCTGCCTACGGTTCAGAGCCGGAAGCAAGGGGGAGGAAGTATGCACAATAGAAGAGGAAGGACTAGGAGGAGCGGAAGGAACCAGAGCCGAAGTGACCTCCACCCCCAAGTTCGGACCCCTATAACCAAAACGGGGCAGTCTCGTGGCATCCGGGGCCGCAACCAACCTAGAGCATTGCAGCAACCTAAATCTAGCATGCAACACAGCAGCTGCCTGCACCCACTTATGACCAATGGCCTGGGTGAAAGAGAGCACGTACAGACAATACCTGTCGCACGACTCCAGGTCAAAAGAAACAACGACCCAACAGGCAGCATGGCAGAGGTACAACCAGGGAGTGTCACCCTAGGACAAGGGGACAGATCAACCTTCAAACTCGCAAGATGTGAGGGGGGATTCAGGGGTCATATCCATTGGACCACGGGGCCCCTGTGAGGTTTCCCAGGGCCCTTAGCAATGGTTACATGCTAAGGAAAGCCCAGGCAGGGTACTGCGAACTGGCGTCCAAGTCTACCAAACAAACTTCTAAAAGCTGAACCCCCAGGATGTGTCCACTCACAGGGGCCAATCGGGGAGTACCACCAAACAGAAAACATATATATAAAAAACCCTAGAACAGCAAAGGGGGTACCACAAAGGTAAACCCCTCCACCAGGCAAAAACAAAAACAAAAGAAAAAACCCTGCAAGAGGACAAAGCCCAGGCGGAACAAAGCCGGCCGCTGTTATTGGTGAAAACTAGCTGTGCAGAACCCCGTGCCCTTACCAGTGATGAAAACTACCTCCTACCCAGAGACAAACAAGGGCAACAAAACCCCAGCTGATTCCAAGGGCGGCCCAGTACTGAGCAGTAAAGGACACAACAGAGGTATAACCCAAGGTGACATGTGGAAGATGGCCCCAAGCCCCATTGGCAGTACTTACAGGGCACTTAGGAAAGAGAGCTCTAGGTGCATGCAGCCCGAGTACCGTGGAATCTCACTCCTGGCTCACACACCACCTGTAGAGACAGCCCACACCACAAGGCACAGAACTGAAACAAAACTGGAGCCAGAGGCACTCGACCGGCCAGTAAACACATCAGCCAAGAACTGTCGGTTGGAATGCAGGCACGGATAGTCTGGGGGTTCCCCATCCCCCTCCCGGGGAGGGGGTAGTTGTGCAGACGGCGGCGCAGCGACATGATGACGTCATGCTAGCCAGTTTGATAATTTTGTTTGGGGAGTTCTGTCCACTCGTTCGGCTTTGGGTAGCAATATTTTCACCAGAAGAGGGGGTTTGTTTTGGGGGTGCCCACCTTTCTGGGTGCCTGTCCCAGTCAATGGCAGACATACAATGCTTCCAACCAAAGGGGGGGTGTCTATAGGCCATTGCTCCTCGTGCTTCTTTGAGGGGGCCAGGTTCTGGCTCGTGGTCACCGGTAGGCAAGAACTCCAAGCACTTTGACTGATGCCAGAAAGTTATACATATCCATTCAGCCTGGATAGTTCCGGGGAGCCGACGGGGCTCCCACCAGAAATGCTACATATATGAGCATTATTGAATCCAATGAACTGAAATCACAATTTTCTCGACAAACTGATGAGAGGAGGGGGCGGTTGGTGGGTCGCCGGTGGCAAGGGCCGGCCGCTGGTAGTCAGGTGTAGAAGGGGGGGGGGGGGGTTGCAGCATGTTTGCAGTAGAGCAAGGAGGAGTGGCAGCCAGACTGGCAGGCCTTGGCCAGATCAAGCCTCGGGCCAGACCAGGCCTGAAGCCAGACCTCAGGCCAAACCTCATACCATGCCTCAGGCCAGACTTCAGGTCAGACCTCAGACCAGGCCTGGACCAGACCTCAGACCAGACCTCAGTCCAGGCCTTAGCCAGACCAGACCAGGTCTCGGGCCAGACCAGACCAGGTCTCGGGCCAGACCAGACCAGGTCTCGGGCCAGATCAGACCAGGCCTCAGGCCAGACTAGATCAGGCTTCAAGCCAGACCTCAGACCAAGCCTCAGGTCAGACCTCAGCCCAGGCCTCAGGCCAGACCTTAGACCAGACAAGGCCTCAGGCTATACCTCAGGCCAGGCCTCGGGCCAGACCTCAGACCCGGCCTCGGGCCAGACCAGGCCAGATCAGGCCTCAGGCCAGACCTCAGACCAGGCTTTGAGCCAAACTAGGCCATACCTCAGGCCAGACCTCAAACCAGGTCTCAGACCAGGCCTTGGACCCAGACCTTGACCAGACTCGGACAATGTTGACTGCAGAGGCTAGCTGCCTCCTTCCCCTCCCCCCAATACATCCCCTCACCACTGACACCCCCCATTTATTATGAATTCTTCATTTTGACTATGGAATATGGTAGAGTGATGTGTTACAAGCCACTGAAATGGTAAAATTTTCTCTCCTAATTATGTCAAAAGCAGCAATTGAGTTTAGTATCGAGGTAGGCACAGGTGCAGCAGTCAGCTGAGGCCAGAGCAGGGTTGTTAGAGTAAGTTATTTGTTAGAAGTGAGGATGCACTGTAATTCAATTATTATGTTCATAAAACAATAAACAACTAGTGTTACGGTTATTACACTATATACACAGGTGATACATAAGTATCTGCATGTTTTGTTCACCATAACTTTACAACTAAGCTGGTATGGTAAGTTTAGACAATGACAGAGTTTGCCTCACAGTCAGCTGATGCTCCTTCCCTCCCTCACTGGTTTGAGGCAAGGCGCACTAATATTCCTCCTCCAACTATACTGTTTGAGTTGTTATTACACTTAATACACACATTACATACAAGTATACCTGGTTGATGGGGTTCTAGGAGTTCTTCTCCCCAAGCCTAGCCCAATGCCAAGCTTGACTTATGAGAGTTTGGTCCATCAGGCTGTTGCTTGCAGCGGCCCGCAGGCCCACATATCCACCACAGCCCAGTTGGTCCAGCACTCTTTGGAGAAAATGATCTAGTTTTCTCTTGAAGATGTCCACGGTTGTTCCGGCAATATTTTTTATGCTCGCTGGGAGGACGTTGAACAGCCATGGACCTCTGATGTTTATACAGTGTTCTCTGATTGTGCCTATGGCACCCCTGCTCTTCACTGGTCCTATTCTGCATTTTTTTCCATATCGTTCACTCCAGTATGTTGTTATTTTACTGTCTAGATTTGGTACTTGGCCCTCCAGTATCTTCCACGTGTATATTATTTCATATCACTCTCGTCTTTCTAGTGAGTACATTTGGAGAGCTTTGAGAGGATCCCAATAATTTAGGTGCTTTATTGTGTTTATGTATGCCGTATATGTTCTCTGTATTCCCTCTATTTCAGCAATCTCTTCTGCTCTGACTGGAGAAGTGGGTGCTGAGCAGTACTCAAGACAGGACAGTACAAGTGATTTGTATAGTAAAACCATTGTAATGGGATCCCTGGATTTGAAAGTTCTCGTAATCCATCCTATCATTTTTCTGGCTGACGCAATATTTGCTTGGTTATGCTCCCAAAACGCTAGGTCGTCAGACATCATTATTCCCAAATCCTTTACATGCTGCTTTCCTACTATGGGCACCTTTGATTGTGTTTTGTACCCTGTGTTTTAAATATCTGCATGTTTTGTTCACCATAACTGTACAACTAAGCTGGTATGGTTAGTTCAGGCTGATAGAGGTTGCCACACACAGCTGGTGCTCCTTCCCTCCCTCACTGGTTCAAGGTTAGATGCACTAATATTTCTCCTCCAACTATACTGTTTGTGGTGTTATTACACTATATATGTGTGTTATATACAAGTATCTACATGTTTTGTTCACCATAACTGTACAATTAAGCTGGTATTGTGTTCAAAGAGCATTGTGGCCAGCCTTACATATCATGAAGTCATGCAGATAACACCACCTACCTCACCGAAATGGCGTCTCCCAACATACTCCTTTTGCTGTTATTACAATATATATACACATTATATATATATGTATCTACATTTGTGTTCACCATAGCAAACCACTAAGCTGGTATGGTGAGTGCAGACAGTAACAGGTGGCTTCACAGATTCGGCAGACGATGCTACCGCCCTCCCTCCCTCAGGATTTCTCCTCCCACCATACAGCACTGTGCAAATTATCACAATCCTGCTATTATCAGAATCATGGTCATTTTTATCACAGTCGGGCTCTTCTGTAATACTATTATTGCTAAATAATACTAGTTACATGTATATTTAAAAATTTTTAAGGAGATGCTGTGGTCACAAGCTGAACAGCAGTGCTGTTAGCTCATGCTGCGTGCGCCAGCCTTGGTTACTCACTCAGTACTGATGTTCTCACACCCGGGAATGTTGTCCATGATTTAAAAAAAATGGCATCTGTTTACAAGAGTCTTGTGGAAGCTGATGTGAACCCCATGTAGCCATGGGGCTTTTAAAACTTATGTGGTACTCTAATACATCATATGATGTGGTGCACAATTCCACTGCAGTTACTCACCACATCATATGATGTTTTTTGCAGTTTAAGGGTTAATCTGACTCCTACTCTTAGTGGGCTGAGTTGTCTTAGTGAACTTTACCCAAAGGTTAGAAATTTGTGTTTTTGCTTAACCAATGTCCACATTGTTGTGGTGCTACAGAAATGTATCGGTCATTTATATATTTACGAAAATTTCTTTATCTCTTTGCAGGTCCAATGGCTCACCTCTTCCACAGAGTTCATGAACAAAACTACGTGGCTCATGTGATGGCTTATGCATCATGTATTGGACCTTATGCAGATGATTGCAAGCGTCCAGTACAAATACATGAAAATGTCTACAATCATGTCAAAAACCTTAAAAAATGTAAAGCAAACACGGGAACATCAACAAATTTAAGTTTTGTGACACTGGTGTCCATAACCATTGTTCATGTCATCAGACAGTTTGGATGTTGAATGTAAGCTTAGTGTAATCTGTACACCCTCTATACAGTACTGTATAGTATTTATTTTAGGAAGCAAGAAACTCGCATGACACCCATTCCAGGTTGAAGCTAGTTATCTATATAATTTTATTTATAAAGTTCCTGTTTGTCTTGTTACATATTATAATAAATGTTTTATTGCACAAATTCTAATTATTTTATAGAATTAACATTCATAGTGTAACTTGAAATTGCTTATTATTTAATTAACAAATAGCCATTTTTAATTAAATCCAAATTATATACAACAAATGTATATTTTCAAGTATATAGGTCTAATGCAAATATTTTAATTAGCTATGCTATTAAGAGTGGTGTTTGCCTGTTGTCAGTGGATCGGTATTGTGTAATGACCTTAAAATACTGTATCTAGAAAAAATTTGACTAATATATCAAATTTTTTGAAAGCACATCATTAGTCCATCAGTCCAATATCATTCTATCCACATCAATAATAACCAAACACTCATTAATCTAGCCCCACAAAACCCCCTATTAATGAGTGAAAAAGACTTTACACACGACTCAAACCTGACGATATTTGAACATTTCTCGAACAGTGCTTCGAGAAGTTAACAAAATTTTGAGTCACAGCATTAAAATGTCAGTCCATCCTCATCAACAATGCCCAAATTCTAGTTAATCCAGCTACCAAATCTCCTATTAATGAATGAAAATCACTTTACACACAATTCATAACCGATGATATTTGAACATTTCTTGAACAGTGCTTCGTTGATGACCACTTTTGAATCACAACTCGGTAAATGCTTCTCCAAGGTACTACTAATACAAATAAGTGCAAACGGAACCTAAACACCTAACTTATGCCTATCTATACATAATACTTTAATATATAATATTATTAATAGTTAATATATATATATATATATATATATACAGAGCACCACTTGGTTTCCGAACCCCTTGGGGACGAGACCCGTCGGTTAACATGTAAGTTCGTATACGAGAAATAGAGGGGAAAAATAAACTAGAAATGTAAAAAGAAATTTTTCCGAAAAATTTATGAAAAAACTCTAGGGGAAAAAATCGTCAGGTTCATGACGTAAATGCGACCGTGTTTTGTTTGTACTCATCAATAAGTGAAGTCCTGATCCGCTTTATAAAAGTCCTTAATTGTTCCTAACTGATTATTAAGACGTCTGGCAAACATCCTCTGGATGTTTCCTGCCAGCCTGCAGGCACATCCTGCCTAAAATATACGATGATGTACTGTACATTTAAGAAACAAATCTGGGTCACAGGTCTGTGGAGTGTGGTTAGGCTTACGGAGTCAGCCGGTCCCTCCCCCACCACCAACACACCTCCCCCTCTCCCCCCACCACCGACACACCTCCCCCTCTCCCCCCACCACCGACACACCTCCCCCTCTCCCCCCACCACCGACACACCTCCCCCTCTCCCCCCACCACCGACACACCTCCCCCTCTCCCCCCACCACCGACACACCTCCCCCTCTCCCCCCACCACCGACACACCTCCCCCTCTCCCCCCACCACCGACACACCTCCCCCTCTCCCCCCACCACCGACACACCTCCCCCTCTCCCCCACCACCGACACACCACCCCCACCCCCCACCCCAAACCCATACACACACACACACACACTCTCAAAGGTCACGTGGTTCACAGTTCACTTCAACACCCATATATCGCTTCCTGCCTGCCTGCCTCCTTCCCACCCTGCCTCCTTCCCAGCCTGCCTCCTTCCCAGCCTGCCTGCCTGCCTGCCTCCTTCCCAGCCTGCCAGCCTGCCTCCTTCCCAGCCTGCCAGCCTGCCTCCTTCCCAGCCTGCCAGCCTGCCTCCTTCCCAGCCTGCCAGCCTGCCTCCTTCCCAGCCTGCCTCCTTGCCAGCCTGCCTCCTTCCCAGCCTGCCAGCCTGCCTCCTTCCCAGCCTGCCAGCCTGCCTCCTTCCCAGCCTGCCAGCCTGCCTCCTTCCCAGCCTGCCAGCCTGCCTCCTTCCCAGCCTGCCTCCTTCCCAGCCTGCCAGCCTGCCTCCTTCCCAGCCTGCCAGCCTGCCTCCTTCCCAGCCTGCCAGCCTGCCTCCTTCCCAGCCTGCCAGCCTGCCTCCTTCCCAGCCTGCCAGCCTGCCTCCTTCCCAGCCTGCCAGCCTGCCTCCTT
Source organism: Procambarus clarkii (assembly GCF_040958095.1). Taxonomy (NCBI): domain Eukaryota; kingdom Metazoa; phylum Arthropoda; class Malacostraca; order Decapoda; family Cambaridae; genus Procambarus; species Procambarus clarkii. The sequence goes on along the minus strand of NC_091190.1, from coordinate 26,767,712 downwards.
CCCAGCCTGCCTCCTTCCCAGCCTGCCAGCCTGCCTCCTTCCCAGCCTGCCAGCCTGCTTCCTTCCCAGCCTGCCTGCCTGCCTCCTTCCCAGCCTGCCAGCCTACTTCCTTCCCAGCCTGCCTCCTTCCCAGCCTGCCAGCCTGCTTCCTTCCCAGCCTGCCTCCTTCCCAGCCTGCCTTCTTCCCAGCCTGCCTCCTTCCCAGCCTGCCTCCTTCCCAGCCTGCCAGCCTGCCAGCCTGCCTGCCAGCCAGCCTGCTTCCTTCCCAGCCTGCCTGCCTGCCTCCTTCCCAGCCTGCCTCCTTCCCAGCCTGCCTCCTTCCCAGCCTGCCAGCCTGCCAGCCAGCCAGCCAGCCTGCCTGCCTGCCTGCCTGCCTGCCAGCCTGCTTCCTTTCCAGCCAGCCTGCCTCCCCCCCTGCCATCATGCTAACGGGTAGTGTGTGTTAGGCTTAACTTCGGGAATGAGCCGGTCTCACCCCCACCACCAACAAACCACCCGGCCCCCTACATCCCATCTCTCAAGGTCACGCGGTTCAACCGCGTGACTACCACTCACTCCCTGCCTGCAAGCTAGCCTGCCTGCCTGCCTGCCTGTGCCTGCCTGCCTGTGCCTGCCAGCCTGCCTTTCCCTCCCTAATTCTCACTACTTCCATCCCTTCCTGCCTACCTCCTAGCATCTCTCCCTACCTCCCCCTCCCTCTTAGCATCTCTCCCTACCTCCTAACATCTCTCCCTACCTCCCCCTCCCTCCTAGCATCTCTCTCCCCCCCTCTCTCACTGATTCTCCCCCCCCCCCCCTCATTCATACTGCCTCCCACCTAAGTTCCATCGTCCATCCACCCACCGGTCAGCCATCACTGACGCAATGGGTGCATTTGGAGCCAACATGGTGCACAGATGTTTCTTGATTGTGCAGATATGTAAAACAAAAGCACAGAATGAACATTCCAGCCTCATGGCAATTCAAAATAATAGGAATAATAGGCCGTGAATCTGTGAAGTCACAGTGGGCAAACTGGACCATCGCCCACCCACCACCACAAGCCGGCGTGACGCTTGGTGGACCCCTTCCTACCCGAACTTTGTTCGGGTAGCATGACTCCCCAACCCCAATCGGGAAACTGGAAGTTTCGGATAACTAAAGTTCGGAAACCAAGTGGTGCTCTGTATATATATATATATATGTCGTACCTAGTAGCCAGAACGCACTTCTCAGCCTACTATGCAAGGCATGATTTGCCTAATAAGCCAAGTTTTCCTGAATTAATATATTTTCTCTAATTATTTTCTTATGAAATGATAAAGCTACCCATTTCATTATGTATGAGGTCAATTTTTTTTTTTATTGGAGTTAAAATTAACGTAGATATATGACCGAACCTAACCAACCCTACCTAACCTAACCTATCTTTATAGGTTAGGTTATGTTAGGTAGCCGAAAAAGTTGGGTTAGGTTCTGGCTACTAGGTACGACGTGTATGTATGTGTGTGTGTGTGTGTGTGTGTGTGTATGTATGTATGTATGTATGTATGTATGTATGTATGTATGTATGTATGTGTATATATATATATATTATATATATATATATATATATATATATATATATATATATATATATATATATATATATATATATATATATTATATATATATATATATATATATATATATATATATATATATATATATATATATATATATATATATATATATATATATATATATATATTATATTATTACCCTGATGCAAGAGCACTAGTAAGAAGGATACAAGCCCTAATTCAGAAAATAGTTAATACGGAATATGCTGTCATATTCAATGAGGTTATCTTGAGGTTATCTTGAGATGATTTTGGGGCTTTAGTGTCCCCGCGGCCCGGTCCTCGACCAGGCCTCCACCCCCAGGAAGCAGCCTGTGACAGCTGACTAACACCCAGGTACCTATTTTACTGCTAGGTAACAGGGGCATAGGGTGAAAGAAACTCTGCCCATTGTTTCTCGCCGGCGCCCGGGATCGAACCCAGGACCACAGGATCACAAGCCGACCGGATCCCCTTGAGCCGATCGGCTCAGGGGGTCAGCTCTTTGAGACATGCATAAAAGAAAACCTGCTGCCAGTATACACCAATATATATAACAATATATATATATATATATATATATATATATATATATATATATATATATATATATATATATATATATATATGTCGTACCTAGTAGCCAGAACGCACTTCTCGGCCTACTATGCAAGGCCTGATTTGTCTAATAGGCCGAGTGATTTTATTTAATTTCAATAAATTGTTTCCAGTTGGTTTATTTTAAATATATTTATTATATTATATTAAGAACATAAATTATTGATTTAGTTATGTTAGTTTAGGTTAGGTTAAGATAGGTTAGATTAGGTGGGGTAGGTTGGGTTCGGTCATATATCTCCGTTAGTTGTAACGCAAATTTAAAAAAATTAACTCATACATAATGAAATGGATCACTTTATCATTTCATAAGAAAAAAATTAGAAAAATATTGAAATACAGGAAAACTTGGTTTATTAAGCAAATTTGGCCTTGCATAGTAGGCCAAGAACTGTGTTCTGGCTACTAGGTACGACATTATAATATATATATATATATATATATATATATATATATATATATATATATATATATATATATATATATGTCGTACCTAGTAGCCAGAACGCACTTATCAGCCTACTATGCAAGCCCCAATTTGCCTAATAAGCCAAGTTTTCATGAAATAATGTTTTTTCGACTACCTAACCTACCTAACCTAACCTAACTTTTTTGGCTACCTAACCTAACCTATAAAGATAGGTTATGTTAGGTTAGGTAGGGTTGGTTAGGTTCGGTCATATATCTATGTTAATTTTAACTCAAATAAAAAAAAATGACCTCATACATAATGAAATGGGTAGCTTTATCATTTCATAAGAAAAAAGTTAGAGAAAATATATTATTTCAGGAAAACTTGGCTTATTAGGCAAATCAGGCCTTGCATAGTAGGCTGAGAAGTGCGTTCTGGCTACTAGGTACGACATATATATATATATATTATATATATATATATATATATATATATATATGAATGAATGAATGAAAATGCCACACCCCAGAAGTGACTCGAACCCGGACCGCCAGGAGCACATTGCAACTGGTGTACACGGTGCCTTCAATCACTCGACCATCAGTGACCATACAAAAAGTGGTGATAGCTGAGGCTATTTAAACCACCACCCCGATGGCACTTTGATGGTAATCTTGGGCATAGCTTTTCATCAAATAACCTCATTTTTATGGGGCCATGTGAGCAACACATATTTAATGCACCATGTACACCATTTGCAATGTGCTCCTGGCGGTCCGGGATTGAGTCACTTCTAGGGTATGGAGTTTTCATTCGCATATATGCTTGGGGACCATTCAAGCTTGTTAGCATATGCATATACATATACAGTGGCACCTCGATTAACGAGTTTAATCTGTTCTGGCACCGAGCTTGTTATGTGGAAAACTTGTCTTAAGAAACAAATTTCCCCATTTAAAATAAAGGAAATAAATTTAATTTGTTTCACTCCCAAAAAACATCCATACTTGTATGATATTTTATAATGTAAATATAATACTGCACATGTAATTATAAATTTTTGTTGTACTGTTTTCATGTTTACTTTACCTTATGAAGAGTCGTTGATGGCTTGAGGGAGATGATGGGGAGGTGGGAAGGAGGAGAGGGGTTATGGTGTGGAAGGAGAATCTACCTCTGAGTCAGGCGGGCTCTCTCTTCTTGGGAATTTCACCCCACTGGGACTGGGTTGTGGTTACTGTGGTTACTATCACTGGCTCTTCTTTTCTCTACTTTTGCAAAAAACGTATCTATTGACAATTGCTTTTGTCTTTGCTTTAGTATGTTCCTAAAACGAGACAGCAAATTGTCATTTAACATGTTCACACACCGGGTTGTTACTGCTTTATCAGGGTGATGCTTTACCAAGAATGCGGTCACCTTTTCAAACATTCCCATCACTTCCCTGATCTCACTTGAAGAGGCAGCAGCATCCTCCCCTACCTCCTCCTCCCCTGATGAGAGCTCTTGTGCCTCCTCTTGATTAAGCTCCTTCTGAAGTTCCAGGATTTCCTCAGTGGTCAGTTCCTCACTGTGCTCCTCCACTAACTCCTGCACATCAGCAGCATCCAACTCCAGACCCAAAGTTTGCCCCAGAGCAACAATATCATCCACTAGATGCACTTTCTGGTCTTCCACAGGTGCAGATGCAAGTGCAGGACCGAAACCTTCGAAGTCTCACTCAGGGACACCATCAGGCCACAGGTTACGCCATGCAGAGTTTAGGGTCCTTCGTTCACTCTTTCCCAGGCCTTATCGATCAAATGTAAGGCACCAAGGATATTGAAGTGGTTCTTCCAGAATTCTTTGAGGGTCAGCTCTGTATTGTCTATCACATCAACATACCTCTCCAACAAGGCCTCCATGTTGAGCTTCTTAAAGTTTGCAATGACTTTCTGGTCCATAGGTTGGAGGAGTGGAGTGGTATTGGGAGGAAGAAACTTGGTGATGATCTGATTTTTGAGAAACAATTCTTCTTGAATTGTTTCATCAATTCATGTTTCATGAAGAAGAATCATCAGTGAAGAATCAGTGCCCGTGAGTTAAACGTGTATGACCAATATACAACCTCGCCAGAGCCGTTTCCCACCACCGGTTACGGTGGTAGGAGGAAGGCCACGGGAACACACTACTCTTAAGAGCACGCAGTTTGTTACCAGTAACAGAAGACCAACAACCCTGAAATCGGGCAAGAATGGGGAAATGAATAACTGGGTAAAAGTCATAATAAGGAATACCTTTACGGGAGATGGGATAGGTACGGATAGCTTCCTTAGCGGCAGTGTCCGCACGCTCATTTAAGAACACACCAATATGGGTGGGAATCCAGCGAAATTCCACTGTCTTAAATCTACTGGAGATAAGAAACAGCCAATGTTGAATTTCAACTACCAAAGGATGGACTGGATTAAAGGATTCTAGGGCCATGAGGGCACTGCAAGTGTTAACTACAAACACAGAGGAGGATTGACAGCGAGAAAAGAGTTGATGAAGAGCATAGAGAATAGCATAAAGTTCTGCCATGAAGATGCTAGTCTCCGGAGGCAGGAGACACAAAGGTGCAGTCAGGAAAAACAACAGAGTAGCCTACACCGTCTGCAGACTTAAGACCCATTGGTGAAGACGGAAATAGAGTGGAAGTGTGAAGAAAAGTGTTCAAGGAAAAGGTGATTTAGAACTGTAGGAGGGGTAAAAGTTTCAGTCATGTGGGTCAAGGCTTACAGAATTTAGGAACGGGGACCCCTCCATAGGGGCAAAGACGGAATGACACGAGGGAAAATATTGGTAACACAAACTGAAAGAGCATTTTGTAAGAGAGACAACCATACAGAAAGAGATAGGTGGTGAAGGGGAACAGGAACCACAGGATGGGTAAAGGTCAAGGCATGACATAAGCAAGAGTGAGGGTGCTGTAAGGACCGTGCAAGGTGGAGAAGACAGTAGCGATCATGGCGATCCTGTAGAAACAGGACGCCAGTTTCAACATACAGGCTTAGGGTAGGTGTCGAAGGAAAGGTACCAGAGCTGAGCCGTAACCCAGTATGATGCAGTGTGTCCAGATGGTGAAGGGTAGAAGGAGAAGCAGACGAGTAAACAGGGCCATAATCGAGTTTAGACAGAACGAGAGAGGAATGTAAAGAGAGGAGCAGTGTCAATTAGCTCCCCAAGAAGTATGGGACATGACCTAAAGTTAGTTAAGGGCCTTAGAGCATTCAACTCGGACGTAAAAAATATGGGGCGACAAAGACAAACGAGTGTCAAAGATTAGCCCTAAAAGCTTTAGCAGATTCTTTGTACAAAAGGGGATGACCCCTGTTACCTAACAGTAAATAGGTATCTGGGAGTTAGCTGTTACAGGCTGCTTCCTAGGGGGGTGCGTGTGTGGGAGAAAAAAAAATTTAGTAGTTAACCACTGAACTGCTCTGCCTCCAAATAACACCCTGGTGCACAAGAAATAAATTCTTTCCAAAAAATTTTTTTCTCTTCTTATATTGTTAAAATGCAGAGTCTGATCACGGGGAAACTAAACAAAAAATATTGTATGTGACTTACTTTAGCTGCGATGGAGCTGGGAAGTTGAGCAAATTATGGGCGCTGAGCGTTGGAGCGATGGGGGTCTGTCGGCCCCGCCACCCCGTGCGATGGCAGTTGCTGCGAATAAAATGTTGCGCAATTATTTTGAAGTTTCTCATTCATTTCTTCCTTTTTTTTGCTGTAATATTATTTAAAAGTGTGTAATTTGTGTAATTTATATAATTCAAAGTATAGAACATCGCTATGCTCAAAATTATGGGCCTCATATATGCGACATATTCTACAATCAAACAGTGCTTTTGCTGTTATTACACTATATACACACATTGTATATACCCATCTACGTATGTATTCACCATAACGATCCACTATGTTGGTATGGTGAGCCCAAAAAACATGAGTGAGCTGCCACACCCTGCCAGTCCTCCCTCCCTCCTCCAACACATTACTCGCCAACATTCCTCCTCCCAAAATATTGTTATTGTGTTTATTACACTATTTACACACGTTATGTATAAGTATGTACATGTTTTATTCATGTACATACGTACATTCTTGCCATCTCCTCACCTCTCTCTCTTGCCTACTTAATGCTCTTGCTTCCCTCATCTCATCACAATCGACTTTATAATGGTCCAGGACGGATCGAAATGTCGTCATCTATTCAATTTCCAGTGTGTGGTTTGGTCAACAATGAAATCTTCATGCAAGATCTTATAAAGAAAACCCCTAGAACGAGTTTTGCAGATACAAAAGTTTAAGGTGAGTAGGGGATGGTTTGAGAAATTTTGAAAAAAGACGTGGTATTCATAGTGTTGTGAGGCATGGTGAGGGTGCCAGCTCAGACAAAGTAGGGGCTGAAAGATTTGTTCGTGATTTTAAAGATTTTGTAGATACTGTATTGATGGATATATTCCACAACAAGTGTTTAATTGTGAGGAGACATGGCTATTCTGGAAAAAATTGCCGAAGAGGACATACATTACCCAAGAGGAGACGTCACTGCCCGGACACAAGCTAACTTGGGCTAACTTGTGTCAGGATAGGCTAACTATTGTGCTGTGTGGCGATTTGAAAATTAAACCCTTGCTCGTGTATCATTCCGAAAATCCAAGAGTTTTAAAAAATATATAACGTGCAGAAAAACTGTGATGTAGAGTGGTTTGCCCTGCCATCAAAAAATATCTGCAAGAGAAAAGTTTGACACTAAAGGGCCTGCATCTCGACAATGCTCCTGCTCATCCTCCAGACTTGGAGGATGCATTGTTGGGGCCACTTTTTTTTTTTTTTAGGGATATTCCTGCATGGGCCCTAAGTTTCTGGCTAATGAACCAATGACATGAAGGAGGAGTTTTCAACCTACCTTGTGTTAGGTGTGCAGGGGTCAATAGGCTGAACATAATGTCAGGAGCAAAGGGGGGCGTTTGCCTCTTCAAATACAATTGTGACCATCTTCATCTCTTCGAACTATCCTAAATGCTCTCTTCACCTGTCTGACCAAATTGGGTGTCCAGACCACCTTTGAATCTGAAATTGTAAAATTAATAGTGATTTCAGAATATTCAGTCCATTTATACTAACAAAATTGTATACAGTATACTGTAATTGAAATTTTACAGAATGATAAAGGATATTTAGTAACTTTGTTAAAATGCACATGGGGGAAATACATGAAAATAGGTTAATATTGTTTGTAAGGTTGATGGGAAATGTTTATTACTTTTATGATTTAAAAGATGTATACCCCTGATACTTCATCCTGGGTGCATTCCACCAGGTAATGACCACAGCAAAAGTTTTCCACGAGGCTCTATTGTCACACAAACTTTTCACATTTTCAAACTTGATTCATCTTTCCCCCCCCCCCCTTGTTCCAGGGGTTTTCTTTAAAAGGTCTTCATGCAAATGCCTTGGTTTCTCACAAATGATGGCCTCTGAAATGCTATCACCTGCTAACTCCTTGTTGTGTATCCAAATTAATAAAACCTTTTTAACATCCTCAAGTGTTTGTGTTCTTTGTTTCGGGATTGTTGATATGCCTTTTGCCACTTTAATGCTCATAATGTCCTTTTTCTTAGCAAGTATAGTGCATATTGTTGACATAGATTTGTTGTACTGCCTAGCTAGTTCAACAACCTGTGCACCATTTTGATGTTTATGAATGCTCTCTTGTTTTCCCTCTATGGTCATTCTCACATGTGTTTTCTTGGCTTGAACCTTACCACTGGCTTTCTTGGGACTCATGGCAAGATATATCATAACAAATTTTATGTTCAAATAGCCAAAAATCCCCAAACAAATGTAATGCTTTACAAAGAATTCAGGCGCGATACTTACTAGGCAGGAGACACTGGTAAACTGAGGCGCGATCACCATGCCACCACGCGCTAGGTCAGCCCATACGTATATCAACAAACTCCTTTCCCGAGGCAAAGTTTGTAACCCGATTCAAATTTTTCGAAGAAATTAGGCTCGTAACCCGAAAAGTTCATAAATATTCATTCGTAAGCCGAGGTGTCATTATATATAACTAAAAAATTAAACTCAGGATTACTTTCAACCCCCACCCCTTTTGCTCTACTCCATCGCCACCTACCTTCACCCCCCTCTATGATGTACTCTTCCATAGACACCTACCTTTGCCCCCCTCCTCTCCTCTACTCCTCCATCATCACCTACCTTCACACCCCCTCCCTTCTCCTCCTCCATCGTCACCTTCCTTTCACCCTCCTCTATGATGTACTCTTCTATAGACACCTACGTTCACTGCATATAATGCTCCCCTCTACTCCTCCATCGTCACCTACTTTCACGCCCCCCTCCGCTCTACTCCTCCAGGGTCGCAGACAATTTCACGAGCGTGAGAACTACGAGTTCTCTAACCACTCTCACACTCCTATTCTCTCACCAGTGAGGGGGAGGGAAGGAGGGAGGAAATGAAGGAAGAAAGGTGGGGGAGAGAGAATAGGCAGGGGGGAGGAGGGCCTAGATACATTTCTTCCATATAGATAGGTAGACTGAGGGAGAGCTGCTTGCCAAGAGCCCTATCAGACAGGCTTCCTATTCCTCAACCCTCCCTAATATGCCACATCCTGGTCAGGACAACTTGCTCGATTGTTATTCTTGGTGTGACTCGAGAACTGACCTCGAGGCGGGGCATGGGCATGGATTATCTCCCTGGGGCACGCACCTCCCTGCCCCAGCTTTCTCTCTCTCTCACATAATCTATCAAGGGTCTAACATGAGGTCATTGTGCCTACCAGAAGTGTATATGTCCAAGGCTGGCCACCTGTCTGGACCATTCAAATGTATAAACACGTAATTAGTCTATTAAAATTATATATATTGCTACAATTATAAATTAATTTGTTCATGGTCATTCGTTTATCAGTATTTTAATATGAGGTATATATACGCATGTATGTATACGTTGACGTACACATATATGATTCTGTGTATGGAATGATTATGATTATGTGTAATCATATATGATTATATCTAATGGAATGCATTAGTAAGTGATGTGGTGGAGGCTGACTCCATACACAGGTTCAAGTGTAGATATGATAGAGCCCAATAGGCTTAGAAACCTGTACACCTGTTGATTGATGATTGAGAGGTGGAACTAAAGAGCCAGAGCTCAACCCCAGCAACCACAATTAGGCGAGTATATGAACGAATGCACATGTACACTTTCAAATGAATTAAGATACCTTGAGATACACAATGACTTAGTTTAAATAGTTTAAACACATTATGGTACTGATTTTGACATGCTGATGTCTGGAAGGGAGAGGGGGTGTGGGGGGTTATTGTCTGAGGTGGAGGACCAGAGGAGGGGGTCAGTGGAAGGATGGTGGCTGGAGGGATGCCATTGTTCTAATGGTTATGAAAACAATTATTGATGGCAGGAATTCAGTGGGTGTGTACTTCACCCGCAAGTATGTTTATTGAGATAAGCAATAAATACATCTCAAAGGGATAGAGTAGCTTAGGCTATTTCAACCCCCCTCTAATTCAAGTCCCTCAAGGGGCGCACAAATGCTGTGAATACAAATAGACAAATAACATTACAAGAATCCAAACAAGAATTGTGTACCCTATACTCACAGGATGAGTATAGGGTACACAATAAACTACCACTCACATCATGGGTATGGGTTGCACAAGAAACTATCGCGCAGAGGATGAATATGGAGAGCAAAGTAAACAAAGATTCATACGATGAGAAAGGGTTGCGCAATGTCCTATGACTCACAGGATGAGTATTAGCTGCACAATAAACTACAGGTCACAGGATGAGTATGGGTTGCACAATAAATTACAGGTCACAGGATGGGTATGGGCTGCACAAACTACCGGTAACAGGATGAGTATGGGATGCACAATAAATTACGGGTCACAGGATGAGTATGGATTGCACAAACTACTGGTAACAAGATGAGTATGGGGTGCACAATAAATTACCGCACAGAGGATGAGTATAGGGTGCACAAACTGGTTGGGTAAATGGAAATGGTTGGATACATTTCCTTTCACCTAATGCGACTATTCATGTGTCCGGACACCGGCGATTATGTGGTATTGGCTATTTATTTAACCATAACTTTGCATTCATTTAATAATTATATTAAGATATGTTTTCCTTGAAATGTAGTTACATTATCGTCTACATGTCTTTATTCTGACAAAGACCTATGGCGTTACTTTGCATATATGCAAAGTAATTATAAAATTGATTGGCTTGTGTGGAGGCCTTCACACTCCCTGAGCGAGCCATCAAGTAACTATAAAAAGGCATATATCTTCACTTTCACTTCAGTTATATTTATGCCAAAGTATTAACATGCAGCTTATATTTATGTCTTTATGATGACATAGAAAACTTCGTTTATTACAATATCTAGATTAAATTAACATTGATCTTCGGAAGGTCATAGTTCCCATATCGGTAAGGAGAGCATTGGCCATGAAGCCTTGTTTAAAGTATGAATATTTTTCCTCTCTAATAAGGTATAACCTCTGAGATGGATTCACAAAAACTATTTTATATCTGCCTTTCTGATAACATATACAAATATAATCTTTATTTGTGAATATTTGTTAATTAAGCAATATATCAGAGGGCGTGTAGGGTTCGGTGTTCAATGAACGAAAAGGACTGGATCACTGTGTACAGGAGGCTGATATGGCAGCAAACACTCTCCAGGCGACCATATATCTTGGATAAGTCGCTCCACACAATTGTCGCTTGGACCGTCGACTTCCTATGGCGTCACCTCTCCCATATTTACGTCTCATTTTGTTATGAAATTAGATTATTTCAGAGTAAAAATAGGTTTGATCATGTTCTACGTGTAGCACCAACATTATAGTAAGTAAATATACCATATTTCTTCATTACTTACGTAATGCTAGGACGATTTGTGTAGTTTTGGGCCGATTTGGGCTGATTTGGGTAATTCTATGGACCGCAGTCAACTGATGGCTGCTGCCCTCAAGGCCAGACGCACTAATATTTCTCCTCCAACAGCAGTGCTGTTAGCTCATGCTGCATGCATCAGGCTTGGTTGCTCACTCAATACTGAGGGCAATAACACCCGGGAGTTTGGCCCACGATTTTTTTTTAAAATGGCATCTGTTTACAAGAGCCCTGATGAAGGTGTGGTGAACCCCGTGTATCCGCGGGCCGTTTAAATCTTGCGTAGTACTCCAAAGCATCACATGATGCGATGCGCAATTTACTGCAAGTCGGTCAAAGCATCATATGATGCGATGTGCAATTGAAGGGTTAATGTTCTTTTATTGTTGTGGTTGACTCTAGAGGTGCCCTCATGGCTGTGGAGTCATTTAACCCTATACATTCTGTGGGAGTTGAAATCCAACATTGGCCGTTTCTTATCTCTATCAGATTTAGAACAAATGAGCTTTGCTAGTTTCTCAGCCATATTGGTATTACCTTAAATGAATATGCAGACACTGCCACTAAGGAGACCATCCGCACTTGTCCAGTTTCCAAGAAAGGTATTCCTTATTCTGATTTCTACCCAATCATTCATTCCTCAATCCTAGCACTCTGGTAGGGCCGTTTGTCTGGAGTTACGGGTAACAAACTGCACACTTTTAAAGATAACCTTTTCCCTTGGCCTTCTTTCTAACACCATAATAAACAGCAGGAAACAGCTTTGGGTAGGCTATGTATTGCCATAAACAATTAACTCACAGGCACTTAATGGAACACCGTCCAGCTCTTTATTGTTCGAATTGCATTGTCTCATTTACAATCATATGCCTTCTTGTTGAATGTTCCAATTTTCAGGACAACTGCATTTCTTGCTTTCCTAATGTACCGTGAGGTCATTTGTCCCTTGATAGGATCCTTGGTAAATCCAGTACCATTGATAATGCTCACCTGATGTGCTTTTGTTCACATATTGGCATCCTAACTGATATTTAGTGCCTTTTGAATATACAACGACACTGATGGTGCTACATGGTCTTCCCGGCTAGGTGTCTTCTTTCGATAATTACTCATCTTGGAGGCTGACCTCTATGGGATAAACACCCGAACCCACCAGGGAAGAAACCCTGTCAGGGCAGAAGCAAACCAATCCAGCACCTAGGAAAGGGCTGCTCTAAACACATGCAGCTCAAGGTGGACAGCTTACAAAATCCACACAAGTGAGGTTTGTAAAAACACACACACACATGAAACAAATACTGTACTAAATATTAAAATGATACACAAACAGAGCCCCCACAGGTCAGAATCCAAAGGATGGCCAGCACTTATAATTATCTAGAATATCTGGGACCCGAAGAGCTGGCAAGTCACGTAGTAATCAGACATCAGGTAAAAGACTGATGATTGCTGACATGAGGGGGGCCAGCAGCTCCCATGGTGCTACCACCTGGTAGTGGTCAGCTGTTACTATGTGTATGATCCAACTGCTGGATTGATTGATTGCTGCATTGTTTGTTTACTTTCTGTAAACCTTGCAATTGTCTGTTTTACTTTGTTTCCTTTTTTAAGAAGTTTGTTTTTTTGGTGAGGGCGATTATGAATCCCTAGATCCCTGCACTTCTGTGAAGGGGTCAGGTTTTGGCCTCTAGTAGGCTATAAACACTTTTGCTGGCTTGGCGGGCCACCTGCATCGCACCTGCAAGGTAGGCCTGGCACATTGCCTGTGAGTGCACAACCCAATGTTAAACTCTTTCACTCACAACATTTATTCTCATTAATAAGAATAATAAAAAAATAATGGATGACATCATGAATGTCATGCCGCAAACTGTGTGTATTGTTTTGATGACTGCACGAACGTCAACATGACACCAAAGTGTTAAGGACTCAAAAGAACTGATGTAATTTATAGGTGTGAGGAGCTACCTCAGCAGCCACTGAATTCTCCTCCCCCCCCCCCTCCTCCAAGAAACAAAATAGCTGGTAATGAATATTCAATCAGGATTACATTCAAAGGATTACATTTAATCAAATGTATTGAATTACAATACATTACATTATTAATCAAATGGTAAGGATTACATTCAATCAAAGCCCTTGATTGAATGTAATCCTCTGAATATTCCAGAAGTAGTAACATCTGAAATGCGCATTTCTATTGAGGTTACACTGAAGCCTGGTGTTTATTGTTGAATCATACATGAGATACCATTCACTTTAACCATAAGTTGCATAATAATGAAATCAAACAACATTATAGTTGTAATAATATTTTATATTTTATGTTCATGTTAACAGGAGCCATTATGGATTTTAATATAAAAACAAAATATTTTGATAAGAAATAATCTTAATATTTATCTCAAACTACAGTATATATAACAACTTTAAAGCTGCACATTAAATAGGTACTAAAAAACCCCCTTACCTTATAACATTTTAATATTACATTTTTCTGAACAATACGTAAGGAAAAATTATATTTAAATGAAAGAATTGGAACCAGAAAATATTGCAGCATATTATAAATAAGCATACTAATATTGCATTGTTCACTACAATTAGTAAAGCTTAAACATAGTTTTCTTTCTTAATTAGGACTTGGGCTTTAGGGAAGGTGCTGGAATGGGTTAGGTTATACTGTTTTCTCTTCAATACAATCTGCTAATAATTTTTCATCCAAGTCCCAATTACTACCGGTTGCATAAGGGCAAACAATAAAGGAACAGTAACCATTTGTTCAACCCTGCCCAGGGTTTAAACCTATATCATTCTTATTTGCTAGGTGAGCAGGTGAGTTCTAACTACAACACCAGGGGGTTGTAGTTAGCTAACTACAACTGCTATGATGACAACATTTGACACACTAAAACTTGCACCCCACACAAACTAATGACACAAGTTACACTTTACTCAGCCACACTAAGGTGCAATGAACTAGTAAATCCGTAATACACTACAGTTTTCACATGCTTCCTCGTGGCACTTGGTTTAGCCTCAAGTGCTCAATAAAGATCAATAAAGTTATTTTCAATGGTATTTAACCCATGCACTGCTCAACTGTTAATAGCTGACATCCCCATGGTGTGTAATAAAAAAAAATTGTTCTGAAAAAGTAATATTTTCTTTGGACATTGTTTATTAGCCTTCAGGAAGCACAAAAAACCAGCACTGAGTGTAATAAAACCCAATTTTCTTGGCGAGCCCCAGAGGCTCCCTGAAGCTATCTGAACTGGTTGATACCTGGTTGATGGGGTTCTGGGAGTTCTTCTACTCCCCAAGCCCAGCCCGAGGCCAGGAAACTGATACGAAAACTGATACGTGCTATATTAGTTTGGGGTCATCAGTCACCGAAGTCTGATGAAAGAAAGCAAAGAAAAGCAAAGAACCCGGTCTAAAGACCAAGGTGGTTCAGGCGGTGCATGAGAAGGCCGGAGGTTAAAAAACACATGAGACAGTTTGCAGGACATTGCAGAAGTAACATCTACCTTGAACGCAAGCTGCAGCAGCTCCGCCAATGCCGGACGATAAAAAGCAACAGAATTCTGCATCAGATGCTAGTCCAGGGAAAAGCCAAAAGAGAAAGGACAAGACAACCTTAACTAACACAAACAAAACCCTACGAAGGGAAAGTAAATGGTGGAATGACTGCCAACAAACATCATACTGTCACTGAGATGAAGACTGCAGGTGGGACACCATCAAAGAAGGCACCTGATCACCAGACAAATGGCAATACACCTGTGTCAGAAAAAGTGGATGCGATGAGTGGAAGATTAGGCCGAACCAGAGAGATACCTCACTGGCCCGACCTGCTGTAAAAGGCGGAGCCGCGGAAAAACTTCTGGGTGCGGACACCAATCAAACAGCGCCTAAAACCAAGGCTGGGCTGACCACCATGGGTCCAGTTGAATCACCCTCTTCTGATAGGATTCGAACCGAGCCAGAACCTGGAGCAACAGCCGGACCGGGAGAAAGAGGTACAGGAACCCCCACCATGACCAGTTATGCCGAAAAGCATCCACCATGAGGGCCTCGCAGTTGGAGAAAAGCGCCACGTACAGTGGAAAACGTCGAGACCACACCAACGCGAAGAGGTCCATTTCTGGGTGCCCATATATCCGACAAAGCCAAAGGAAGTAGGTCGCATTGATTGTCCATTCCATGGAAATAGGAAAAAAGTGTGACTCTCCGTCTGCCAGGATGATAGACACACCCTGAATGTCTACGGCATGTAGCTAAAACCCGAGAACTAAGCAGAAGCGAGCCCAAAGCGACCAGCCTCAAAGTTATGGACCGAAGAGAAACCCCACCCCACCCAGGTTGAGACAATGAATGACGGGGGAAGCAGTCCGAATGGAGCCGGATCACCGAGGCCCGAGGAAACTGGATTTGTCGCAGCGCCTGCCACACAGCCGCAAATTCCCACACCATGCTGTGTGCTTGAAGAAACGACAGCGCCCAATGCCCCTGGCGGGCATGGTGACAGCTGGTCACAAAGCCCTAACCGAGAGATGAGGCGTCCGTGAACACATCGAGTGAGGGGAAGAGGAAGGTGCTATGGCACCAAACCCCCAAAACCCCTTAGAAGATGCCAGAGATGCAGCAACCAATGCAAGGACACTGGAAAATGAACCCAGCAATTGAGAGGGGCAAAAAGAATTCGCTCTGAAGATACCAGAACAGATTCCGAAGCCAAATCCTGCCCAGCGGATAAACCAGCAGGACAAAGTACAGGCTTCCACACAGCTGCTCAAGCAACTGCCAACAGCTTTGCTCTGGTTGTGGTCCTGTCTTCAACTGTGTTTGAGGCAGACTTGGGTCCCTTGGCAGTTGCTTGAGCAGCAGTGTGGAAGCCTGTACTTTGTCCTGCTGGTTTATCCGCTGGGCAGGATTTGGCTTCGGAATCTGTTCTGGTATCTTCTGGTACCCCACACTAAGCCCAGCCAAACCCGAACCCAGGATGGAACCCATTGGGACTTCCACCAAGTTACCAGGAACTCGAATCCGGCAAGCTGGGAAAGAACCAGAACCCCAGCTAGCAGACAAGCAGACCGGCAGGGAGCCCACACCAACCAGTCATAGAGGTAGGCTGCCAGCCAGGAAGACAACGGAACCAAAAAACACACCCGATCGGTGTAAGAGGAACCGAACTCGAACAAAACCAGTTCCAACACAGAGGGGTAAACAGGGTCTCATGAGAGTTACAAGTAAAGGGCCTCCCAAACCTTCGCAAGGGGAAGCCGAGAGGAAGAAAACCCTCTGAAAGGACAAATCCGAGGAACCCTAGGGCACCTTATCTATCACATTTGTCGGCAGATAGGACAAACAATGTTATTTTTTTTTTTTTTAAATGAACCCCACAACTAAAACAGCTGTAATACGGACAGGATACTGAGCACAGTAGGCTAGGGAGCTGGGCGAGAATGCAGGGCAAAGTTGCTAGTTACAAAATTGGGGCCCATAATAAAATAAAAAAAACAAGCCAAGGACTACATTTGTACACAAGACGAGACTGCCCTGGGAACACAAGACATGAGCACCAACCACAATTCCCCAGAGGAACGGACAGGATAGAAGATAATTCCATAATAAAATAATGAAAACAAGCCAAGGACTACATTCATACACAAGACGAGACTGCCCTGGGAACACAAGACAGGAGCACCAACCACAATTCCCCAGAGGAACGGACAGGATAGAAAAAGATGGATGAATTAATACAATTGATACACCCAAAATGGGACACAGGTGGAAACCGAGTACCCAAAGGAGCCACAGAGACAATAAATAAATAGAACTTATTCAAAGGTTAAGTAATAAGGAAAGGGAATGCAGGAGTCAGTGATGAGGTGGATGCTGCAAACGCAAAAATGCAGGAGCTCAAGAAACTAGAAAGGAATGTGTATACTGTACCAGGTGAATTACGGGTGAGAGGCAGGCCCAAAGACCTGAAGTGCAACCCCCACAAGAACAACTAGAAGAGTACAATGAGGTGAGTACAAAATCACCAAACACCACTGGTAACACCTTGGCAGTGATGACGGAAGCACACATCAATTCATGTACCAATTTGAGTCACCGGTAAGAACAATGGCGCATTAACGAAATGAAAAACGCCCCAAAAAGCGGGAAAGGAATGATAAACTTTCAACCACCCAGCAGCCATACACAAAGAGTGGATAAAAACAAACCACACCTGTGGAATGGTGTGCCACGACCAGAGTGCTGCCCTAGCGGCCAGTTGTGGCAACTCAATATATCACACTCGGAAACCCAAGGTTCACAATTGCTGATCTGAGAGGAAGGAAGAGCAGGGGTACCAAAAGTACTGGAAAATAACGGGTAATAAATGAACGAGGAACCAAATGAAAAAGTCTGAATATTAATTCATCCTTCCTCCCACCCCCCTCCCCAGTAAAAAACGTGCAAGCAAAAGGTGGATGCACCCAATGTGAGGGATCAGAAATCACGGCAGAAAATACTGTACGGTAATACTAACTCAGAAAGGGAAGGAGGGGATGAAAACTCCCTCCCCTGCAGCAACATCCCCTGCCCAGAAGACACAAGGGGCCAAGCAGGGGCAAAAGCAGATTTTCCCCCGAGCCTCGGGAACCCCCAACACAGGCTCCAGGGCAGAGCCATTTTCCACGCCCATCACCCCTGAAGAAAAGGCGGCATCCAGGAGAAAAGCTTCCAAGAAGGGAGTCTGCTGGGTTGACCCAGAAGCCCTGGCAGGAAAATCGGGCTCACCCACCTCCATGCTCGAAGCAGGAGGAGGCAGCCCCTAAAGCCATCTGAGCTAAACCTCGCCCTGACTCCAAAACCCTCAGACCTGGTTGATACCTGGTTGATACCTGGTTGATGGGGTTCTGGGAGTTCTTCTACTCCCCAAGCCTGGCCCGAGGCCAGGCTCGACTTGTGAGAGTTTGGTCCACCAGGCTGTTGCTTGGAGCGGCCCGCAGGGCCACGTACCCACCACAGCCCGGCTGATCCGGAACTTCTCTTAGAAAATCGTCCAGTTTTCTCTTGAAGATGTCCACGGTTGTTCCGGCAATATTTCTTATGCTCGCTGGGAGGACGTTGAACAACCGCGGACCCCTGATGTTTATACAGTGCTCTCTGATTGTGCCTATGGCACCTCTGCTCTTCACAGGTTCAATCTTGCATTTTCTTCCATATCGTTCACTCCAGTACGTTGTTATTTTACTGTGTAGATTTGGGACCTGACCCTCCAGTATTTTCCATGTGTATATTATTTGGTATCTCTCTCGTCTCCTTTCTAGAGAGTACATTTGGAGAGCTTTGAGACGATCCCAATAATTTAGGTGTTTTATCGCGTCTATGCGTGCCGTATATGTTCTCTGTATTCCCTCTATTTCAGCAATCTCTCCTGCTCTGAAGGCGGAAGCGAGTACTGAGCAGTACTCGAGACGGGACAACACAAGTGACTTGAAGAGTACAACCATTGTGATGGGATCCCTGGATTTGAAAGTTCTCGTAATCCATCCGATCATTTTTCTGGCTGACGCGATATTTGCTTGGTTATGCTCCCTAAACGTTAGATCGTCGGACATCATTATTCCCAAATCCTTGACATGCTGTTTTTCTACTATGGGAAGATTCGATTGTGTTTTGTACCCTGTATTATGTTTCAGATCCTCATTTTTGCCGTACCTGAGTACCTGAAATTTATCACTGTTAAACATCATGTTATTTTCTGCTGCCCAATCAAAAACTTTGTTGACATCTGCTTGTAGTTTTTCAATGTCTTCAGCAGAGGTAATTTTCATGCTGATTTTTGTGTCATCTGCAAAGGACGACACGAAGCTGTGGCGTGTATTTTTGTCTATATCAGATATGAGAATAAGGAACAGTAGCGGTGCAAGGACTGTACCTTGAGGCACAGAGCTTTTAACATCGCTTGGACTCGATTTTATCTGATTGACTGTTACTCTTTGTGTTCTGTTCGACAGGAAATTGAGTATCCAGCGTCCTACTTTTCCAGTTATTCCCATTGACCTCATTTTGTGAGCTATCACCCCATGGTCACATTTGTCGAACGCCTTTGCAAAGTCTGTGTATACAACATCTGCATTTTGCTTTTCTTCTAGGGCTTCTGTGATTTTCTCATAGTGGTTGAGTAACTGTGACAGACAGGATCTTCCCGCTCTAAATCCATGTTGTCCTGGATTGTGCAATTCATTGTTTTCCATAAAACTAGAAATTTGATTCCTAATCACTCTTTCAAACACTTTTATTATGTGTGATGTTAGTGCAACTGGCCTATAATTTTTTGCCAAGGCTTTACTCCCCCCCTTGTGCAACGGAGCTATATCTGCAGATTTAAGTGCTGCTGGTATCTCCCCTGTATCCAGGCTCTTTCTCCATATTACACTGAGTGCTCTCGCTACTGGTACTTTACATTTCTTTATGAATATTGAATTCCATGAGTCAGGCCCAGGAGCTGAGTGCATAGGCATATTATCAATTTCTCTTTCAAAGTCTTCCGAGTTTGTGGTAATATCCGTTATATTATCTGCAGCTTGAATGTCATTCATAAAGAAGCTGTCTGGGTCATCAACTTTCATGTTGTTTATTGGTGTGCTAAACATAGCCTCATACTGGCTTCTTAGAATTTCACTAATCTCTTTGTTGTCCTCTGTGTACGTACCTTCATTTGTAATTAACGGTCCAATACTGGTCGAGGTTTTGGATTTTGATTTTGCGTATGTGAAAAAATATTTCGGATTTTTCCTTATCTCCTGTATAGCTTTCTGTTCCAATTCCATTTCCTCAGACTCATATGATCGCTTCAACGTTTGTTCTATTTCCTCAATCTCCCTGCTTAGGCTTGTTTTCCTTGCTTGTGATAGTTGTGTCTGCCGAAGCATTTCCGTTATTTTTTTCCTTCTCCTGTACAGTCGTCTGCGTTCTCTTTCTAGAGTGGTCCTCTTTCTGCACCTCCTCACAGGCACGTGCTTCAAGCAGACCTTGTAAGCTTCAGCTGTCAGTTGAACTATTCCCTGTGTGGGAGTTTTGTCGCTTAAGACCGTCTCCCATTGAATGGTTGCAAGGTCTACATTTATTTTTTCCCAGTCAATCCTCTTATTGTTGAAATTGAATTGATTGAATATTCCTTCTCGCTTGTTGGGTCTCTTAGACCTACTACCGTTATTTATGCTAGTTCGCACTTCAATGAGCTTATGGTCTGAGTATGAAGTATCTGAGATTGTGATATCCCTGATTAGTTCATCATTGTTTGTGAATAACAAGTCTAGTGTGTTTTCGTTCCTAGTTGGTTCTGTAATCTGTTGATTGAGCGAGAATTTGTCACAGAATCTCAAAAGTTCTCTGACCTGTGGTTGGTTATTTCCCGGGTCATTCCCTGCTATGATATTTGTGTTTGCCGTTCTCCATCTTAGACTCGGTAAATTGAAATCTCCAAGAAAGATAATATCTGGAGCTGGGTTTGCTAGGTTGTCAAGTATGTTCTCTATTTTGTGCATCTGCTCTGTGAATTCCTCAATCGTTGTATCTGGCGGTTTATATATTAGAATAATAATTAGGTTTAGTTTCTCTACCTTCATTCCAAGTACCTCTACCACCTCATTAGTTGAGTTTAGTAGTTCTGTGCATACCAGGTCTTCTTTAATATACAGACCTACTCCTCCATTTGACCTAGTTTTTCTATCACATCTATATAGATTATAATTCGGAATCCAGATTTCACCATCCATGTAATCTTTTGTATGAGTTTCTGTGAATGCCCCAAATATTGAGTTTGACTCTAATAGGAGGCCATTTATGAACTTAACTTTATTTCTTGACTTTGGCTTTAAACCTTGAATGTTTGCAAATATGAATGATTGTCCATATTGTGTGTCACTTCTGGAAGGTTTTGGTAGTTCTAGAAGGTAGACGTTCGGGAGCCGGAAATAGAGTGAACCACGCCCACCTGGGAAGGAAGCAGGGGCGCGGAAGGAACCACGGTCAAAGTGACCAACGTCCTCAAATCCTGGTCACAAAAATCCAAGCACGACAGCTCCAGGGCCCCAACCGGGTGACCAACCTGGCTCATTGCAGTAAGGAGAATCTAGCATGCAACACAGCCGCTGCATGATCCTTGAGCTCAATGGACAAGAAATAAGCTTGTACAAGAAGTACAAGCTTAGTACCCTGCTTGTACAAGAAGTACAAGCGGGGAACAGGGCCTGCAAGACTTTGGGTAGGTGGTGTCCTCGACCCAACATGCAGCATGACAGAGGCAGTACGGATGATCATATTCCTGAAGCAGGGGCAATGAACATCCTTCAACATTGCACAAGGCGAGAAGGGACTTGGAAGAAGTAGCCATTGTATGACCGAGCCCACAGGGGTTTTCCAGGGCCTGTAGGGTGAATTAGCCCAACGAGAAGCCCAGGCACTTGGGGCTAGCTAAGCTGGTAAAACCCTGTCTGTAAAGATAGGCAAACTGACCACCAGTAGCTGCCATGAAACCTTGGGGGCAACAGAGGAGGACCACTAACACAACCTAGGCGTGCTTAATAAGAAGCTAGGCAGACCTCCGTTAACAAAAAGCGAAAACGCTAAAAAACAAAACAAAACCCCTAAAGACCCACTACAAGCAAATTGCCAGCCAGAGAGAATTGTTGGCCACTGTGTGGAAGTAAAACTAGCTGCGCCAGCCACAGTGCACCCCGCCCAGCCAATAACACTCCCCTACACAAGGCAAGATGGAACGCCCTAGACCCCCATTGTAACCTAAGGGTGTTACGTAGTAATAACACCACCACACCACACACACAGCTGGAAGAGCCACATAGGGTAAAAATCCAGAACAGGAACTTGAGGCCAGAGGTGACTGAACTGACCACCAGCACATCAGTTCAAGAACTGGAGTGGTGGGCTGCCGGCTCACGTGACCCAGTTTTCCCTTCCCACGTAGACCCATTAATGATTGGGAGTGCTAGTTGCATGAAGCATTGCTTGTTGGATTTAATTCTAGGGGAGTTATTTTGATCTTTTCGGATGTAGATTGCACAGGTTAACCAGACAGTGGTCTGTTTTGATTTGCCAACCCTTCTGGGTTCTTCCCTGGTAGATGACAATGATGACATACTTTAAATGAAAAGTACTCATAGGCTGTTGCTCCCTGTCCCTCTCTAAGGGGAGGGGAGGGGAGGGAGGGGGGCCAGGTTCTGGCTTGTGGTCCCCAGAAAGCATAAGGACTCCTGTGACTGATGACCCCAAACTAATATACCACATATCAATTCAGATAGCTTCAGGAAGCCGACGGGGCTCCCACAGAAAACAATGGTTTACATTACGAGACAAATGATTTCAGTCAACATAAAAATCAAGCACTGAATGTAATGAAATTCCTTTTTCTGGTAAGCCTACAGTGGCTTCCCAAGCCTAATTCTAGTTGGACCAAGCCAGGTACAGAGGTGCAACAGGTTCTCTGAGAGAGAACTCTATCAACATCAGAGGCCCGAGACTGTTCAACACGCTTCCACTACACATAAGGGGCATAACTGGCCGACCCCTCACAGTGTTCAAGAGAGAAATGGATAAACACCTCCAAAGGATACCTGATCAACCAGGCTGTGACTCATACGTCAGGCTGCGAGCAGTCGCGTCTAACAGCCTGGTTGATCAGTCCAGCAACCAGGAGGCCTGGTCGACGTCTGGGCCGCGGGGACACTAAGCCCTGGAAGCACCTCAAGGTAACCTCAAGGTAAGCCATAGCCCAACACATTTGGGGTTCCAAGATCTGTTGTTTGGATTCTGTACTATATTGCCGTTTGATTTACTTTACTTTATTACTTTATATTTTATATAGCAAACTGAAGAATAAGATGAGACGAGTACATGCAGCTTGTAATTGATACCTTCTTTATAGGTATATTTAACACTAAAAGCTTATTAAATATTGCAATATGTTTCATGAGCACTCAGAAATATTTAAATAAATAACTTAGACAACAACATGAACTTTAATTATATTAAAATATTATATAATCAACAATGAAGACTTCTTGTTGTCATTTTTAATCCTTTCCAGTGTCCTTTGAAGGTTTTTTGGCTTGTCTTTGTTTGGAGAATCCCTCCATTTTCTTGTCTAACTTCCTTTGCATTTGCTTACGCTGTGCTTCATTGGGTTTCTTAGATGGTATACCACTGCCAGGATACAGAACTCCTTCTTTGGTTATCATCTGCAAGATAAATCACTTTGCTCAGGATCCTAATTGCTATGAAAAGGTCATGGAAAACTAAGAGTTAATATAAGAAGCACGTTTCCAGGCTGAGCCATTTGGCTGGTCTGGGTTGTGGAGGACATGTGGACTTGTGGACCATTCCATGCAACAGCCTGTTGAACTAAGTTATCACATGTCAAGCCTGGCCCAAGTTGGGCTTTGGAAGTAGAACTCCCAGAACCCTCTCCAGGTATATTACAGGTATATTCCCTAAAGTAAGAATATGATGTAATTACCCAAGTGTAGTTACAGGATGAGAGCTACGCTCGTGGTGTCCCGTCTACCCAACACTGTGTCATATAACGCTTTGAGGATACTGACAGTTTTGGCCTCCATCACCTTCTCACTTAACACTATCGGTCATTTTGGACCGGACTCTCGTCCATTATTTTTCTCCTGAGTCCTAACTGAGGACCGGACTTGCGTCACAAAAATATTTGTATAAAATTCATTTTTTATCCAATCGACCTAGGAATAGTATCAAAATAAGCGTCTTTAGAATACGCACAATTTTATACCAAAATGAAAGATGTAACATGAAACTTGATGTCTGAACACTTGTATGATTATAAATAGGTTTTTGGTCAAAATTTTATAATATTTGTTAAAATTCTATTTATTGTGCTATTATGTTAGGACTAGCTTTAAAATGTGTGCCTTTACGTTGCAAACAATTTGATACCAAAATGAAAGATGTAACACAAAAATTTATGTCAGAACACTGGAAAGATATAAATAATTTTGTGATGATGAGCTTCCAGAATTAAAATATTTGTTAAAATTCCAATTAACCAGCGTTGAATGTAATGAAACGCCATTTTCTGGGTGAGTCCCGGAGGCTCCCCGGAGCTATCCCAGGCTGATATGCTAATGTCAGACTTTGGCATCAGTCATGTGTATGGAGTTCTTAGGCCTACCGGGGACCACGGCCAGAACCGGGCCCCCTCAGAGAGGCAAGGGGAGCAATGGCCTATAGAAGCCCCCGTGTAGTTGGAAGCATTCTATGTCTGCCATCGACCGGAACAGGCACCCAGAAAGGTAAGCGCCCCAAAACAAACCCCTATTCTGGTTAAAATTGCTACCTAATACCGAACTAGTGGATAGAACTCCCCAACCGAAAACAAGCAAATTAGTGTGACGTCACACACTGCCGCGCCGCTGTCTGCGCAGCTCCCCCCTCCCCGGGAGGGGGAAGGGGGAGCCCCAGACCCCCCGCGCCGGCTACCCACACCTCAGTTCTTGAGGCTGGATGTCAAAAACGCGAAAAAACGCCGACCGGAGGGAGGGAGGGATGCCGGGGAGCCTCCGGGACTCACCCAGAAAATGGCGTTTCATTACATTCAACGCTGGTTTTCTGGGGGGAGCCCCGTCGGCTCCCCGGAGCTAACTACCCACAGACAGAAAAAGAGGGACTTACCCGGGAGGCGGTCGTCGCTCACCCCTCAACTCGAAGCCGAGACAACTGGCTGCAACCGCCGACCCAAAGCAACACAGTCCCGACGAGGGCCAGGGACATTCACAAGGTAACGAGCAGCCAGGACCCTGTTCGACCGCCAAAATCCCCGCGCCCGAATATCAGACCAAGACATATTCCCAAAGACGGCAGCAAGAGCCGCGAACTTACGAACGTCATGGGCACGGGGATAGACCGCAGGCTGGCTAGACCTAATAACCCTGCGGACGACCTGAGAGACCCGAACCCGCGAACAGGGAAGAAGGGAAACCGGATCAACCCACAGCGCGTCCCCGGACACAGAAGCTGTGGCGCGCAAATAACGGCGAAGCGCCGCAACCGGACACAAAACATGATGCACCCCCGGCCTGACCAACCAAGCATCGACCACCCATGGACCCCTCCGGAACGCAGCAGTCTCATTCTTCGCCAGAAAAGAAGGAGACGGCTGCAAACGAACAAAACTATCACCACGACCAAAAGAGCAGAAACCCCTGCGCCGGAGGAGAGCATGAAGCTCCCCCACCCGACCCCCAGAGGCCAAAGCCAACAAGAAAAGTGCCTTGGAAAAACAATCCTGGACCGAAGGGGCCACAACGAAACGAGGAGATGAAAGGAAAGCGAGCACTCTGTCCAAAGACCAGGACGGCTCAGGCGACGCATGAGCAGGCCGGAGGTGAAACAATGCACGAGACAGCTTGCGAAACGGCGCAGACTTAACATCGATACCGAAAGCAAGCTGAAGCGGCTCCGCCAGCGCCGCACGATACGAAGCGACAGTGTTAGGCATAAGATGACGGTCCTGAAACAACCACGAGAGGAAGGACAAGACCATCCGAACAGACAAGGAGCTAACACGACGAAGACGCAAAAAGAAACGGAAGGACCGCCAGGAAACTTCATACTGCCGCCGAGAAGAAGCCCTCAGGTGGGACACCAACAAGGAGGCCACCTGATCACCATAGAGATGATGATAGACTCGAGTCAAAAAAACCATACGCGAAGACTCGAGGAGAAGATCGAACCAGCTACGTGACGTACCGGCCCGATCTGCTGAAAGAGGCGGAGCCGCGGGAAAACCCTCGGGTTCGGACACCGAGCAACCAGCGCCTGAAACCAAGGCTGGGCCGGCCACCAAGGGGCCAGAAGGACAACTCTCCCCCGGTAAGTCTCTAAGCGAGTCAGGACCTGGAGCAACAGCCGAACTGGGGGAAAGAGGTACAGGAACCCCCACCTCGACCAGTCGAGCCGAAAGGCATCGACCCCGACGGCCTCGCAATCGGGGAAGGGCGCCGCATAAACGGGAAGACGCCGCGACCACGCCGACGCGAAGAGGTCCACCTCGGGGCGCCCGAACGTCTGGCAAAGCCAACGGAAGGACTCGTCGTCGACCGTCCACTCCGTGGAGAGGGGAACGAAGCGAGACAGGGCGTCGGCCAAGACGTTGGACACGCCCCGTACGTGAACCGCCAGGAGAGCCAAACCCCGAGAACTCAGCAGACGAGTCACCCGAAGCGACCAACCCCAAAGAGACAAGGACCGCATCGAACCCCCGCGGTTCAGGCAATGAACCACCGGAGAGCAGTCCAAATGGAGCCGAATCGTCGATCCGCGGGCCACCCGAATCCTCCCCAGAGCAAACCACACTGCCGCGAACTCCCGCACCGTACTGTGAGCTCGACGGAAGGACGGATCCCAACGCCCCTGGCCGGCCTGGTGAGCACTGGTCACAAAACCCCAGCCGAGAGACGACGCATCCGTGTACACATCGAGCGAGGGCTCGGGTAGGCGCCAAGGCACTGAACCCCGAAAAACCCGAAGAGGAAGCCGGTGACGCAGCAACCGACGCAAGTCCTCCGGGGGTCGAACTCTGCGATCACGAGAGAGGCGGAAGGGGGAACCCCGAAGGAACCAGAACAGCCGTCGAAGCCAAACCCGACCCGGCGGGTAGACCACCATCGCAAAGTTCAGGCTCCCGCACAGCCCCTCGAGCAACCGCCGGGTGACCCGAGGGCCCTCCAGAAACAGACGAAGGCGGGACCGCAGCCGCAGGAGAGACTCCGGAGGGAGAGACAAGGAGGCGGTCCGAGAGTCCCACACGAGACCCAGCCAAGTCCGAACCTGAGAGGGAACCAGATGGGACTTCCTCCAGTTCACCAAGAACCCGAACCCGGCGAGCTGGGAAAGAACCAAATCCCTGGCTAGCAAGCAAGCTGACTGGCTGGGAGCCCAAACCAGCCAGTCGTCGAGGTAGGCCAACACCCGAACACCTAGGAGACGCAAACGAGCCACCACAACCCGTGTAAGGCGTGTGAACACGCGAGGTGCCAGGTTCAACCCGAACGGGAGACAACGAAAGCGGTAACTCAGACGCCCCACTACAAAACCGAGCCAGTCCCTGAACCGCGGATGAATCGGGACATGCCAATAAGCGTCCCGGAGGTCCAGGGACACCATCCAAGCACCCGGCTCCAAGAGGAGCCGAACCTGAGACAGCGTAGTCATCCGAAAGGAGGGGCAATGAACCCAGGGGTTCAGACGGGACAAGTCCAGAATGAACCGCAGGTCCGCGCAGTCCCGTTTCGGAACCGGAAACAGACGGGAAACCCATCTGAGGGACGACGTCGTTTCGACGACGCCCAAGCGTACCCACTCCAAGACGACTCGACAGAGCGCAGGGGAAGAAGCCTGCCCCGCCAGCCCCGACCCCCCAAAGGGGGGAGGGGCCACCCAACGCCACCGCAGGCCGCGAGACACGACCCGAAAGGCCCACGAATCGTGGGACCAGGCGCGGGCGAACAGCGCAAGCCGCCCCCCCATCGCCCCGTCAAAGGGGCAAACCACGAAAGGGCCGGCGACCCTTACGAGACCCAGAACCCCGCACAGCGCGAACACCGCGCCGACCAGACGAGGGAGGGTCCGCAGGAGGAGCCAACCCCAAACCTGACACCAGAGGCCTACCACGACGAGAGGAACCCCGAGCCCTGGCACGACCTTTCCGGGAAGACCCACCCCGGGACCCCCGGAAAACCAACAAGTCCGACATCGGACGACAAGCCGCCGACGCAGCCTGAATAAACTGCGCCACGGCCGACTCCCCAAACAGGAGAGGACAAAAAGGTGAAGAACGCCTAAGAGCCAGAGCCCAAGCAGATTCCACGGAGGAACCCAGCACCGCCTGCCGACACGCGAGACGGGAAGCATAGAACAGGGAAACCGCATCCCGCAAAATCGGCGTGAACAGCTTCAACAAGGCAGCCGACGAACGCGCAGCCGAGGACAAGGTGCCGGACCCCGGGACGGACCCAAGCGTCCCCACATCCTCCACGAGCCAATCCGAAGACAGCTCCAGGAGGGAAAAGAACCGCAAGGCCGAACACAAAAGGCCCCGAGCGCGCAAGTCCTCCGCCACGAGCGCCGCCGAAAGGGAGGGAACCTGCACATGGAGCTGAATAACGCCCACATCGCGGGGAAGGGCAGGGGCAAACAAGCACTCATTCAGGTACTCAAGTTCACCCCCCAGGAAAACCTGAAGCACCGTGGAAGCTTCCCGCCACTCCAGCGTGCGGGAACGACAGAAGGAATGCCAGGAATCCAGACCAAACAAGGGGCAGTCTGCTAGCCAGGATGACTCCGGAACCTCGTAACGGAGCCAGAAAGGGAACGAAGTCCCAAACCTGAACGTGGACGGATCCATTTCCGAGGCATAATCCGGGTCACGCAGGAGGTAAGCTGCAAAGGCCGCTCGCACCACACCAGGTTGGATGCGATAAGCCGAAAACCTCCGGAAGGACGGAACCGACGTACCCGGGGGAACACGGAACCGTACCCGGGGAGGGGCCGACACCAAATCCAACTCGTACGCAGAGGGGGGGAAAGAAAACCCCACTCCTTGTAACAATAAGCCCCGCTCAGTGGGAAGAAAAACCCAGGCGGGGTCCAGCGGGGCCCAAGGCCCCCAAGTCAGCCCCTCCCCAGCCTCGAGGTCCGTCACCACAGGACCCGAGGCCGAGTCCTCTCCCCAAGCCCCGACCCCACAAGACAAGGACGGAGCAGCCGGAAAAGCTGGAGGAAGGGGGGCCCACTGGTCAGACCCTGAAGCTTCGGCCGGGAGACAAGACTCGAATGCCTCTGCCGCCCCCCCGGAAGGGGCAACCCCCGAAGCTGCCCGAGTCTCGAGATCAAGTAACCCCTGCTCCGACCCCGAAACCCTCAGACGCTTCGGGGCCGGAAGCAGGGGCGGGGGACCAGAACGAACAGAAGGGGAAGGACGAGGAGGTGTGGACTGAACCAGGATCGAAGCGACCCCCACCCCCAAGTCCGGGTCTCGAAAAGCAAAGCGGGGCAGCCCCGGGGCATCCGGGGAAGCAACCAACCGAGCGCGTTGCAACAGACGAAACCTAGACTGCAACGCACGTGCCGCCTGTACCCGAATAGAATCATCAGAGGATTGGGTAAATTGAGTCACAAGCAAGCAGCAACACTCACAGGACTCAGGGTCGAAAGTATCACCGACCCAACAGGCAGCGTGGCAGAGGCAAAAACAATGAGGGTCACCCTGAGACAAGGGGACCGAGCAACCCTCAAACTCGCACACAGCGAGTGGGGACTCCGGGGTCACATCCATCGGACCCACGCGCCCCCTAGGGGATTCCCAGGGTCCTGAGCGTTTACTTTAAGAGGACTCGCGCTCAGGTAGTCCCAGGCAGGGTGCTGCAAACCGGCGCCCAAAACTACCAAGCAAACTTCTAAAGCTGAACCCCAGGGACGTGTACACTCACGGGGACCTAGCAGGGGGCGCCACCGAGGAGAACAGTGGAAGGGCAAAAACAAACTGAATAAAATGACAGAACCCCCCACCAGGCAAAAACAAAAAGAAAAACAAAACCCCGCAAGAGGACAGCGAACCCCAAGGAACAGAGCCGGCCGCGATGTCGGGAAGTACAAGCTGAGCAGCACCCTGCGCCCCTACCAGTGCAAACTGCCTCTTACCTGCCGGTAACAAGGGAGAACAGAACACCCAAGAGCCCAACAGGCGGCCGAAAAACCGAAAGGTAAAACGGACCAGCAGAGGCAGACCCCGAGGAGCCTGTGGAAGGTGGCCCCAAGCCCCAAGGGCAGTACTTACAGGGCACCTAGGGAAGGCAGCCCTAGGCGCATGCAGCCCGAGTACTGAAGATAACTCCTGGCTCTCGCACCCACAAAACTAACACCACACTCAAAGCACAGTGCAGTAGCGACACCGGAGCCAGAGCACACGACCATCGCCTATAGCATCAGCCTCAAGAACTGAGGTGTGGGTAGCCGGCGCGGGGGGTCTGGGGCTCCCCCTTCCCCCTCCCGGGGAGGGGGGAGCTGCGCAGACAGCGGCGCGGCAGTGTGTGACGTCACACTAATTTGCTTGTTTTCGGTTGGGGAGTTCTATCCACTAGTTCGGTATTAGGTAGCAATTTTAACCAGAATAGGGGTTTGTTTTGGGGCGCTTACCTTTCTGGGTGCCTGTTCCGGTCGATGGCAGACATAGAATGCTTCCAACTACACGGGGGCTTCTATAGGCCATTGCTCCCCTTGCCTCTCTGAGGGGGCCCGGTTCTGGCCGTGGTCCCCGGTAGGCCTAAGAACTCCATACACATGACTGATGCCAAAGTCTGACATTAGCATATCAGCCTGGGATAGCTCCGGGGAGCCGACGGGGCTCCCCCCAGAAATTGCTCTATTATTATGGGACTAGTTTTAAAATATGCGCTTTTTTATTGCGAACAATATGATACCAAAATGAAAGACGTAACACGAAAATTGATGTTATCAAACTGAACGAGTATACACATTAGGTTGCAGTGTACAAATTGGTGCTCGTTCACGGGTAACTTTAGGCTTTTCTGCGGGGAGGCACTCCAGGCTTTTGTACATTATATTCATACACATCTGTAGGGAATTTAATTGCGAACACAATGATACCAAAACGAGTGATGTAGCACGAGAATTAAGGTGAGAAAAATGGAACAAGTATGCACATTTTACTGATTTTGTGCGCTCACGGGTAACTTTTGCCGACTTTAGGCTTTGCTGTTGGGAGTCACGCCAGGCTTTTGGACATTATATTTATACACACCTGTAGGGAATTTAATTGTGAACACAATGATACCAAAACGAACGACGTAGGACGAGAATTAAGGTGAGAAAGCTGAAATGAGTATACACATTTAGGTGTCATCGCGCACTTACCCACACGCTCGCCCGCATGTTGGGTGCATGACCCCTAAGTTGACTTCGCGCCTGTCCGGTGACAGATAGTGTTAACTTGTTCCAACCGTCTACCATTCTGCTTGCGAAAGTGAATTTTCTTATATTTATTGGGCATCTTTGTTTAGTTGGTTTATATCTATGACCTCTTGTTCTTGAAGTTCCAGGTCTCAGGAAATCTTTCCTATCGATTTTATCAATTCCAGTCACTATTTTGAACGTAGTGATCATATCATCTCTTTTTCTTGACTTCTAGTTTTGGCCTATTTAATGCCTCTAACCTCTCCTTGTAGTTCTTGCCCTTCAGTTCTGGGAGCCACTTAGTAGCATGTCTTTGCACCTTTTCCAGTTTTTTGATGTGCTTCTTAAGATATGGGCACCACACAACCGCTGCATATTCTAGCTTTAACCTAACAAAAGTTATGAACAATTTCTTTAGTATTTCCCCATCCATGTATTTAAAAGCAATTCTGAAGTTAGAAAGCGTGGCATAGGCTCCTTGCACAACGTTCTTTATGTGGTCCTCAGGTGATAGTTTTCGTTCTAGAACCACCTCTAGGTCTCTTTCTTTATCAGAAATCTTTAAAGATTTCTCACATAATATATAGGTTGTGTGGGGTTTATGTTCTCCTATTCCACATTCCATAACATGGCATTTATTCACATTATATTCCATTTGCCAAGTGGTGCTCCATATACATATTTTGTCCAGGTCTTCTTGAAGGGCATGATAATCATCTAAGGTTCTTATATTTCCTATTATCTTAGCATCATCAGTAAACATGTTCATATAATTCTGTTTATCAACTGGTAGATCATTTATGTAGATAATGAACATCACCGGTGCAAGAACTGAACCCTGTGGTACTCCACTTGTGACATTTCTTCAGTCCGATACATTGCCTCTGATTACTGCCCTCATTTTTCTATGTCAGAAAATTTTTCATCCATCTTGAGGTTATCTTGAGATGATTTCGGGGCTTTTTAGTGTCCCCGCGGCCCGGTCCTCGACCAGGCCTCCACCCCCAGGAAGCAGCCCGTGACAGCTGACTAACTCCCAGGTACCTATTTACTGCTCGGTAACAGGGGCATTCAGGGTGAAAGAAACTTTGCCCATTTGTTTCTGCCTCGTGCGAGAATCGAACCCGCGCCACAGAATTACGAGTCCTGCGCGCTATCCACCAGGCTACGAGGCCCTTCCATGTTAGAAGCTCAGCAATATTTTATATCCACGATGGGGCCTCGTAGCCTGGTGGATAGCGCGCAGGACTTGTAATTCTGTGGCGCGGGTTCGATTCCCGCACGAGGCAGAAACAAATGGGCAAAGTTTCTTTCACCCTGAATGCCCCTGTTACCTAGCAGTAAATAGGTACCTGGGAGTTAGTCAGCTGTCACGGGCTGCTTCCTGGGGGTGGAGGTCTGGTCGAGGACCGGGCCGCGGGGACACTAAAAAAAGCCCCGAAATCATCTCAAGATAACCTCAAGATATATCCAATATATAATATATCCAATATTTTCAAGTTTCCAGAGCAACCTCTTATGTGGAACTCTGTCAATAGCCTTTTTTAGGTCCAGATAGATGCAGTCAACCCAACCATCTCTTTCCTGTAATATCTCTGTTGCTCGATCATAGAAACTGAGTAAATTCGATACACAGGATCTTCCAAATCGAAAACCATAGTGTCTATCTGATATTATATCATTTCTCTCCAGGTTTTCTACCCATTTAGTTTTTATTATTTTTCCAATATTTTCACTATTATACTTGTCAATGATACAGGTCTATAATTGAGGGAGTCTTCCCTGCTGCCACTTTTATAGATTGGAACTATGTTAGCCTTTTTCCATACATCTGCTATGACTCCTGTACACAGGGATGCCTAAAAGATCAGGTGAAGTGGAATGCTGAGCTCAGATGCATATTCTCTCAGAACCCATGGTAAAAGTCCATCTGGGCCAATTGCTTTGTTCTTACTTAGCTCCTTTAGCATATTTTCCACTTCATCTCTAGACACCTCTATATGCTCTATGTTGTTCTCTGGAATTCTTATTGTGCCTGGTTCTCTGAAGATTTAATTTTGTACAAACACACTTTGGAACTTTTAAAAAGTGTGGTAACCGTGGTAGCAGTCAAGTGAAGGAGATCTAAGCCAACCGGGGACCAGAGCCAGAACCTGGCCCCCTCAAGAGAGGCACGAGGAGCAATGGCCTATAGACACCCCCGTGTAATTGGAAGCAGTCTTTATCTGCCATCTACGAGGTCAGGCACCCAGAAAGGTAGGAATCTCAAAACAAACTACTGCTGGTCAAAAATTGCAAACCAAAAGCCGAACTAGCAAATAGAACTCCCCAATCAAAAAAAACCAGCGTTGAATGTAATGAAACGCCATTTTCTGGGAGAGTCCCGGAGGCTCCCCGGCATCCCTCCCTTCCTCCGGTCGGCTGCGTTTTTCGCGTATTTTGACATCCAGCCGAAGAACTGCCAGTTGGATCGCCGGCGTGGAGGGTCTGGGGCTCTCCCTTCCCCCTCTTGGGGAGGGGGGGGGGGGTTGCACAGACGGTGGCGCGGTGACATGATAACGTCATGCAAGTTTGATAATTTTGTTTGGGGAGTTCTGTCCACTCGTTCGGCTTTCTTTAGCAATAATTTCACCAGAATAAGGGGTTTGTTTCGGGGCGCCTACCTTTCTGGGTGCCTGTCTCGGTCGATGGCAGACATAGAATGCTCCCAATCACAAGTGGGTTTCTATAGGCCATTGCTCCTCGTGCCTCTCTGAGGGGGGCCAGGTTCTGGCTCATGGTCCCCAGTAGGCAAGAACTCCTAGCACTTTGACTGATGCCAGAAAGTTATACATATCCATTCAGCCTGGATAGCTCCAACTTTCTGGCAACAGTCAAAGTGCTAGGAGTTCTTGCCTACTGGGGACCACAAGCCTGAACCTGGCCCCCCCTCAGAGAGGCACTAGGAGCAATGGCCTATAGAATGCTGATGTGATATACACGGACTTCACAAAGGCTTTCGATAAATGTGACCATGGCGTGATAGCACACAAAATGAAGTCAATGGGAATAACCTGTAAAGTAGGATGCTGGATACTCAGTTTTCTGTCAAACAGGACTCGGCGAGTAACGGTCAACCATATAAAATCTAGTCCAAGTGCAGTTAAAAGCTCTGTACCTCAGGGTACAGTCCTTGCACCGCTGCTTTTCCTTATTCTCATATCAGATATAGACAAAAATACAAGTCACAGCTTCGTATCATCCTTTGCAGATGACACAAAAATCAGTATGAAAATTATCTCGGCTGAAGACACTGAAAAACTTCAAGCTGATATTAATAAAGTTTTCGACTGGGTATCAGAAAATAACATGATGTTTAACAGTGATAAATTCCAGGTACTCAGGTATGGTAAAAATGAGGACCTTAAACATAATACAGGGTATAAAACGCAATCAAATGTACCCATAGTAGGAAAACAACATGTAAAGGATTTGGGAATAATGATGTCTGACGACCTAACGTTTAAGGAGCATAGCCAAGCAAATATTGCGACAACCAGAAAAATGATAGGATGGATTACGAGAACTTTCAAATCCAGGGATCCCATCACAATGGTTGTACTCTTCAAGTCACTTGTGTTGTCCCGTCTTGAGTACTGCTCAATACTCACTTCCCCCTTCAGAGCAGGAGAGATTGCTGAAATAAAGGGAATACAGAGAACATATATGGCACGCATAGACGCAATAAAGCACCAAAATTATTGGGATCGTCTCAAAGCCCTCCAAATGTACTCACTAGAAGGAAGACGAGAGAGATATCAAATAATATACACCTGGAAGATACTGGAGGGCCAAGTACCAAATCTACACAGTAAAATAACAATGTACTAGAGTGAATGATATGGAAGAAAATGCAGAGTAGAACCAGTGAAGAGCAGAGGTACCATAGGCACAATCAGAGAACACTGTATAAACATCAGAGGTCCGCGGTTGTTCAACGTCCTCCCAGCAAGCATAAGAAATATTGCCGGAACAACCGTGGACATCTTCAAGAGGAAACTAGATCTATTCCTCCAAGGAGTGCCGGACCAACCGGGCTGTGGTGGGTATGTGGGCCTGCGGGCCGCTCCAAGCAACAGCCTAGTGGACCAAACTCTCACAAGTCAAGCCTGGCCTCGGGCCGGGCTTGGGGAGTAGAAGAACTCCCAGAACCCCATCAACCAGGTATCAACCAGGTAACTCCTAACACTTTGACTGATGCCAGAAAGTTATACATATCCATTCAGCCTGGATAGCTCTGGGGAGCCCACGGGGCTCCCCCCAGAAAATGAAACAAACATGACGTCACCACAACTGTCGCGCATCCGTCTGCGCAACCCTCCTACTCTTTACACAGTGCTGCAGTGCGGTGTTGTTGCTCTGTGGTGGTGATGTGTGAGCCAGAAGTAACACAAGAGTACTGGGGCTGCATGCACCTAGGGCTACCTTCCCTAGGTGCCCCTGTACCCTGTAGGTACTGCCTTTGCGGCCTCAGGGTTATCTTCCATGAGCCGTTCTGCAGCATCTACCTCCGTGTGGTTCTATCACTGCTCGGTGATTACCCGCTCTTAGGGTTCAGCTGGGGATGATCTTACTCCTGTTTGCCCTTGGGTAGGAGATAGTTTTGTTGCTGGCTGGGGCGCGAGGTACTGTGTTCTGTTCACCTGGAGACGTTAGGCTTTTGCGGGGGTTTTCTTTTGTTTTTGTTTTGTTTTGCCTGGCAGGGGTCTGCCTGGTGTAGCGGTAGAACTACATGTAGGATTTTGGTGGCCCTCCAATAGGTCCCCGTGCTTGCACACGTCGCAGGGGCTCAGCTTTTAGTTGTTTGATTGGTAGTTCTGGGATAACCAGTTAGCATTACCTCGCCTGGGCTTCCCATAGCAGTCAGCCTAAGGGCCCTGGAAACTCCCTTTGGGCCTCAGTGGTCCAACGTAGGAAACCTCTGAGTCCCACCTCGCCTTGTGCGAGTTTGAAGGTTGCTCTGTCCCCTTGTCTCAGGGTGACACCATCTGCCTCCGCCTTGCTGCCTGTTAGGGTCAGTGACACCTATGACTCGGAGTCCTGCGAGTGGTGTTGGTTGGTTGACTTTCTAGATGCCCCGCAGCTGCCCCACTGAATTATACTGGTTGATACCTGGTTGATACCTGGTTGATGGGGTTCTGGGAGTTCTTCTACTCCCCAAGCCCGGCCCAAGGCCAGGCTTGACTTGTGAGAGTTTGGTCCACTAGGCTGTTGCTTGGAGCGGCCCGCAGGCCCACATACCCACCACAGCCCAGTTGGTCCGGCACTCCTTGGAGGAATGAATCTAGTTTCCTTTTGAAAATGTCCACGGTTGTTCCGGCAATATTTCTTATGCTTGCTGGGAGAACGTTGAACAACCGCGGACCTCTGATGTTTATACAGTGTTCTCTGATTGTGCCTATGGCACAATCGAGACACTGGTAGCGAGACTTGGGCGGCTACGGGGATTATCCCTTCTGGATTGGTGGCAAAGGCATTCGAGCCTGGTCCTCCTGCCGGAGCTTTTGGGCCACTCCAGCAGGCCCCCCTTCATCCCTGCTTTTCCGGTGGACATTGCTTTTTCTCCAAAGGCAGAGGGTTTGGAGGACAGCTCGGCCCTGGGTTCTGACATGGACCCAGCCTCCCCAGCCTCCTGGCTGGAGAGGAGTTGACTTGGGGGGGCCACAGGTCCCACTTGTCCCTCCTTGGGAGTTTGGTACCCTCAGCGCAGAGCTTGTTGTTACAGGGGGAGGGGTTTTCCTATCCCCCTCCATGTACGATTTTGTTATGAGTTTGACTCCTCCTCAGATTCGGTTCCAAGTTCCCTTGGGTTCTTTGGTTCCCTCCTCCTGGAGGTTTTGGCTTCCTGCATCCCACCGAGGAAGGTGTGGGAGGCCTTTGCGACTTACCTCCTGCGAGACCCGGATTACGCCTCGATAATGAAGCCTTCTTCTTTGAGTTTGGCTCCTTTTTTCATTATTGGGTGCATTTCAAGGTGCCGGAGTCTTCCTGACTGGCAGACTGCTTTTTCTTTCGTTGGGGGCTTGGCATTCGTCCTGTCGGACTAAGCACTTGAATGGCGAAAGTTGCCTACAGTCGTTCAGGTTTTCCTGGGGGGTGAGTTGGAGCACCTCACTGTGTGCTTGTTCGCCCCCATCCTTCCTTATGATGTCGGCCAGGTGCGGCTTCACGTGCAGGTTCCCTCACTTTCGGCATCCCTGGTGACTGAGGAATTGTGTGCCCGTGGGCACTTGACTTCAGTCTTGCGCTTCTTTTACCTGCTGGATCTGTCTTCGGACTGGCTTGTGGTGGGTGTGGAGGAGCTGGGTTCTGGGCTGTGTCCAGCATGCTTGCTTTGGCAGCTCGGGCGCCGGCTGCCTTGGCAAAGTTTTATGCGCCATTTCTGAGGTAGGCGGTGTCTGTTCTTCACTTCTCGCCTCATGTGCTGACAGGCGGTGCTCCTCCATTTTTTGGATTCGTCTTGGGCTCATAGATTTTCATCCCCTTTTTATCCGTTGCTGTTTGTCGAGTCTGCGGTGGTGCATTTTCTGCAGGCGGCTTCGTCTATTTGACGGCCTATGTCGGACTAGTAGTTTCTCCAGGGGGGGGGGGGCCATGGAGGTCCTGCCCGGAAGGGTCGTGCCAGGTATCGAGGTTCCTTTGGTCGTCGTAAGCCAGTAGTGCCAGATTCGGGACTGGCCCTCATGCAGGGTTGTTTGGCTCAGTGTTCGCTCTGAGCATCAGTCGGGCTCTTGTAGGGATCGTGGGCCCTTTCATGGTTCGCCCTGTTGGCAATGCAATAGGGGAAAGGCTCGCTCTGTTTGTTCTCGCCTGGTCCCACGATTCGTGGGTAATTCGGGTTATTTTCCTCTGGCCTGCGGTGGCACTGCTGCTTCTCCTCCTCCTTCAGGCAAATTTGGGGCTAGCGGTATGGGCCTCTTTCCCTGCGCTCTGTCAGGTCATCCTGGAGTAGGTTTCCCCGCCTGTTTTCAGTTCCGAAACAGGACTGGGCAGATCTGCGATTCATACTGGACTTGTCCCGTCTGATCCCCTGGGTCTTTTGCCCCTCCTTCAGATGACCACTCTGTTTTGGGTCCGTCTGCTTTTGGCGCCGGGTGCCTGGATGGTGACTCTGGACCTCCAGGATGCGTATTATCACTTCCCGATTCATCCGGTGTTCAGGGACTGGCTTGGTTTTGTCGTGGAGTTACAGACTTTCCGCTTTCGTTGCCTTCCTTCTCAGTTTGGATCTGGCACCTCGCGTGTCCACACACCTTAACCAGGTCGTGGATTGGCTGGTGTGAGCTCCCAGCCAATCCGCGTGTCTGCTCGCCAGGGATTTGGTTCCTTACCAGCTCACCAGGTTGGGGTTCTTGGTGTACTGGAAGAAGTCCTATTTGGTTTTCTCTTGGGGTTCGGATTGGGCTGGGTCTTGTGTGGGACTCTTGGACCGCTTCCTTGTCTCTCCCTCTGGCGGCGTTGTTGTGGCTGTGGTCCCACTTACGACAGTTTTTGGAGAGCACCCAGGTCACATGTCGGTTGTTTGGGCGGCGATGCGGGAGCCTGATCTTAGCTGTGCTGGTCTACCCATCAGGGCGGATCTGGCTTCGGCGGATGTTCTGGTTTCTTCGGGGGTGTCCCTTCTGCCGCTCTCGTGATCGCTGTGTTCGAATCCCAGAAGCATTCACCTACCCATGGAATGGATGGTTGACACACTCATTCAGTTGGCTCTGCCGGACGTACAGGCACCAAGAGGTGGACCTCTTCGCATTGACTTGGTGGAGGGGTGGGTTTCCAGCACGGGGTAGACCAGCACGGCCAGCGTATGTGGCGCCCTTCCTAGATTGCGAGGTCATCGGGGTCGATGCCTTTCGGTTGGACTGGTCGAGTTGGGGTTACCTGTACCTCTTCCCACCGGTTTGGTTGTGCTCTGGGTCCTGGTTAGCTTAGAGAGACTT
Source organism: Procambarus clarkii (assembly GCF_040958095.1). Taxonomy (NCBI): domain Eukaryota; kingdom Metazoa; phylum Arthropoda; class Malacostraca; order Decapoda; family Cambaridae; genus Procambarus; species Procambarus clarkii. The sequence continues at coordinate 26,728,112 of NC_091190.1, read as the reverse complement.
ACCAGGGATGAGTAGTCCTGTTGGCTCTATGGTTGCTGGCCCAGCCCTTGTTTCAGGCGCTTCTTGCTCGATGTCCGAACCTGAGGGTCTTCCTGAGGGTCTTCCTGCGGCTTCGCCTCTTACAGCAGATAGGACCATTCCGGTACGTGGCTGGTTCGATCTTCTCTGCTTCTTGCATCTGGTCTTTTTGATGCGGATTTATCACCACTTGTATGGTGATCAAGTGCCTTAGTTGGAGTCCCACCAGCAAGTTTCGTCTCGACAGCAGTATGAAATTTCCTGGCGGTCTTTTCGGCACTTGTCTCTTCGTAGGTTGTCTTCGATTTCTGGTCGGTTTTGTCCTTTCTTTCTTGGTTGTTTCAGGACCGTCTTCTTTTGCCAGATAGTGTCGCCTCATTTCGGGTGGTACTGGCAGAGCCGCTGTAGCTTGCATTTGGGGTGGATGTCACTTCTGCTCTGTTCCGTAAGCTTTCTTGGGCGTTGTTTTCACCTCCGGCCTGCTCATGCGCTGCCTGAGCTGTCCTGGTCGTTGTACCGGGTGCTCTCTTCTTCCTTCTCCTCGGTTTGGGGTGGCCCCCTCGGTTCAGAACTGTTTTTCTACATCTCTTTCTTTTTGGCATTCGCCTCTAGGGGTCGGGTTTGAGAGTTTCATGCTCTCCTCTGGCGCAGGGGTTTCTGCTCTTTCAGTCCTGGTGGTCTTTTCTTCGTTTGCAGCCATCTCCTCCTTTTCTCGCGAAGAATGAGTCTGCTGCTTTCCAGAGGGGGTCCTTGGGTTGTTGATGCTTGGTTGGTTTGGCTGGGGGTGAATCACGGTTTGAGTCTGTTTGTGGCTCTTTGTCGTTATTTGCACATTACGGCCTCTGTGGCAGAGGACGCGCTTTGGGTTGACCCAATTTTCCCCTTCTTCCCTATTCCATGGCGTGGGTCTCCCAGGTTGTCCGCAGGATTATTCGGTCCACCCAGCCTGTGGTCTTTCCCCGTGCCCACGCCGTTCGTAAGTTTTGCAATCGGCTGCTGTTTTGGTAATGTCCTGGCTTATCATTTGGGCACGGGGCTATTGGAGGTCGAACAGGGTCCTGGCTGCATGTTACCTTGTTAATGTTCCTAGTCCTTCTCGGGCATGTATAGCCTTGGGTTGCAGGTTGCAGCTTCTTGTCTCGACTTTGAGTTGAGCAGCGAGTGACGACCAGCTCCCGGTTGAGTCCCTTTTCTTCTTATCTTTGGTTAGGTAGCTCCGGGGAGCTGAAGGGGCTCTCCGCAGATAATCAGCGTTGAATGTAATGAAAAGCCATTTTCCGGGTGAAACTCGGAGGCTACCCGGCATTCCTCCCTCCCTCCGGTCGGCTTTTTTTTTTTTTCATTTTTGATACTCAGCCTCTGAACTGAGGAGAGATGCCAGTGTGGAGGTCTGGGACCCCCCCCATCCCCCTCCCGGGGAGGGGGGGTTGCACAGACAAATGCGCAGCGGTTGTGGTGACATCATGTTTGTTTCCTTGATTTTGATTGGGGAGTTCTGTTTGCTAGTTCGGCTTTTGGTTTGCAATTTTTGACCAGCAGTAGTTTTTTTGAGATTCCTACCTTTCTGGGTGCCTGACCTGGTAGATGGCAGACAAAGACTGCTTCCAATTACACTGGGGTGTCTTTAGGCCATTGCTCCTCGTGCCTCTCTTGAGGGGGACAGGTTCTGGCTCTGGTCCCTGGTTGGCTTAGAACTCCCTTGACAGACTGTTGCCACGGTCTAATATATGCACATCAGCACAGTATAGCTCTGGGGAGCCTCCGGGTTTCCCCCCACAAAATGGCGTTTCAATACATTCAATGCTGTTTTTTTCCTTCTAATATTGCTAAAATGCATTCCCTGGTCAAAGGGAAACTAAAAAATTGTACATAACACATTTTAACCTTGATAGGGTGAAGAAGACATGCAAGATACAGGCATTGAAAGAGTACACGTTCGACCGGTCTGCTCCAGCCAAACAGTGTGGTGCAAGTTGCTACAAAAAACCAACGTTGAATGTAATGAAATGTCCTTTTCTGGGTGAGACCCAAAGGCTCCCTGGAGCTTACTAAGCTGATATGCTAATGTCAGACTTTGGCATCAGTCGTGTGTATGGAGTTCTTATGGACCTACCGGGGATCACGAGCCAGAACTTGGCCCCCTCAGAAGAGGCAAGGGGAGCAATGGCCTATAGAAACCCCCGTGAGGTTGGAAGCATTTTATGTCTGCCATCGACCGGGTCAGGCACCCAGAAAGGTAAGCATTCTAAAACAAACCCCTAATCTGGTGAAACATTGCTACCACAAGCCAAAGAAGTGGATAGAACTCCCCTAAACAAAACGAGCAATCGATCATGATGTCACACGTCGCCGCGCTGCTGTCTGAGCAGCGCCCCCCTCCCCAGGAGTGGGAAGGGAGGGCCCCAGACCCTTCATTCCAGCTATCTACCCTTAGTTCTTAAACTGGATGTAATAAACATGCGAAAAACTGCCGAACGGAGGGAGGGAGGGATGCCTGGGAGTCTCCAGGTCTTACCCAGAAAATGGTGTTTCATTACATTCAACGCTGGTTTTCTGGGGTGAGCCCCTTCAGCTCCCCGGAGCTAACTACCCACAGAGGAAAAAACTTAGGGACTTACCCAGGAGGCAGTCGCTGCTTACTCCTCAACTCGAAGTCCAGACAACTGGCTGCAACCGCCGACCCAAAGCGACACAGGCCCGACTAGGCCCAGGGACGTTCACAAGGCACAAGGTAACAAGCAGCCAGGACCCTGTTCGACCACCAAAGGCCCAGCGCCCGAATGTCAGCCCACAACATGTTGCCAAAGACAGCAGCAAGAGCAGCGAACTTATGAACGTCATGGGCACGGGGATAGACCGTAGGCTGGCTAGCCTTAATAATTCTGTGGATGACCTGGGAGACCCGCACCCGTGAACATCAAAGAAGGTAAGCCGGATCAACCCAAAGTGCGTCCCCAGACACAGAAGCCGTGGTGCGCAAATAATGGAGAAGAGCCACAATCGGACACAAAATATGATGCACCCCCAGCCTAACCAACCAAGCATCCACAACCCAAGGACCCCTCCTGAAAGCAGCAGTCTCATCCTTTGCCAGAAAAGAAAGAGGCGGCTGCAAATGAACAAAACCATCCAGACGACCGAAAGAGCAGAAACCCCTGTGCTAGAGAGGAGCATGAAGCTCACTAACCCAGCCCCCAGAGGCCAATGCCAACAGAAAAAGAGCCTTGGAGAAACAATCCTGAACCGAAGGGGCCACAACAAACCGGGGAGAAGAAAGATAAGAGAGCACTCTGTCCAATGACCAGGATGGCTCAGGCGGCACATGAGCAGGCCGGAGGTGAAACAATGCCTGAGACAGCTTGCGAAACAGTGCAGAAGTAACATCGATACCGAAAGCAAGCTGAAGCGGCTCCGCCAACGCTGCACGATACGAGGTGACAGTGTTAGGCATAAGGTGATGGTCCTGGGACAACCAAAAGAGAAAGGACAACACCACCCTAACAGAAAGCGAAGTACAACGACGAAGACGCAGGAAGAAATGGAAGGACCGCCAGGAAACTTCATACTGCCACCGAGAAGAAGCCCTCAGGTTTGACACCAACAAGGAGGCAACCTGATCACCATAGAGATGATAATGGACTCGAGTCAAAAAACCCATACGCGAAGACTAGAGGAGAAGATCGAACCAGCCACGTGACGTACTGGCCCAATCTGCTGAAAGAGGTGGAGCCGCGGGAAAACCCTCGGGTTCGGACACCAAGCAAGCAGTGCCTGAAACCAAGGCTGGGCCGGCCACCAAGGGGCCAGAAGGACAACTCTCCCCTGGTAAATCTCCAAGCGAGTCAGGACCTACACAAAATCTTCATCTCTGTAACCATCAACACTACACATGACCTTCAACACTTTAGCCAATCTTCAAAACACACTATCTTCACCACTGCATCTTAACTATACAAAACTACCATCACTAAATATTTTAACTACACACTATAAATTTTACTACACCAGACCATTATCGCTGTAACCACATTCACTACACACCACTCTCCAATAACCCTGTCACCCTGCAAAGTTTCGTGAGGCTAGCATCTGAAGGCTTCTGGCCTCCAACCTTGGATAGACAGACATTCTTTTTACAGAGATATAGATAACAACAGTTTAATTGGCTTCCTGTAGACATACATACATACATATATATATATATATATATATATATATATATATATATATATATATATATATATATATATATATATATATATATATATTATATATATATATATATATATATATATATATATATATATTATATATATATATATATATATATATATATATATATATATATATATATATATATATTAGTATATTTTGGTAGCAGTCTTTCCTGTAGACATATATTATTAAATATGACCGAAAAAGTAAGATTAATAATTCTAACACGAATTTTCTCAATCTTTCGTACATTACGCTTCACTGTTGGAGGTAAATCAAAAATCAATTCTCCAAAATTCATTTTTATTTCTAGTCTGACGCGACACGGGCGCGTTTCGTAAAACTTATTACATTTTCAAAGACTTTAGTTCACAAATACACAACTGAATAGAACTTACGTATCTCCGATTTTATATCTACATTTGAGTGAGGTGGAAGGGGTGATGTGGCATTAACACAAGACAGAACAAAATGTGGTATTAATAGGGTATTAATTTCATCAACACAAGACAGAACAAGAGTATTAATAGGGTATTAATTTCATCAACACAAGACAGAACACGAAACAATGGATATTGAATAGAAGTGTTTGTAGAAAGCCTATTGGTCCATATTTCTTGATGCTTCTATATTGGAGCGGAGTCTTGAGGTGGGTAGAATATAGTTGTGCAATAATTGGCTGTTGATTGCTGGTGTTGACTTCTTGATGTGTAGTGCCTCGCAAACGTCAAGCCGCCTGCTATCGCTGTATCTATCGATGATTTCTGTGTTGTTTACTAGGATTTCTCTGGCGATGGTTTGGTTGTGGGAAGAGATTATATGTTCCTTAATGGAGCCCTGTTGCTTATGCATCGTTAAACGCCTAGAAAGAGATGTTGTTGTCTTGCCTATATACTGGGTTTTTTGGAGCATACAGTCCCCAAGTGGGCATTTGAAGGCATAGACGACGTTAGTCTCTTTTAAAGCATTCTGTTTTGTGTCTGGAGAGTTTCTCATGAGTAGGCTGGCCGTTTTTCTGGTTTTATAGTAAATCGTCAGTTGTATCCTCTGATTTTTGTCTGTAGGGATAATGTTTCTATTAACAATATCTTTCAGGACCCTTTCCTCCGTTTTATGAGCTGTGGAAAAGAAGTTCCTGTAAAATAGTCTAATAGGGGGTATAGGTGTTGTGTTAGTTGTCTCTTCAGAGGTTGCATGGCTTTTCACTTTCCTTCTTATGATGTCTTCGACGAAACCATTGGAGAAGCCGTTTTGACTAGGACCTGCCTTACCCTACATAGTTCTTCGTCGACTTGCTTCCATTCTGAGCTGTGGCTGAGAGCACGGTCGACATATGCGTTAACAACACTCCTCTTGTACCTGTCTGGGCAGTCGCTTTTGGCATTTAGGCACATTCCTATGTTTGTTTCCTTAGTGTAGACTGCAGTGTGGAAACCTCCGCCCTTTTCCATGACTGTTACATCTAGAAAGGGCAGCTTCCCATCCTTTTCCATCTCGTAAGTGAAACGCAGTATTCTAACACGAATTTTCTCAATCTTTCGTACATTACGCTTCACTGTTGGAGGTAAATCAAAAATCAATTCTCCAAAATTCATTTTTATTTCTAGTCTGACGCGACACGGGCGCGTTTCGTAAAACTTATTACATTTTCAAAGACTTTAGTTCACAAATACACAACTGAATAGAACTTACGTATCTCCGATTTTAATCACTTTTAATAATACAGTGCTAACGGCTTAATGCACTGCAGTACCTATTTACTGTAGAGCATTCACAACTTCACAACACTTCAAGATGGACATAACTCCAACAATAAGGTAAATACATGAATTACAGTATTTTTAGTAGAGTAGTAAAATATAGGTACAGTAAGTAATATGATACAATGCATTTTTATTGTGTACAAGAAAAAAAAAAGACACTGACGCAAACGCCTCTTGAAGGTCACCTCTTGCAACGAATCCAACGCTCCAACGAACTGGGGGTGGTCCCATATAGTACGTTGAATCGAGGTTGTACTGTATATATATACCTGGTTGATACCTGATACCTGGTTGATGGGGTTCTGGGAGTTCTTCTACTCCCCAAGTAGAAGTTCTTCTACTCCCACTATATATATATATATATATATATATAGTGGTACATTACCATTAAAACACAATTGCAGGTAATTTTAGCATGCATATTTTTTAAAGTGAATAAAAAACTGTACAAAAATTGTCTTGTCATCCTTCATTCGATTAACTGGATTTTCAGTTATGTTTATATCCAGAGGTACCAATCAGCTCAGATAATCAACATCACACTATCAATTTCTATCAAACATAAACATGTATACATTTCAATGAATACTAAACTTACCATTCTGGCATGGTGGCGAGCCTGGTCACCACATCCATGAACCTCTGCCATGTGATGCGACAGGCAAAAGGTGTTGCGACAAAATGGACAGAGCTGGAATATCACCGTTGTAGAGGATTTACATTGTGGCATGGAGCATGTGTTGTTTTCCTGTAAAACAAAACAAAAGTTTATAGAAATTCCAACAGTGTACAGGATGATGATCAATCAGATCTCAATAAGCCCACATCCTGATTAGGGTCGGGTTTATCTTGGTTATCTTGAGATGATTTCGGGGTTTAGCGCCCCAGCGGCCCGGTCCTTGACTAGGCCTCCTTTTTGTTACATAACCCAGGAAGCATTCCGTGGCAGCTGTCTAACTCCCAGGTACCTATTTACTGCTAGGTGAACAGGCACATCAGGGTGAAAGAAACTCTGCCCATTTCTTTCCGCCTTCACCAGGGATCAAACCTAGAATCACAGGACTATGAATCCCAACCGCTGCCCACTCAGCTGCCAGGCCCCACTCACCAGTCTGGCATGATGGCGAGCCTGGTCACCACATCTGCCTTTGCGGTTAACATCCTTGCAGCTAGCTCTTATCATAGTGAACTCTGCTTAGGTTTCTGAGAAAACTCTACTATTTTAGAAATTTAAATGAAACATTGCTTTCAAACAATAAAAACAACAAACAATTGACAAGTCGCCAGCTTCTTGTCCTCATCGAGGCCACTAGTGTTAGTGGCTCTCGGGTAAAATTGTAAAATTCAGGAAATCAAAAACTAGCACTGAATATAATGAAATGCACCTTTCTGGGTGAGCCCTGGTGGCCCCCCTGAAGCTAAAGGCAAGGCAGTAAATGAGATAAATGTCAAGCTTGGTGAAATATATACCTGCTTGATGGGGTCCTAGGAGTTTTTCTACTCCCCAAGCCCGGCCCGAGCCCAGGCTTGACTTGTAAGAGCTTGATCCACTAGGCTGTTGCTTGGAGTAGCCCTCATATTTATCACGGAATAAAATAAAGGCACACAAAAATTTATACCAAAACAGAGATGCAGAACTGTTACGGACCCGAGCCCAGCGTCCGAGCACGGAGCAGTGACGACCGCGCCATCTGTGGGTCAGCTCCCGAAACCCCCTCCAAATGGACGACGCCATCTAGTGAGGACGAGATATACTGGCCACAAGGGCTAGTTTCCCATCCTGATCAGCTCGTAACACAGCCGCTGCTGACCTCTGGTGAGGCGACGCTTAGACAGCAACGCCATCTATGGAGTGGATAGGTGGGCGTTTGTGTCTAAGCCTGTAAGCGAGGTGCCCTAGTGTGTAATTGGTACTGATGACGTGTCTGATTACAGAGTCGACCTGGGACTGCTGTAATGGAAGTTGGAGCGGTCTACCCAAGGCAGCCGTAATGTCTCCAAGTATTAGCTGCAGAAGTTGAGTCACCCCCCGGATGAACACTGTTGTGTTAGCCTGCCTGTGACGTGGCAGTTGAGGAATTGTCGTACCCGGGGCTGACTCGTGGAGAAGAATAGCCACTGGGGTGTTGTGGTGAGGAGAGTGACCTGTGAAGTCACACGAGGCTCCTGCCTAGGGTTCGCAACCCTAGTATCGGTCGTGGAGTGGCCTACGCAACGTTGCTGATTGGAACCTGCCAGCTATCGGCTGGATTTGTGGTTGACGGCCTCCACGACGGTGCACCCAGTGGGACTGTGATTTGGCTGGCCTGTGGCCAGGGTAGACTCGCCGAGGGAATCAAAGGATTCATCGTGAGGCCACAAGAGAACCAGGACCACTCGTCTTGAGCACCGTGAACGTTCAGGGTCTTCAGAGGAAGACCACATTGTACATAATAGTGTTTATACCTCCCCCGTGTGATAATCTATATATTATTTATGGTGATGGTGATAATTATATTAATAAGTTTTTGCCTTTGTCTCCCTTCCCTTTTAATTTACTTGCGTTACGGAGCACACCCCTTGAAAGCCACTACTAGCTTGGGGCCGGATACCCAAACTCTACTAACATCAGAGAAAGAACCCAGTTGCGACCCGAGAGGGCTGTAACAAGAACTAAGAAACAGGACTAGTTCAAAAGAAATTGAGAAAGGACCAGAGACCAAAAGACACAAAAATGCAATCTATACAGGAAAAAAGGCCAAACTCTCAAACATACCAGCAATACAAAGAAGCAAGAAACAACTACATGGCAATGAGAACAGAGGCAGAAAGAAATTTTGAGAAAGGGATAGTGGATAAATGCAAAAAAGAAGAAGGCTTATTCTATAAATTCACTAAAAGCAAATTGCAGGTAAAGAATGAAATTCAAAGGTTGAAAATGGGGAACAGATTCACGGAAAATTAACAGGAAATGTGTGAAACATTAAGCCCATCCTCCTGCTTAGATGGTACTTATAGTAACCATGTAGACCATTATACATATATTGACCTAATGGACAATTATAAAGTAGAATTTGGCACCACTAAATTTGGACAAACCAGAAAAGGTTTTGTATTAATGTTGCTAATAAAACCTAATCATCCTAGGCCTAATATAAGCTATCTGAGACCTAATACATGTGATATAATAGTCCTATGAATATTTAAGTCTGGTTTTTTGCTATATTTTTAACACTATCACATGCAGCGTGTGAGCGCCGCAGACTTTGACGTCATGGGGCGGACGGTGCGGGCGAGCATGCGGCAAGGCCTAAATGTGTATACTTGTTTTAATATTCTCACCTTAATTCTCATGCTACGTCGTTCGTTTTGGTATCATTATGTTCGCAATTAAATTCCCTGCAGGTGTATATGCATATAATGTCCAGAAGCCTGGTGAGACTCCCCACAGCAAAGCCTAAAGTCGGAAAAGTTACCCATGAGTGCACAAAATCAGTAAAATGTAAAGAAATTATTTACGACTTTTGTTAGGCCACAGCTAGAATATGCAGCGATTGTGTGGTGCCCATATCTTAAGAAGCACATCAACAAACTGGAAAAGGTGCAAAGACATGTTACTAAGTGGCTCCCAGAACTGAAGGGCAACAGCTACGAGGAGAGGTTAGAGGCATTAACCCTTAAAGTGCGCATCACATCATATGACGTGCTGGACGTTGTTCCAGTCAACTGCGCATCACGTCATATGATGTGTTGGAGTACTACGCAAGATTTAAACAGCCCGCGAATACACGGGGTTCACCACATCTTCATCAGGGCTCTTGTAAACAGACGCCATTTAAAAAAAAAATCGTGGGCCAAACTCCCAGGTGTTATTGGCCTCAGTATTGAATGAGCAACCAAGCCTGACGCACGCAGCATGAGCTAACAGCCCTGCTGTTCAGCTTGTGACCACAGCATCGCCTAAAAATGCCAAATTATACTTGTTCATGCTATTATGTAGCGATGATATTATTACAGAAGACCCCTGACTGTGATAAAACTGACCAGGGTTCTGATAATAGCAGGATTGTGGTGATATTTAGTGCTGTGCACCATAGAGGGAGGAGTAATGCTGTGGGAGGGAGGGTGGTGGCGATGTCTTTTGACTGTGTGTGGCCACCTTTTATTGACTGCACTCAGCATACCAGCTTAGTGGTTCGCTATGGTGAACACAAATGTAGATACTTATATATAACGTGTGTATAGAGGGTATAAACAGCAAGAGAAGGTTTGGAGCCGCCATTTTGGTGAGGACGGTGGCATTGTCTGCACGACGCCACCGTGCAGACGACGATGTTGTTTACTGGTTACCACGATGGTCTTTGGGCACCATACCAGTTTATTTGTACAAGTATGGTGAATAAAACAGGTAGATATTCATATATAATGTGTGTATGTAGCGTAATAACACCACACAGTATTGTTGGAGGAGAAATATTAGTGCGTCTGGCCTTGAGGGCGGCCGCCGATCAGCTGAATGTGTGAGTAGCCACATCTTTGTGCCTTTACTCACCATACAAGCTTAGATGTACAGTTATGGTGAACAAAACATGTAGATACTTATATATAACGTCTGTATATAGTGAATTATAGCAAAAACATTATTGTGGGAGGAGAATGTGGGTGAGTCAGATGACTGGAGGGAGGGCGGGAGTGGCTGGCTGGTAAACGGCGGTCACTCCTCGTTACTTTTTGACTCATAATAGCTACTTAGTGGTTCGTTATAGTGAACAAAACATGCAGATGCTTATATATAACCTGTGCTTATAATGTAATAACCGACAAAGTATTTAATCACTGATTGATGAACATAATTGAATCAACAATATGCACACCATATTTTTGAGTACAGCAATGATTCACTCATTTTATTATATAAATATATCAAACTACACACTATTGAATAATATTACAGCAAAAAAAAGTATGAAAAATCAATCAGATACATTGAAATAATTCGGTAATTATCTCTTTGTGGCAACTCCGGCCTGACAGCTTGCGAGCAACAGACCGCCTGGGACGCACGCTGAGTCAGCGCCTATAATTTGCCAGACTTCCCCGCCCTATAGCGGGCAATATATGCCACTTACGCTTTTTTTATTATTTTTCCAGTGATCAGTGAACACAAATTAACAGGTTAGGAAGAAAAAATAATTTTTTTTTTTTTCAAAATGACATGCGCCTGTGGGGATGACAGGATATTAAACCCCGAGCATGTTAACACTTTCGCGCTCTCGGCGCTCAAAAAAAATCAATACCCCAGATGCTTTCGGCACTTCGCGCGCCTACGCGGTAAGACCGAAAAAGTGTACACTCTTTTGACTGTCCTGACAATAATTGAAGGCGCACGTATTTAAATTTGGTATCACTGTGTTCGCAATGAAATTGTCTATAAGAGCATACCTATAAAATGCCGCCCAAGCATAAGGAGTATCAACACCAAATAAAAAACTATGCAGATCACTCGCCAAGAGCGCCAAACAGCAACAAAATGTTTCCACTCTCTTAATGGTTGCGAAGCCTACAGTTGTCCTACATCGTTAATTTTGGTATCATTGGAATCGCAATAAAATTCTCTACACGGATATATGCATATGAATGTTTAATATAGGTAATTGCCCACCCGCAAGAGTGTGTGAAGTGGAGAGTAGTTAGCCGCGAGCGCACTGGCGAAAACACAGGGGGGAAATCATGCTTGGAAAGTTTATACATTTATACGTTTCCTGACCCTACTTTTCTATGTACGTATTTCTTTTTTATACCAATGTGTTCGCAATAAAATGTTCTATAAGATGAAATGTATAACATTTGTACAAAGCATGTGTAAGAGAAGCGCCAAATGTAGAACCACGTCGCTCAGTATGCGTTCGCGGCAGAAACGAACGCATTGTTTTCGTTCGTTTGATGGTTGTCATGTTTATACTTGTTGAAACATTTTATAATTTGTATGACAGTGATCGCAGTAAAATTCCCTACACAGACATATACATAACACATACAAATATTTCCCACGTGTTGGATATATCAACGGCAAAAGGGAACCCACTGTCACACGGCCGCCACACCCAGAGCCACACCCGCCACACCCCCAAACATACTTTGTGTTTTTTTTTTTTTACTCATAGAAGTTTGTGATATAATATTCATTCTGATACCAAAAAATTCGCAAATAAATTCTCTACAAAACGTATATAATATAACTTCTTATAGATGATAAAAAATTCCAAATAGGTGTACTTACCCTGTCTATGTTGATTGAAGATCAACAGTTGAGCATTTTTTCTTCACTCCACCATCTTCAGGCTTCTGATCCTGAAGTTGCTCATCTGATGTTTCTTAGGTGGAGTGAAGCTGTTGCCGGTGGTTATTTTTTCTCCACCCAAAATATCTTTCTTCGGTGGTACCTTGTGTAGCAAGGCGCAGCGCACAGTGCCACATCACAAGTTTTACATCCATATATCACGTCCCTCCTTTTGCCAGACTTGAAACAAACACGGCATCTTCTTTTTTTAGCCAAGTGCACGACTTCATGCGTCAACTTGTAGTTGAGACGTTGTTCTGAATCTATAATTCTTGTATTTCTTGGATGCACTGGAGGAATATTGTCTTCTACAGGAACCACCAAACTTGTAGTAGAATCTTCTATGAAATCAGAAACATCAAGTGGTTCTATGTCCTCAATGTCCATTTCAGAATTTGTGGTTGATGAGTGGGCTTGAGGTGTTGAGGTGAACAGAGGAGGCCTCGCACCAGACGGCCCGGGTGTTGAAACTGCCGCGTCAGCAGGAGGAGCTGCGATGGCATCTATGTCGGGAACATGTGGTATACCACGTGACCGGGTAGGCCGAGATGCCATGTGTTCAGTGAGGGAGAACGGGAATTTCATGGAGAAAAATCTGAGAGTATCCCCATCCATTTCGGTTAAAAAATGGAATTTATAGAAATATTTTTTCGATGGACGAGAAAAGTAGGCTGTTATGCGGAATCGTAAGAAAAAACGGCGACGAGTTATCTCTAATTTAAAGCGCGAAAGTGTTAATGGTTAAATATGCCAAAACTAGAAGACAGAAGAAAAAGAGGTGATATGATCACTACATACAAAATAGTAACAGGAATTGATAAAATTAATAGGGAAGATTTCCCGAGACCTGGAACTTTAAGAACAAGAGGTCATAGATTTAAACTAGCTAAACACAGATGCCGAAGAAATATAAAAAAATTCACCTTCTCAAACAGAGTGGTAAACGGTTGGAACAAGTTAGGTGAGAAGGTCTCTGTGTAATTACCTAAGTGTAATTACCCAAGTGTAGTTACAGGATAAGAACTACGCTCGTGGTGTCCCGTCTTCCCAGCACTCTTTGTCATATAACGCTTTGAAACTACTGACGGTCTTGGCCTCCACCATCTTCTCACTTAACTTGTTCCAACCGTCTACCACTCTATTTGCGAAGGTGAATTTTCTTATATTTCTTCGGCATCTGTGTTTAGCTAGTTTAAATCTATGACCTCTTGTTCTTGAAGTTCCAGGTCTCAGGAAATCTTCCCTGTCGATTTTATCAATTCCTGTTACTATTTTGTACGTAGTGATCATATCACCTCTTTTTCTTCTGTCTTCTAGTTTTGGCATATTTAATGCCTCTAACCTCTCCTCGTAGCTCTTGCCCTTCAGTTCTGGGAGCCACTTAGTAGCATGTCTTTGCACCTTTTCCAGTTTGTTGATGTGCTTCTTAAGATATGGGCACCACACAACCGCTGCATATTCTAGCTTTGGCCTAACAAAAGTCATGAACAATTTCTTTAGTATATCGCCATCCATGTATTTAAAAGCAATTCTGAAGTTAGAAAGCATAGCATAGGCTCCTTGCTCAATATTCTTTATGTGGTCCTCAGGTGATAGTTTTCTATCTAGAACCACCCCTAGAAATCTTTCTTTATCAGAATTCTTTAAAGATTTCTCACATAATATATAGGTTGTGTGGGGTCTATGTTCTCCTATTCCACATTCCATAACATGGCATTTATTAACATTAAATTCCATTTGCCAAGTGGCGCTCCATGTACTTATTTTGTCCAGGTCTTCTTGAAGGGCATGACAATCATCTAAGTTTCTTATCCTTCCTATTATCTTAGCATCATCAGCAAACATGTTCATATAATTCTGTATACCAACTGGTAGATCATTTAGGTAGACAATAAACATCACTGGTGCAAGAACTGAACCCTGTGGTACTCCACTTGTGACATTTCTCCAGTCCGATACATTGCCTCTGATCACAGCCCTCATTTTTCTATCAGTCAGAAAATTTTTCATCCATGTTAGAAGCGTACCTGTCACTCCTCCAATACTTTCCAGTTTCCAGAACAACCTCTTATGTGAAACTCTGTCGAAAGCCTTTTTTAGGTCCAGATAGATGCAGTCAACCCAACCATCTCTTTCCTGTAATATCTCCGTTGCTTGATCATAGAAACTGAGTAAATTCGATACACAGGATCTTCCAGATCGAAAACCATACTGTCTGTCTGATATTATATCATTTCTCTCCAGGTGTTCTACCCATTTAGATTTAATTATTTTTTCCAATATTTTGACTATTACACTTGTCAATGATAACCGTCTATAATTAAGGGGGTCTTCCCTGCTTCCACTTATGTAGATTGGAACTATGTTAGCCTTTTTTCCACACATCAGCTACAACTCCTGTAAACAGGGATGCCTGAAAAATCAGTTGAAGAGGAATGCTGAGCTCAGGTGCACACTGTCTCAGAACCCATGGTGAAACTCCATCTGGACCAACTGCTTTGTTCTTATTTAACTCCTTGAGCATTTTTTCCACTTCGTCTCTAGACACCTCTATGTGCTTTATGTTGTTCTCTGGAATTCTTATTGTGTCTGGTTCTCTGAAGATTTCATTTTGTACAAACACACTTTGGAACTTTTCGTTTAATGTTTCACACATTTCCTTTTCATTTTCCGTGAATCTGTTTCCCATTTTCAACCTCTGGATATTATCTTTTACCTGCAATTTGTTGTTTATGAATTTGTAGAATAGGCCCGGTTCTGTTTTACATTTATCCGCTATCCCTTTTTCAAAATTTCTTTCTGCCTCTCTCCTTACTGCCATATAGTTGTTTCTCGCATCTTTGTATCACTGGTATGTTTGAGGGTTTTGCCTCTTCCTATACTGATTCCATTTTTGTCTTTTGGTCTCTGGCCCTCTCACAATTTCTGTCGAACCAATCCTGATTTCTGGCCCTGCCTCTCTGTTTTGGTATGAATGTTTGTGTGCCTTCCTCGTATATTTTTAAAAATTTGGCATACATTTCATTTACTTCCCTGCCTAGCAACAATTCTGTCCAATTACACTTATTAAAAAAATTTTGATGTTCCCCATAGTGACCTCTCCTTAAATCGAGTTTATCAACTGTTTCAATGTCCCCATTTTCTTCTAGATGATATCTTAAAGCATAATGAATGTCTAACAGGACGTGATCACTCTTTCCCAAGGGAGGAAGGTACTGGATGTCAAATATCTCTTCTTCTTTCCTGGTGAATACTAGATCCAGTAATGACGGTACATCTCCTTCCCTCATTCTTGTGGCCTGCTTTATGTGTTGATACAAGAATGTCTCCAGAATGAGGTTCACAAATCTGCATGTCCAAAAGTCCTCTGTTCTTGCTTCATAGGCCTCCCAGTCTATTGCTTTAAAGTTGAAGTCCTCCAGTATCAACAGTGGTGATTTATCTTTATCTGCTTGTACAATAATATCTCTCAAGACCATTATGAGGCCCTCTCGTTTGTCATCCAGTTCCTCCTTTGTCCATGTGTTGCTTGCTGGTGGGCTGTAGGCATTTACAATTATCAGCTTATCATCCTGATTCCAGATCTGCAATGCCATTATGTCAATATCTCGAGGGTTTTCAAATATTAACTCTCTTACCTTCAGGTGAAAAATTCATTGAGAAATAACAAGGCACTCTTGCCCCAGGGGCCATGCGTCTCACATGTATATATATGTATGTGCATATGTGTGTGTGTAATTACCTAAGTGTAATTACCTAAGTGTAGTCACAGGATGAGAGCTACGCTCGTGGTGTCCCGTCTTCCCAGCACTCTTTGTCATATAACGCTTTGAAACTACTGACGGTCTTGGCCTCCACCACCTTCTCACTTAACTTGTTCCAACCGTCTACCACTCTATTTGCAAAGGTGAATTTTCTTATATTTCTTCGGCATCTGTGTGTAGCTAGTTTAAATCTATGACCTCTTGTTCTTGAAGTGCCAGGTCTCAGGAAATCTTCCCTGTCGATTTTATCAATTCCTGTTACTATTTTGTACGTAGTGATCATATCAAATCTTTTTCTTCTGTCTTCTAGTTTTGGCATGTTTAATGCTTCTAACCTCTCCTCATAGCTCTTGCCCTTCAGTTCTGGGAGCGACTTAGTAGCATGTCTTTGCACCTTTTCCAGTTTGTTGATGTGCTTCTTAAGATATGGGCACCACACAACAGCTGCATATTCTAGCTTTGGCCTAACAAAAGTCATGAACAATTTCTTTAGTATATCGCCATCCTTGTACTTAAATGCAATTCTGAAGTTAGAAAGCATAGCATAGGCTCCTTGCACAATATTCTTTATGTGGTCCTCAGGTGATAGTTTTCTATCTAGAACCACTCCTAGATCTCTTTCTTTATCAGAATTCTTTAAAGATTTCTCACATAATATATAGGTTGTGTGGGGTCTATGTTCTCCTATTCCACATTCCATAACATGACATTTATTAACATTAAATTCCATTTGCCAAGTGGTGCTCCATATACTTATTTTGTCCAAGTCTTCTTGAAGGGCATGACAATCATCTAAGTTTCTTATCCTTCCTATTATCTTAGCATCATCAGCAAACATGTTCATATAATTCTGTATACCAACTGGTAGATCATTTATGTAGACAATAAACATCACTGATGCAAGAACTGAACCCTGTGGTACTCCACTTGTGACATTTCTCCATTTCGATACATTGCCTCTGATTACTGCCCTCATCTTTCTATCAGTCAGAAAATTTTTCATCCATGTTAGAAGCTTACCTGTCACCCCTCCATGGGTACCATCGAGCAAAAAGTCTTAGTTGACATGAACTTGAAACCGGCCATATACTGCAGGTATGTTGACGACATTTTTACACAGGTACCTGATTTCAGACATCTGCAGGAGCTGAAGGAGGCATTTGAGCAGAATTCTGTGTTGCGTTTCACTTACGAGATGGAGAAGGATGGGAAGCTGCCCTTTCTAGATGTAACAGTCATGGAAAGGAGCGGAGGTTTCCACACTGCAGCCTACACTAAGGAAACAAACATAGAAATGTGCCTAAATGCCAACAGTGAGTGCCAAGACAGGTACAAGAGGAGTGTTGTTAACGCTTATGTCGACCGTGCTCTCAGCCACAGCTCAGAATGGAAGCAAGTCGATGAAGAACTCTGTAGGGTAAGGCAGGTCCTAGTCAACAACGGCTTCTCCAATGGTTTCGTTGAAGACATCATAAGAAGGAAAGTGAAACGCCATGCAACCTCTGAAGAGACAACTAACACAACACCTATACCCCCTATTAGACTATTTTACAGGAACTTTTTTTTCACAGCTCATAAAACGGAGGAAAGGGTCCTGAAAGATATTGTTAATAGAAACGTTATCCCTACAGACAAAAACCAGAAGATACAACTGACGATTTACTATAAAACCAATAAAACGGCCAGCCTACTCATGAGAAACTCTTCAGACACAAAGCAGAACGCTTTAAAAGAGACCAACATCGTCTATGCCTTCAAATGCCCTCTTGGGGACTGTAAGCCTCAAAAAACTCAGTATATAGGCAAGACAACAACATCTCTTTCCAGGCGTTTAACGATGCATAAGCAACAGGGCTCCATTAAGGAACATATAATCTCTTCCCACAACAAAACCATCACCAGAGAAATCTTAGCAAACAACACAGAAATCATCGATAGATACAGCGATAGCAGGCGGCTTGACATCTGCGAGGCACTACACATCAAGAAGTCAACACCAGCAATCCACAGCCAATTAATGCACAACTACATTCTACCCACTTCAAGATTCCGCTCCAATATAGAAGCATCAAGAAATATGGGCCAATAGGACCTCTGCAATTACTTCCATTCTTACCTTCAATACCCATTGTTTCGTGTTCTGGCTTGTGTTGAAAGTTTGTTTTCACCTCATCCAAAACTGTTGTAACATATCACCTCACCCAAATGCAGGTATAGAAAATCGAAGATGTTTAAGCTCTATTCAGTTATAGTTGTGTGTGTGTGTAAACTAAAGTCTTTGAAAATGTAATAAGTTTTACGAAACGCGCTCAAGTGTCTTGAGTTCTTGAGTTATCTTGAGATGATTTCGGGGCTTTAGTGTCCCCGCGGCCTGGTCCTCGACCAGGCCTCCACCCCCAGGAAGCAGCCCGTGACAGCTGACTAACACCCAGGTACCTATTTACTGCTAGGTATCAGGGGCATTCAGGGTGAAAGAAACTTTGCCCATTTGTTTCTGCCTCGTGCGGGAATCGAACCCGCGCCACAGAATTACGAGTCCTGCGCGCTATCCACCAGGCTACGAGGCCCGAAGTGTCGCGTCAGACTAGAAATAAAAATTAATTTTGGAGAATTGATTTTTCAATTACCATCAACAGTGAAAAGAAACATAAGAAAGATCGAGAAAATTCCTGTTAGAATTATTAATCTTACTTTTTCGGTCATATTTAATAATATATGTCTACAGGAAAGACTGCTACCAAAATATACTAAAATATAAATATACAGGCATACCTCAGAATACGAGTTTAATCCGTTCCTGGAGACGCCTCGCCTTCCGAAAACTCGCATTCCGAAGTTAATTTCCCCATAAGAAATAAAGGGAAATGAATTAATCCGTTCCTGACTACCCCAAAAACCCCACATCAAACTAAATTTTTATACCTAATTCATCTAAATAAACCTACAAAACTGTGTTCCAGTTATTACTTACCTTGCTGTCGAGTGCTGTAGGCGTATGGAAGATGGTGAGGAGGGGGGAGGAGGAGAGGAGTTACTGTTTGGAAGGGGAGTCCCCTTCCATAATCACATCACATAACCCCATGCCTTGTAACACTATGGATACCACTTCTCTTTCTAAATTTTTCAAACCAGCCCCTGCTTGCCTTAAACTCTTTCTTATCTGCATCACTCGTTGCAGGGGTATTCTTTAGAAGGTCTTCGTGCAACACCCTGGCTTTCTCACAAATAATGGCCTCCGAAACACTATCACCCCTCAACTCCTTGTCGTGTATCCAAATTAATAACAACTTTTCCACTTCTTCAAGTATTTGTGGTCTTTGTGCCGTTAATGTTCTTACTCCTTTTGCCACTTTAGCACCCATAATCTTATTTTTCTTCTTAAGTATAGTGCATATTGTTGATGTGGCTTTGTTGTACTGCCTACAAAGTTCAACAACACGTGTACCGTTCTCATGCTTCCGAATGATCTCTTGTTTCTCCTCTATTGTCATCCTCACATGAGCTTTCTGGCCTTTATCTTTACCACTGGCTTTCTTGGGACCCATGGTGAGATATATAATAACAAATTGTATAGACAAATCACCAAAAATCCAACAAAACACTGAAAATCCGCGAGAAGAATTGATGTGGGGGTAGTCACTGAGCGCGAGACAATGGTAAACTGAGGGGCGGCGGGGCGGAGGGGCGACGATCGCCGAACCACCACGCGCTAAGTCGGCCTGTACGCGTATCAACAAACTCGCGTCCCGAAGTAACCCTCGCCTTCTGAGACAAATTTTTGGAGTAAATACTGCTCGCCTTCCGAAAACCTCGCATACAGGGACAATCGCATTCCGAGGTACCACTGTACAGTGGTACCTCGCATAACGAATTTAATCCGTTCCATGTTCGTCATGTGAAATGGACGTCATACAAAACGAGTGTCCCCCATGTAACCAGTGTGATGCACTGTGTTTATTGTGAAATTTCCCTAGTGTGCATGACATCAAATGTTCCCCAAAATATAATTTTTCTTTGTAAAATGATAAATTACCGTCCCTGAACATGTCTATGTAAAAATAATTACCAAATTCCACTTACTTTGGCTGTGAGGGCGTGGACAAGGTGCGCTGTGACGTCATCAGGGGCTGGTCGCCTGTGTGGGAAGCTCCCAGACACGGTCGCGCGGGCCAATCAAGCACCACATGTTGCCACAAATATATTTTCAAATATTTTTTCTATGCATTTCCAATGCGGTTTTATTTGTTTCTTTTATCGTATATGATGCATATTTGTGACCTTTACAATATGTATACAGTAGAATGTTCATAATTTTCCATGGAACTGTGATACATGTGTCAGTAATGTGTCCACAATAAATGTTTATTGTCACAATATTACGTGGTAAAAATTCACTGATATTACAATATGTACAGTTTCACATACTATTTACACAGTAACACACTGTATTACACACTCAGTGCTTTAGAGGTGCATAATAGTCAACGAAGTAGTCCATGGTACACAGCGCGACTTTGCTCTCCTTGCACCAGCTACAGATAGATTTTTGTTTCCTGTTTCATCGTTCTGTGTGCTTGCAAATAACGCACTCGCGTGCACCCTTGGCTTTAGTACTTGCAGGTGGTATGTAGCCAAGCTTGTAAAGCATAAAGTAGTATTAAAACGATTATTGGAAAAGCTCAATTTGTAAGGTAGTCTTGAAAAGATCGCTTTGTAAGGTCCCACACAGGAAGAGATTCAGCTAGCCTCAAAGAGTGTCCATCAGTCAGGAAGAGATTCAGCTAGCCTCAAAGAGTGTCCATCAGTCAGGAAGAGATTCAGGTACAGTATTCTTGAAAATATCAATGAACACCACCACCATGGAAGCCGCTAACACTGTTCATCTATGCTACTTGTATCAGATGCATCAATACTGAACGCAGAAAACGATTCATCTATGTATCAT